>NW_006159817.1:1588446-1600209 GCF_000334495.1 Tupaia belangeri chinensis | reverse complement strand
CAATCCCTTCTCCTCCCATTCTCCTCTCGGGATCTGGGGCACGCATGTATACGCGCCTGGCATGAGTTTAAGCCACTGGGTCCGGGACTCAAACCACGTTCCACTACATGGAAGTCCAGCGACATAGCCATTACACCAATTGCTGGTCCCAGGCTCAGAGTTTTTCTACCTCTTCCCCAATGCCTGTGTCCTCCAAGTCTCCTGCAGTGAACAGCCAGGACAGGCCCCCTGCCAAGGCAGAAACTTTATTAGCAAACCTCATTCTAGGGGCTGACTGGCCCTGCTATTTCGAAGCTGCTCTGAGTCCAAAGGTCCCTGCTAATGGGCAATGTACGCCTCACTGCCCTGCTTGATTCAGAGGACTGGGCGTGCTTCCCCAGGAATCCTCCACTGCTGCAGTAAGCTGAGCGAGGGACCAGCAGATGGCATAACAGTTACGTTGTTGGACTCCCACTTCGTCGACCACAGTTCGAGTCCTAGACCTGATGACTTAAAACTCATACCAGGCACATTGTGTGCGTGCCCAAAATCCCAAGAAGAGAATGGAGGAGAAGGGATTGTGGCAAGGGCACCCCTGCCCAAGGGGTGATTTCTCGCTTTCTGTCTCTCTGTCTCTCTCTGTCTCTCTGGCGAGCATGTAGCAAAAAAAGGAGAGAGAAGTGGGGCTGGCAGGTGGCTTAGTGGTTAAGGGCTCTGGACTCCCACCTGGTCAACCATGGTTTAAGTCCCAGACCTGGTGGCTTGCTTTCTCACTTTCCATATCTCTCTCTCTCTCACACACACACACATACACACACCTTCGAATTAAAATAAATAAGTAAGTAAATGAAGTTAAATAAAATAATTGTTAAAAAAGGAAAATAAACCATTTTTTAAAAAATGAATAAAAAGAAAGAAAGAAAATTTTTTTTAAAAAAGGAGAGAGAGAGAAGCCGGATCCTGGCCACAAGTCCTGAACCTAGAGGCTTAAAACTCATGCTGGGCATGTGCGTGTGCATGCCTAAAAAAACCCTCAGAGGAGAATGGAGGAGAAGGGATTGCGGTATGACCATCCCCCTTGGGGAGAGATTTCTCACCTTCTCTCTTTAAAATTAATAAAGAGGGAAGCCAGATGCCCAGCACGATGACCGTGGTTGGAATCCCTGGCCCAGCCAGCCTACCACACACTGGGCTCGTGCACGCATGCTCAAGACCAGACGGCCGGAGGGTTGAAGGAAGGGGATGGCAAGGTGGCAGACCCTGGGGGGTGCTCCCCTCTCTTCCTGGAGGTAAAGGGGCAGAGTGAGGACAGGGGAGGGGGCAAAGGGAGCAGAGAGCCTGCAGATGCTATGCTAGTGGCTTTGAAGCTGGAGACAGGGGCTAGAAGCCGGTGCAGGTGCACAGCATCGAATTTCTTAGGCCATTTCACATATCCATGACTTTCTTGGGACATTAACCTCAGAGTCAAGAGTCCCTCCCCCTCAGTGTCTCCCCACAATCTCCTGCATGCTGGGGGAACCTCCTGGTATGTCCTCCAAGGTCCCCCTGCAGACTCAGCTTCTAGGTGAACAGCAGATGGCTAGCCAGGTGTCAGAGGCTTGGCCAGAGCCCAGGCTGGGAGGCCATGGCAGAGAACCAGATGGTCACAGCAGGGAGGACAGCGGCTGGTGATAGCCGCTCCCTTCTCTGTACTTGGGTCACCCCGGTACTTAACCAGGAGACGTCCCCCAGAGAGCCTGTTAGCCATCAAGGGCACTGGGCAAGCCGACCGTGAAAGCCAGTCCTACCGGAGACGGCCAGCCCAACCTTACACACCGCCTCCCTTCGTGGGACTCCAGTCCCCACTGAAGTTCACTGAACCACATGTGCCCTCGTGGAGGGTTTAACCCACCAATCATTGCCCCCTTTTGCCTTGCTCCCTGAATTCCACCCAGTCCCAGGGGATGAGCTGTGATTGGCCTAAACCATTCCTGACGGCCTGTGCCCCTAGCCAATGAGTGGTCTCCAGGTGAGCAGGTGACCCAGTGTGGCTGATTAAACATAAAGGAGAGCTACTTAGGGATTCTGGGAAGACCGTCTCCTGCTAGGAGAGAGGTGCGCTGGAAAAGACTCTTTCGATCTTCTTTCTTCCCTCTTGCTTGGGACACTGTCGTCTGAAATTGTGATTTCTGGAGCCTCAGCAGCCATTTTATGACCCTGAGGTGACATTAAGATCCTTGTCTTTAGGTCCTGCTTGGGGCGCGGGGGTTAAGGTGGCTGGATCCCACAGAGCTGACTGCATGATTCAAGTCTTGGACCTGGTGGCTTGAAAAACACAACAGGCCCATGTGTGTGCCCAAAATCCCAAGAGGAGAATGGAGGAAAAGGAATTGTGGTGTGGCCATCCCCCCTGGGGGATACGGGAGCTCTCCCCACGCCCAGCAAGCACACTATAGCAGGTTTTTTGGGTTGTTTGTTCGTTTGTTTGTTTTTAAATAAGATCCTCAGGACCAGTAGATGGCGTGATGGTAATGTCATTGGACTCCCAAGTGATCAACCACAGTTTGAGTCCCGGGGCCCAACGACTTAAAATTCTCACCAGCCATGTATGCGTGTATGCCCAAGATCCTGAGAGGAGAATGGGGGAGAAGGGGTTGCAGCGTGGACATTCCCCAGGGCGGGGGGTGATTTCTTGCTTTCTGTCTCTCTGTCTCTCCAGCAAGCACACGCTCCCAATAGCAGAAATCTCTCAAAATAAAAACATAAATGAATGGGGACCAGCAGATGGCGTAATGGCTATGTCGCTGGACTGCCGTGTAGTCAACTGCAGTTCGAATCCCGGAACCAGTGGCTTAAACTCACACCGGGCGCGTGTGCATGCGTGCCCAAGATCCCGAGAGGAGAATGGAGAAGAAGGGGTTGCAGCATGGCCAACCGCCGTGGGGGGGTATCTCTCTGTCTCTTCGTCTCTCTGTCTTTCTGGTGAAAAAAACCTCTCCAATTAATTAATTAATTGATTAATGGAAGTAAGATCCTCATCCTTAGAATCAGACAGACCCGCAGTGGAGCCTCTGATGCACCAAGCTCTCCCTTGCTGGCGATACGGGGTAACTCATCCCCCTGCACCTCAGGGTCCTCCTCTGTAAAACATGGTTACCCACTGGGCTAACAGGAAAGCTTGGGACAAACTCGGCCTTTTGCTGCTCACACAGCAGCCTCACTGAATGGCCAAAAGGAAAAACCCATTCGATGGCAGCTACTGAGAGAAAACAAAACAAAACAAAAAACCAGGAAAATAACAAGCGCTGGGAGGATGGAGAGCAACTGCGAGGTCCGTGCATTGTTGGTGGGAATACAAAACGGTGCCGTTGCTATGAAAAGCACTGGGATGCGTCCTCTCACAGCTAAAAATATAGTGGCCATATCGTATTAGTCAGCTTGGCTGCCGGTGCCCGGGGTCACAGGCTGGGAGGCTTAGATAGGGGGACTCCATTTCTCACCTGCTGGCGGCTGGAGGGCGGAGCTCCGGTTGTGGGCGTGGTTCGGATCCAGAGAGCGCTCTCTGATTGGCTGTAGACAGGCCGCCTTCTTTCTCCCTGTGCGTTCACAGGGCCTCCCCTCCTTTCATAATTTCAGAAAGAGAAAGACAGAGATCTCTGCTTCTTTCTCTGCTCAGAAAGCCATCAATTCTGTTGGATAAAGACTTCATTTTGGGAGGCTAGCAGGTGGTGTGGTTGTTAAAGGTGCTGGACTCCCACATGGCCAACCACGGTTCAAATTCTGGACCTGGGGGCTTGCTTTCTCACTTTCCCTCTCTCTATCTCTCTCTGATCCAACTGGAAAATAATAATAATAGTGGGGCCCAGCAGGTGGCATGGCGTTTAAGGCGCTGGACACTCCCACATAGCCGACCATGGTTCAAGTCTCAGACCTGGCGGCTTGTTCTCTCTCTCTGTCCCCCTCTCTCTTTCGTCAAATTAAAATGAGTGAATGAATAAATAAAATTAAATAAATAATTTAAAAAATAATAATAGTAACTAAAGTTAAATAAAGTCATGCTTTTTTTGTTGCTTAGTTTCTATTTCATGATCATAAACTTAACTTTGCAATTCAGCTAGATTCGGAGGGGAGAAAGGAAAATATGGGCCCCAAAGAACTGCAGCGAGAGCACAGGTTACAGATTACAGGTGAGCAGATGGGGTGGAGGGTGCTCCCCTGAGCTACAGAAGGAAGGGTCTGGTGGTTAAGAGCAAACAAATCAAATTTATCGTTGTTCCCAATCAGCCATTGCGATGTTCCTGCTGGTCTTGCCATTCTTAAACCCGAAGCACTGCATGGCTTCCACGATATTCATACCCACTTTTACCCTGCCAAAGACCACTTGCCTGCCACCCAACGGCTGCGTCTTGGCAGTGCCGGTGAAACACTGAGGACCATTTGTATTGGGTCCAGCATTTGCCATGGACAAGATGCCAGGACCTGAATGTTCCCAGATGAAGTTCTCATCGAACTTCTCACCATAGATGGACTTGTCGCCAGTACCATGAGGGTGCGTGACGTTGCCACCCTGACACGTAAACCCTGGAGTAATTCGGTGAAAGCAGGAACTCTTTCCTAATTTCATAACTCCTTTCATAATTTCAGAAAGAGAAAGACAGAGATCTTCCAAAGACAGGATTTTCCAAATCCTTTCTCTCCAGTGCTCTAAGGACAAGAGATTTCTGCTGTCTTGGGAACTTTGTCTGCAAACAGCTGGAAGGAGATGCAGCCCAAGGGCTCGCCATCAGCAGTGATGTTGAAGAACACAGTGGGGTGGACCATGGTTAAAGGTGAGAGACTCGGGGCTGGCAGGTGGCATGGTGGTAAAGGTGCTGGACTCCCACATGGCCGACCATGGTTCAAGTCCTGGACCTGGTGGCTTCCTTTCTCACTTTCCCTCTCTCTCTTTCTCTGTCTCTCTCTGATCAAACTGGAAAATAATAATAATAAATAAAGTTAAATAAAATAATATTTTTTTTAAAAAAGGTGAGAGACTCGGGCAGTGGTGTCTGCAAAACCAATAAAATAATTAAAAAATAAATAAATAAAAAGACTCCATTTTGGGGCCAGTAGGTGTATGATGGTTTGGGTGCTGGATTCCCACATAGTCAACTGAGATTCAAGTCTCAGACTTAGTGGCTTGAAAATCACAACAAAAAAACAGACAGACAAATAAATACAAAAAAAAAAAAAAAAAGACTTTGGGAATCCAGTAATTTAACTATCACGCCACCTGGTGGCCTCAAAACTCCATTTTCATGACCTCATTTAACACAAGTACCTCCTAAAAGCCTGATCTCCAAATACAGTCACACTGGAGGTTAGGGCTTCAACATATGTCCTGGGGAACATGGTTCAGTCGATAGCACGCGTGATCAGCAATCCCACTTCCGGGCATATTCCCAAAAGAGCTCACAGCAGGGTGTTGAAGAGACATTTGCATACCCCTGCTCTAAACAGCACCATTCCTGACGGCCAAAGGTGGAAGCAGCTCAAGTGTCTACCAATGAATGAATGAATTAAAAAAAATACATGGTACTGGGCCAGCAGGTGGTATGGTGGTTAAGACAGCTGGATCCCACATGGCTGACTCTGCAGTTCAAGTCCTGGACCTGGCAGCTTGAAAAAAAACACACTGGGTACGTGTGTGTGCATGCTCAAAATCCTGAGAGGAGAATAGAGAAGGGATTGTACCGTGGTCATTCCTCCTGGAGGGTGATTTCTCACTTTCCCTCTCTCTCTCTCTCTCTCTCTCTGTCTCTCTCCAGTGAGCACATGCACCCTAAAAAGCATGCAAACATATGTAGCTAAAAAAAAGTGGTTCTGTGTATTGCGGATGAGTTTTATTTATATATTTATTTATTTATTTGTTTTTATTTTCATTTGACAGAGAGAAAGAATGTGAGAAAGCAAGCCACCAGGTCTAGGACTTGAACCGTGGTCAGTCATGTGGGTGTGTCCATAGCTTCCCAGCCTCAATCCTAACACACGCTACAGCATGGGCGAACTTGAGGACACTATGTTAAGGTGAAATAAGGCAGTTATCGAAGGACAAGTACTGAGTTATTTCACTTATACTTTGCTGGGGACAGGAAGTTCCAGTTTGGCAAGGTGAAAAAATTCCGGAGGTGGATTGCACAGCAAATGAATACACAGAATGCTACAGCACTATAGACTTAGAAATGATTAAGGTGGTTTATGTTATGTTAGGCGGTTTTTTTTTTTTTTTACTGTGATTAAAAATAAATAAAAATAAATTACCTGGAGGTCCCTCCAGCAGTCAAACAATGAATAAGATTGGCCACCAGGGGGCACTCTGCACCCACTCCCGTGTCCTCTCACCTGTGAAACCTCAGCCCAGAACAAAAGGTAAGACACTGACAATAACTCAGTGTCCCCGTGAGGCTTCCCGCAGCTCTCAGCTGCATGTTCTCCCACTTTCATCCTTGGCCCGTATTTATTCCCTTTTTTATTATAGCTTATTATCGCATGTCTGTATCATTTTAGCTGTCTTTAACTTTTTAAAAAGGGAGTCAGAACCAGCCTCATAACCCAGTCGTAGTTAAGGGAGCCAGATCCCATGTGACCAACCATGTGATTCAAGCCCTAACCCCGGCGACTTGAGAAACACACCGGGAGCGTGTGTAGCCAGAATGCCGACAGGAGAGAGGGAGAAGGGATTGCAGTGTGAACAGGCCCCATTGGGAGAGATGCTGTCTCCCTTCCTCTCTCCCTCTCTTTGTCTCTTTGTCTCTTTCTCCAGCGAGCAAATGTGCCCTCTGGCAAATAAAAAAAAGGGGGGGGCGGGGTCGTGTTTCAATGTAAGGGGTACTTCTTTTTTTAAAAAAAGAATGATTTATTTTATTTGCTATTATTATTTATTTTTTTAATTTGACCAGAGAGAGACAAAAAGGGACAGTGAGAAAGCAAGCCTCCAGGTCTGGGACTCAAACCTCAGTCAGCCATGTGGGAGTCCGGCACCTTGTCACCTTATCATCTGTTGGACCCTCTTTTTTTTTTTTTTTTTAGTGAGAGATTTTTGCTATTGGGTACATGTGCTCACCAGAGACACAGAGAGAGACCGAGGGAGAGAAAGTGAAAAATCACCCCCCAGTGGAGATGACCACACTGCAATCCGTTCTCCTCCATTCCCTCTCGGGATTCGGGGCACGCACGCACATTTGTCTGGTGTGAGTTTCAAGTCGCCGGGTCCAGGACTCAAACTGCGGTTGCCCATGGGGGGAATCCAGCACCTTAACCACTATGCCACCTGCTGGCTCCAAGGGACTCTTAGTGCTGAAGACTCTGTTTCAGAACACTGTCCACGAGGTGGCGTGTGCCGTGGTGCCTCCTCTGAGGTGCGGGGTGATATCTCACTGCGGGAATTAAACCACAGTTTATTCACGTGCTCTCCCAAAGCTGGGCACCTGGGTTGCTTGGGTGGCTTCCCAGTTCCAGCCGCGGTGGACAGAGTTGCTATAAACACCCTTTCTGGGATCCCTGTGCATATGGGCAAGAATGTCTGTCCCTTGTTGTAGAATGGTTGGCCCACAGGGTACAAATGTGTTTCCTTAAACGGGAGCAAGCCAAATCATTTTCCAGCCTGGTTGCTCCAAGGCCCTTCCCCACCAGGAATGTCTGGGGCTGGGGGGGTACTTTTTCCATAGTGGCTACCCCTTACAATGCATCACGATTTCTGTATTTGTTGACTTCATCTGCCTGCTGTGGATGACAGCCCAGGAGGTATCCTCAGTGTCTAGAACCGTGCCTGGCACACAGTAGCTGCTCAACAAAACATTTCCAAATTCAATGCAAAGTAGATGACCCAAGACAGGCCCCGAGAGCTCACGATGTCATGGATTAGGTGACTGGGAAAGTCATGATGTATTTTTCTATGCAAAAGTGCAAAATTGTCAGCCTGACTACCTGGGAAAAAAGCTGACTCAAGGGCCGGCATGTAGTGTAGTGGTGAAGGCATTGGACTACCGTGTGGTTACCCAAGGTTCAAGTCTCAGACCTGGCAGCTCGAAACTCACAAAGGGGCACGTGTGTGCATGTGCTCAAAATCCCAAGAGGAGAATGGAAGAGAAGGAATTGCCACATGACCATCCTCCCTGGGTAAGGGAGTGAATTATCCCCTCCCCGGGGGGGGGGGGGGGCGTTTCTTGCTTTCTGTCTCGCTGTTTCTCTCAATCTCTCTTGTAGCATATGCACCCTATAGCAAATCTCAAAAAATAAAAAATAAAAAAGAAGAAGAAGAAGAAGAAGAAGAAGAAGAAGAAGAAGAAGAAGAAGAAGAAGAAGAAGAAGAAGGAGAAAGGCTGGCTCGGTCCTCTCCTAGTTTCGATTCCTCGCATCCAGGGCAAGGACATCGGCCCAGAACTCCTGAGCCCTGAACTCCCAGGCCAACCAATCAATTTCTGAGAGTCGGATTTGGACTTGGGGCTCATGTGCACTCGGGTACCAGCACTCCCACGGCTCACTCAGAGGTGCTCAGCCACTTGGGTCTGGCTGGAGGCATTTCAGGCCAAGTCCAGGAGCCCAAGTTCACTCACACCAGCCCCTGCCTGGTGACAATAAAACGCTGCCCCTGGGCACATGGGTACCAGGGCAGCACCTGCCCATGACCTCAAGCCTGCAGACCCTCCCTGCCCACCATGGTCGGCAGTGGGTATCTTGCTTCTGAGGTTTCTCTAAGTTCACCTCCAGCTCCCAACTGGTGGCAAAAGACCTCTTCCCACCCCCTGCCCTGCCCGCATCCCACAGCCGGGAGGAAGTGCCCTGTTTTCAACAGAACACTCAGCTTCCAGAGTCCCCATTTCAGTCCCCAGAGACACCCAGACAGAACCTCTTGTTCTGTTTCCTGATTTCCACCTGAACTTTTTCTCACCTGCTGAAGGGAAGGTCACATGTGATGGGTTCACCAGAATGAAAAGCCTTAACTCATTCGGCTCCATGAGAGATGAAGGGTGCCCGTGCTTCCCAGAGCTCGCACCCCAACTGTAACAGCCCCGATAGGATTCTCTAGGGACACTCTTGTCCTGCATCACCTTAGAGGCCCTAACGCATATGGACCCATGATGGACATCCAGTAGGTGCTCAATAAAACCTAGCTACAGGACCAGCAGTTAGCGTAATGGCTACGTCACTGGACTCCCGCGTAGCCGACTATGGTTTGAGTCCTGGACCTGGTGGGTTAAACTCACACCGGGTGCGTATGCGTGCATGCCCAAGATCCCGAGAGGAGAATGGAGGAGAAGGGATTGCAGTGTGGCCATCCCCCCGGGGGGTGATTTCTCGCTTTCTGTCTCTGTCTTTCTCTGTCTGTCTGGCGAGCGCATGTGCTGTCTGGCGAGCTCATGTCCCCTATAGAAAAACCCTCTAAAAAAAAAAAAAAATGTGCTTCTCTCCAGACCAGCAGAGAGCGTGATGAACTCCCACATAGTCGACCGCAGTTCAAGTCCCAAACCCAGAGGTTTAAAACTCATGCCGGATGCATGTGCATGTGTGCCCTAGATCCCAAGAAGAGAATGGAGGATTGGGGTATGGCCATCCCACTTGGGGGATAAGTTCCTGGCTTTCTGTCTGTCTCTCTGGCAAGCACACACACGCCCCATAGCAAAAATCTCGTAAATACAAATAAAGTCCCTCAGCAGACAAACCCAAAGGATTCACCAGGATTGCTTCTGTTCTATGGGCTCTTCCACGGGAATCTGAGACATCTCACCAGTGGACTGTGGCCCGGTGGCAATGGGGCATCAGATCCTCAGCTGGAGGCTCTTCACTAGTCACTCAACAAACACTGAAGCAGCTCAGTGTTGCAGAAGGGGCAAAGGGGTTTGGGTTTCAAATCCCAGCTCTGCCACTTCCTCTCTGTGGGAACCTGAGCAAACCACTTAACCTCTCTGGGCCTCGAGAGTTTGTTTCCACGTGTAAAATGAGGACAATACGACCTACTTTGGGAGCAGTTGTGAAGAGCGAGTATCATGTCAATGCCTGGTACATAAGTGCCACTCAATAAACTCTACCCACTGTGGAAGGAGTACCAGTCACACCACACAAGGAAGAATAAGACACCATTTCTGGTCTCATGGATACCTTGTTGTAGCAGGGACAGATTTCATTTATGTGGCTAATCGTGATAAGAGGTGCCATATATTAAACTAGGGACAAAGCAACACAGAGAAAGATGGGATGAATTCAGAGAAGACTTCCTGGAGGAGGTGATGTTTAGTCAACCTTAAGCAACATTAGACAAGAAGTCCAGAGACGTGAGTTCTTCTTTCCAGTTTGTTGCTAAATCTTCCATGTGACTCTGAGCCAATTTCTTCTCCACCCCGGGGGTCCCCAGATTCCGTTTTATAACCTAAGGCTTTTTGACCATCAGCTCTGAACCTTTTGGCTCACTACCTCCTTGGCAAAGAATCTGCCAAAAGCCAGTTTCTTCTTTTTCATTTTTGGATTTTCATTTTCTTCCCAGAAAACTGCAGAGATACACAGGTTTGCCTGTAATGGGGGAACCCCCAACTCCCAAAAGCTATCTGAGGCTAAAATCCTGGAATGCAGTGATCCCCGTTGGCCAACCCTCAGACAGCGCACACCAGCTCAGTCTGCAAGCAGAATCGCTGAACTGATCTGGAAAAACCCACCCAGCACCAAGCTTCAGGATAGCCCAGGCCCAGGGAGGGGAGGTCACTCCAGCTGGCCGGGGAGCCCAGTCCGGTTCTGGGAAAGCGCCCCGAGCAGCCTGCTCCTGACCTTGCCTAGTTTATCACTATCTGCCCTGGAGGGACAGAGGAGCGTGGGCGGCTCTGGGCTGGCTCCCAAACAGGCTGCTGACCGTCCTCTGCCTCCCAGGCTGGAGTTCCCGGACGTATCTTTCATCTTCCCTATTCTAAACACCCGCAGGCCGGCCCCAGGGTCCAACCCCACAGCTGAGGCCAGAAGAGGTTGGACGGACCATGACCATCCCGTTAACACTGTAGGTGCTGCACACCAGCCCCTCTTCCCTCCAGCAGGGGCTCAGCCAGAGTTTACTGAGCACTTACTGTTTCCAGGCAGCGTGAAGATGGCAGAGGGCCTGCCCTGACCTGCCCTGCCCTGCCCTGCCCTGCCCTTCCCCCAAGGTCTCTGCCTCCTGGCCCTGACTGCTCCCTGCTCTGGGCAGGCCAGCAGGGTCACTGCACTCTGCTGTTTCCATCCCGCGCACCTGAAGCAGGAAGCTGCCTGGGGAAGGGGCGGCTCACTGGTACTGGCTCCTGTCTTTACCCTCTGGGTCTCAGTCTTCCCACCTGTACCTTTTGGGTTCTGTGGGTCCATTAACTCCCATGGGGCTTTGCAGGGCCCTACTCACCTCCATGAATACTTGACAGAAGAGGTTACCCCCCAAGGCCTGGAGATCTTTTAAAAACAGTCTCTGGGTCCTATTCATTTCCTCCAAGTATTTACTAAGCACCTGTTAGGTGCCAGGCCCTGGACCAGGCGACTGGCATGCAAAGATGACAAAGATTCAGATGGGCAACCCCTGAACATCCCACTCCCAGTGTCACCCCTACTTGGGGTCTGAGGCCTCGTGGGGTGCTCGGTGGGCCCGGCCGAGAATCTGGGGCGCCCCGGGACTCGCGTGTCAGCGCCGGCGGTACTTAGGGCCGCGATCTGTCTCCTCCCCTTCCTCCTCCTCCGCCCCCTCCCCCTCCCCTCCGCGAGCGCGGCCGCGGCCGCCTCCCACCCGCGGGATCCCGGCGACCCGCAGCCCGCTCCCCCGTC
>NW_006159817.1:1588124-1588394 GCF_000334495.1 Tupaia belangeri chinensis | reverse complement strand
GGGCCCGGGAGGGAAAGGGCGCGGAGGCGGGACCGCGGCTCCCTCCCACTCCGGGGGGAGCCCAGGAGGCGGCGGTGCTGAAGCGCGAGCCTGAGAAGGAGCCGGAGCAGAGGAGAGGCGGTGAGAGCCCGGGATGCTTAGGGACCCCACCCCCGGCCCCTGCGGGGGCCCGCGCGCCGTTTGGGGAGATCCGGGCTGGGTTGGGGAGCTGTGGCTCCCCGGGCAGGAGGCAGCGACGACGCAGCTCCTGGCTTCGCCCCTCGGTGCCGC
>NW_006159817.1:1587636-1587909 GCF_000334495.1 Tupaia belangeri chinensis | reverse complement strand
AGGGGTGCCGCGCTCTCCTCTTAAAGGGCCCTCTCCCCCTCTTGTCTCCTGGCAGGTTGCGAGCACGAGTGGGGTGGGGCGTGCCCACGGGCCCCCGCCCCCCTCGTCTCCCTCATCTCCCCCTCCCAGCTCCGGAGCCGCAGCCTGGGAGCACCGGCCAGGGGCCCGCGCCGCAACACTTCCCTGTGCTTTCTGCGACCACCTAGGCCTGCCAGGACCTGGCAGAGAGGGGACCAGAGGACAGGGACGTCCCCTTCCGCGGGAGCCGTCGGG
>NW_006159817.1:1583854-1586410 GCF_000334495.1 Tupaia belangeri chinensis | reverse complement strand
TCGATGATGTTGGTGTTGCCGGTGGCGGTGTTGGGAGCGGCGTGATGGGGTGAGGCTGTTGGTGGCAGTCTTGGCGGCCCTGTGGCGTGTGTGGCAGTGCTGTGTGGGTGCTGCTGGCGACCATACCGGGGTAGTAGGATGTCGGTGTTGGTTGCTGTGTTGGTGGTGCCGTGATAGGTGATGATGTGGTAAAATTGGTAAGGTCCCCCTCTTTTCCATCCTGGAGATTTCCCACCATTGTGGAGCTCTCCCTGAGCCATTGCTGGGCGGCCCTGCCTCATGGACTCCCTAGCCCATTTGACCCTCAAGGGCCAGCTGATGGAGGCATGGGGAGTTCCTCGGAGCCTCCTGGAGCAACTTCGGGGACATCAGGACACTTTCCTTCTTGTTGAGCTGAGCCACTGTCACCGCAGCCACTAACCAACCACATGTGGCTATTTCAATTGCCTCCATTAAAACGAAGTGAAACTTCAAATTCAGTTCTTGCACCACACCAGCTATGTGGCACCAGTCCAAAGCCACTGTGTTTTGTGGCCACCCTAGGAGTTCTGTCGGATGGCATGGCTTTGGGGGCAACACCAGGTCTAGAAACACCGGTGAATCCTCACGGAGGACGGTCGATACATTTCGGTCCACCCGTGTTTCTATAATCAAAGGCGTTGGCGTGGTTGATCGGTCACTCATGCATGCTGTCACAGGGTCGTGTCCTGGTCTCCTGCCGTGTGTCAGACCCTGCTCTAAGCACCAGGGTGCAGAGTAGCATGATCATACTCTTTGGGGAGATGTGCTGTGGTAGGACCGACACCCAAGGGCCCTCGTAGACCGCGAGCACGCACGTGCAGAATTGCACGGATAATCATTGGCGGGTCTGAGAGTATGAAGCACGGCTGGTCTGGGGGGTGCTCAGGGAAGTCTGGCCTGACAGCATGATGTCTGGACAGAGATCTGAAGGACCAGTGAGGGAGGCTGGTGTTCCCGGCGGAGGGAACAGCCAGGGCAAAGGCCCTAGGGCGAGAAGGAACAGGGGTCATGCCAGTCCGCTGTGTGTGGGGTGCAGTGAACAAGGGCAAGGTATTCCAGGGTGAGGTCAAAGCAGGAAGGACCAGATATCTGGCCTGGACAGCCAGGAAAAGAGAGCAGAGAAGTCCCCCTGAGTTCTCGGGACCAGCAGTTGGCGTAATGGCTATGTCGCTGGACTCCCACGTAGTCGACCGGGGTTCGAGTCCCGGAGGCGGTGGCTTAAACTCATGCTGGGCATGTGTGCGTGCGTACCCAAGATCCTGAGAGGAGAATGGAGGAGAAGGGATTGCGACGTGGCCCTCCCCCCCTGGGGGGGTGATTCCTCACTTTCTGTCTCTCTGTCTCTCTCTGTCATTCTGGCGAGCGCATGCACCCTATAGCAACAACCTCTGCCAAAAAAAAAAAAAAAAAAGTCACCCCGAGTTCTCGTCTTCCAGAGAAGCACTGAGGCCCTGATGGAGAAATGAGAAGAACGGGGCTCCCCCTGCCCCGTGCTCTGTTTTATTGTGGAGTACAGGGGAGAGGCCCAGTTCCAGGACTGGGTGGGCTTCCGCCTGGCTTGGTGGTTTGGTTCTCTGTGGGTTCGACACTAATGTTCGATGTGGAGATTTCCCGGGATCTGACTGGGAGAGCCAGCTAGTAGTAGTAGGCTCCCAAGCTGGCGACACCACCTCTGAGCCCTCTCCCCCTCGGGGGGTCCCTTTTCTATTCCCAGCACCCCCAGAGTCCCTCCACCCCTCCTTTCAGCAGGTCCCTGATTCTCAGTAGCATCCCTTTCATGACTCGGCCTCATAAGATCCCACAGAAGTGCAGCCCTGGCCACTTCCCCACACTTCTCCCCTCCCCAGAGCTCTCTGCTCCACACCTGCACCCAGTCTGCCGGAAAAGGGAAAAAGCCACTCATCCCTCCAGGCCTGCCAAGACCCCCCAGTAGGGAGGAAGGCCTGGACCTACTGGGGCTGGCAGGGGACCTAGGATGCCCAGAAACCTGCCGGAGGAAGGGGCATGATGCCTCTGCCCCAGATGTTATACTGTAGTTTGCGCTCCCACGGGGAGCAGCAAGGTGGGATGTCTTGTCCTTGTTGCTCACCGTCTGGAACAGTAGGGAGCAGCTCTCCTCTGCACTGACCAGCCACGTGGCCTCCAGCAGCTGTCCTCACCTCTCTGGGTCACTGTTCCCACATCTATGAAGTGAGCAAGGATATCTCAATGTACTCTGTTAGAGTAACAGAGACAAATGGGGCTGGGGGGTCAGCAGCGAGTGTAATGGTTATGTTGCTGGACTCCTGCATGGCCAACTGCTGTTCGAGTCCCGGGCCCGGTGGCTTCAAACTCATGCCAGGTGCATGTGTGTGCATGCCCAAAATCCCAAGAAGAAAATAGAGGAGAAGGGATTGCATTTTGGTTATCTCCCCGGAGGGTGATTTCTTGCTTGTGGTCTCTCCAATGCTCTGTCCGTCTGGCGAGTGCACGTGCCCTATAGCAAAAATCTTTGTTGGGGAAAAAAAAAAAAGGGAACCAGAGGTTAGCGTAAGG
>NW_006159817.1:1582421-1583635 GCF_000334495.1 Tupaia belangeri chinensis | reverse complement strand
AAAAAAAAAAAAAAAAAAAAAAAAACCCCCCCAAAAAAAACAATTCTTTCTTGAAAAAAAAAAAAAAAAAGAATGAGACTGGCCCCACCCTCCAAAACGTCAACCAATCCCTTCCTTCCCCTTGTACGTGCTCGCTACTAGAGATACACTGGAGGAAAGTAAGGCATTCTAAATCATTTTGTTAACGTTTATTTATTTCATGAGTGAGACAGAAACGCAACACCCCGGCAGGGTCTTTTTTTTTTTTTTTTTTTTTTTTGGGGAGGTTTTTTTATAAGTCTCGCCAGACAGACAGAGACAGACATAGAGACAGAAAGCAAGAAATCACCCCCCAGGGGGGATGGTCATTCCGCAATCCCTTCTCCTCCATTCTCCTCTCGGGATCTTGGACACGCACGCACACGCGCCCGGCGTGAGTTTAAGCCACCGGGTCCAGGACACGAACCGCGGTCGACTACGTGGGAGTCCAGCGACATAGCCATTACACTAACTGCTGGTTCCCCCAGCAGGGTCTTAACACTGTAATTCACCGCAGCCTCAGCCCCAGACCACGGGCACATGTGGGCCCCACATTTCCATAGAGATCTCCAGACATGAGCTAACAGCCTCTCCATGTGGGTCAGCTTCACGGAGTGGTTGTTTTTGTATTTATTTATTTATTTATTTATCTATTTATTGGAGAGAGATTTTTGCTATAGGGCACGTGTACTTACCAGAGAGACAGAGACAGAAAGCAAGAAATCACACCCCCCCCTCGCCAAGGGGGATGGCCACACCACAATCCTTTCTCCTTCATTCTCCTCTCAGGATCTTGGGCACGCACACATACACACCTGGCATGAGTTTCAAGCCACCGGCTTCAGGACTCGAACCACCGTCAGCCATGTGGGAGTCCAGCGCCTTAATCCCTACACCATCTGCTGGCCCCCAGAGGGCTGTATGTTACGACTGTGTCATCATCAAGGGCCGAGATCTTGCATCTAGAAATTGTTCTACACAGGCCCCACTATAAAGCTATAAAGTCCAAAACTCGCATGTATGTGCTGAAAGAAATACTGTTTCCCTCTATTGATAGATTTTCCAATGGTCACATTCTCCATGCACTCATGGAAGCCAAGCTTTCATTGGGGGGAGGTTTTTTTTTTAACTCTGCGGGTGCCCTGCCAGGATCTGGCGGACGCTCTCTGCTCGGGTCATACGGTAGCCCCGTGAGG
>NW_006159817.1:1578620-1581909 GCF_000334495.1 Tupaia belangeri chinensis | reverse complement strand
CCGCGAACCACCGTCAGCGATGGGGGAGTCCAGCGCCTTAATCCCTACACCATCTGCTGGCCCCCAGAGGGCTGTATGTTACGACTGTGTCATCATCAAGGGCCGAGATCTTGCATCTAGAAATTGTTCTACACAGGCCCCACTATAAAGCTATAAAGTCCAAAACTCGCATGTATGTGCTGAAAGAAATACTGTTTCCCTCTATTGATAGATTTTCCAATGGTCACATTCTCCATGCACTCATGGAAGCCAAGCTTTCATTGGGGGGAGGTTTTTTTTTTAACTCTGCGGGTGCCCTGCCAGGATCTGGCGGACGCTCTCTGCTCGGGTCATACGGTAGCCACGTGAGGCTGGTGGGACCTACCATGTGAGGCTGGTGGGACCCACCGTCTCTGGGTAGGAGGGTGGAAGCAGCCAGAGGCAACATGCAAATGAGCAGGCGTGGCCGTGTGTTCCCTGTGAACGCATGCGTTTCATATCATTTTCACGGGCCATTAAATGTCCGTTGTCTTTTTCTCCCCCCAACCATGTAAAAATGTCCAAACCGTTGATCTATACAAACTCAGAAGGGTGGGTGCATCCGTCTGGCAGGCTGAGGTTTGGCCCCCGCTGCCCTCACAGGATCTGAATTTCCCTTGGGGTAAGACAGTGGCCACGAACACTCAGCCTGGCGTCTACACCCCTCCTAGCTGTGCCCAGGTGCTCATGCCTGTGTGCACAGCCCCGGCCCGTGTGCACGCGGCTGACACACAAATGCCCTGTCCGTGTTGCTCTCCTGCAGCCAGCGGAAGAGATCCCAGGTGTCACTCGCTTGGGGCCATGGGGAAGCGGCCTGGCCCTGGCCCCAGCAGGGGCGGCTGTTTGTTCAGCTGGTGCCCCCTCCCCTCTCTCCTGTTGGGCTGTTTTTGCTGCTGCCGTGGGGGGTGAGGCTCCCTTTGAAGCCCTCCAGGCCTGGACTGGAAACAGGATCCCCCCTACATGGAGGCAGAATGCCCTGACCCCAGCTGGCATGTCCCAGGCAGAGGACGGAGGGACAGGTGGCAGCGTGTGTGCCAGTGATCTTCATACTGGGCCACGTGCTTGCCTTCCCTCAAAACTTTCCGTGTTTTTTCTCTAGCCCTGCACACACCAAGATAAGCAGGAAAACTGAGGTTGAAGGTTGCCCAGGTGGGACCCCGGAGCCATCGGGGTCTTGGGGTGGGACGTTGGGTCCCACAGGCAGTGGAGAAAGATTTGGGATGGGCTTTCTACCCCAGGAGGGGCCACAACACCCCCCCCCCGGGGATCACCCGCATACCCTGCCGCTGGAGAAGCAGCCTCCAAGGGCCTCACTCAGACCCCACATGTCCCACCCAGTCAATGTAGGTGGACAGAGGCATGACTCGACCGCTTCCCCGCCAACTCCCGATCACTTCCGGGTCTCATCTGGCTGGGGCAGGGGAGGAGGCCCTGTCTGAGCGGTGTCTCCCATCTTCCTCTCTGTCTGCTGCTGGCAGGACTCTGACAGCCTTCTGCCCATTGCGTGGATGAGACAGTGGAGGCCACAGAGGCCAGGCTGGGGGACGTGCACAGCTGTGCCGAGGCTCCCAGCATGGCTGTGTCTGGTGCTGCCAAGCTGTCAGGCTGGAGTGACAGGTGGCGGCTGGTTCCTGCATCTCCCAGACCCCTTCCCTGGGTAGCCTGGGCTTCCCTCAGTTCTGGTCTCTAGGCGAAGGTCCTATCTGAAGACTCGTGGGCTGTTAGAGACCAGATGGGGCCACGTGAAGGAAAGCAGCACCCATCGGTAGGAAAAGCACCTAAGAATTCATTGATATTGAGGCCCAGAGAGGGCGAGGGACTTGCCCAAGGTCACACAGCCTCGCAGTCAGTCCCGAGCTGGAATTCAGGCCTCCCAGACAAGTCTCAGGGATTGAAAACAAGGTGCTGTTTGCTGCCCAGGTGGAGAGCACCCTCCTTCTGCCCTGAGAATGCTGTTGGGGCTCATTGTCAGAGTCCGAACCAACACAGGGGCTCCCCACACTCCCCAGGACCCAGCTCCCTGGTTACAGGACCTGTAGGAACCTCTCCCAGTCAGGCAAGAAGGACCAAGGGTGGGGTGGGCGGGGTCCATCCTGAGGTGGCGGCAGGCCCAGCAGAGGCACACGTGGGTGACCCCACGCCCACCTGCCATGCCCCCTACATTCCCGCCATTGCAGACCCGTCCTCTTGGCCGCCGGCCGCTCGTCTGGCTCTGGGAGTCCCCTTTCGTACGATCATCACCGTCTTATTTGCTTGTCTTCGGTGCCCGTCTAGTACCAGGCCCTGGCCTGAGTCTTGGGGATTCCAAAGAAGAACAAAATCCACTTCAGAATCTAACCCGTCAATTCCAGCGTTTGGTGGCAGGAAAGGCGAATACGGATCCTGGGAACAGCCTCAGAACCCTCTGACTCATGAGCCCAACCAATAAGAGACCTCATTTCTGGCTTGGCCCCTTACTGCCTGTGTGAGCATGGGCAAGCCCTCAACCTCTCTGGGCTCCTGTTTGCTCCTCTGCCCAATGGGATGAGAAGAGGCCCTACCTGAGAGGGCTGTGGTGAGGCGTCAGTGAGATAAGCAGGCAGGGTCACAGAGAACACCGCTCTGCGTACTCAGGTAGGACAAAGATTTCAGTCCCTGGGGGGCTCTGAGAAGAGGAGGGCTCCTGGAGGAGGAGTCCTCCCCATAGCATATGTTTTGGGTGACTAGAACAACGGGAGGAGGCCGAGGAAATGCAGCACGGTCCTGGAGGAGAGCTCAGGTCTGGGTGGCAGAGGGAGGCTGTCACAGCAGGCCTCCTCCTGGGGTCCCTGGGGCCTGGCAGGCTGAGCCGACAGCTGCTGCCCTTTAGCGGCCGAGCCCTGGGAGACCCAGAGCCCCGTTGCAGGACCAGCCTCGTTAATCAGGGCCCTCCCCTTGGAGCAGGTGGGACGGAAGCTGACGCAGGCTCTTCCTCGGGCCGTCTGGGCACCCTTCACCTGGTCAGTAAGCATCGCCCCCTTGGACACATGGTAAAGCTGGAGCTCAGAGTGTGGGGGCCACCTGCCCGGCCAGGAGAGGTGGGCTGGGACGGGAGCCCCTCTCAGACTCCCTGCATGAGGTCCAGGCTGCCGGTACCTTGGACAGCGCCACCAGCCGCGGGGGAATCTAGGACTGAGGCTCCTCACAGCCCCTCTGTCCCCCTGTCTGTCCTCTTCTGCTTTCTCCCCTCCCCCAGCCTGATCTTCCCAGGGGAGCCATGGAGTCTGACCTGGAGACTGGGAGGGGACGGAAG
>NW_006159817.1:1572847-1578589 GCF_000334495.1 Tupaia belangeri chinensis | reverse complement strand
AAGGTGAAGGAAGGCCGTTTCCGCCCGGAGTGGGGATGGCAGGGGAAGCAACGGGGACTCTGATGAGCTAGTGCGGTAAGGCGGAGTGGGAGTGGGAGTGAGGGCCGGCGCATGAGGTGACAGAGGAGCGGACAGCTACGAAGGAGGAAGGTGAAGGTGGGCAGGCGTGGAGGGGGCTGAGGTTCTGATGAAGGCTGCCATGGGGACAGGAAGGGGAAGGGGCTGTGGAGGGGAGGGCCCAGGGACCTCATGGGGAGGAAGTGGCAGGGCTGGGGCCATGATGGAGGGAAAGGAAGAGGTTGGTAAGGAGAGGCGGGGGTGGAGAGGGAAGCAAGAGGGTTCTAGAGGGCCTGATGGGAGGGTGATGAGGAGGGGTGGGGACGGGAGGGGATGGGCAGGGGTCACAGTGAAGGGGCCTGTTCAGGCAGCGGGCAGTGGCCCCTACAGGCTCCCAGAATGCAGTTCCTGGGTGTATGGGGCTCAGGGCCCCCCCGGGCCTCTCCCTCCACCTCTGCCTCCCTGGGCCATGTCCAGTGCTGGCCAGTCCCCACACCCCTAGACAGATGCCCTCCTGCCCCAGCCTCCTGGTTAACAAAGACACCACCCAGCCCCCCAGCTGCCCCTGGGTGAGGACACGGGGCCTCCTAGGGAGCCTTGAGGCCGAGAGTCAGGCCCTCGTTCCCTTCCCAGCAGCTAGCTGGGAATTAAAGTTGGGACTGAGTCAACCACACTCCCTCCACACACCTTAGTTTCCTCTCCTGGAATACGGTCCGGTCCCAGCGACAAAACTCATCCAACAGGAATGTAATGACAAAGCTAAGAGCCAGCACTGTCCCAGGCACTAGGAATGCATGGTAAACAGGATGGACATGAATCTCTGCCTCTAGGCCCTCTGTTCTGGCGCGGGGGTGGGGGTGGGGGTTGATGGGCACCATTCAGGCACTGAGGTTGTCCCAGAATGGGGGACCCGGGAGCTGCCAAGCTGGGACTGAGTCCCCAGCGGATCCTGCAGGGCTGTGTCCTTGCTCTGCCATCCTGGCCAAGCGCCTCTCCTTCCCTGAGCTCCTCCCACCATCCCTCTGGAGCAACTCCAGACTGCCACCTCCACCTGCCCAGACAGCAGTGGCAGGCTGGTGACGGGGCACAGGAAAGAGTCTGGCACCGAGCCCCGGAGCTGAACATCCTGAAATGCAGAACAAAGGGCCAGGCAATCAAAGGAGGTGGCCGGCACAATCCTGCCAGCAGCTACAACGCTGCCACCGCCTCTCCCGATGACAGGCTGGGCTCGCCAATGCCACCCCTAAGCCTTTGTCCCCTCTCCCTCTGACTACAAGCAGAACAGTGGGGGGTGGGGGGAAAGGAACACTTACCTGAAATGCCACCATGGTGGAGCCCTCCCCCAGGCTGGGGTGAGCATCCCCCTCCCCCAGCTTCCTCTGTACCAGGGCACTAAGGTTCACCCAAGCCAAGGCGTTAAGTCACCTGGTATAACAGACATGGCAGGGGCCTGGGTTCAAGATGTGTGCCCTTTGCTAAGTGATCCTGGCCAAGGTTTTCTCTCCAGACTCAGTTTCCCCCATCGACACAGAGGCTGCAGACCCGGATGCTTATAGAACCCAGGCAGCCAAGAGACGTGTGCATGGCGGCCGGGCAGGCAGAGGTTTTCCACTGCCCGTCTTCTGGCTCGGGGTACGCAGCAGGTGCTCCCTAAACCCTCGAAGGCAGGAGTGGGGTGGCCGTGACTCAGCTCTTGCTAACGGTGGCCAAGGAGCCAATCCTCAGGGCTACATCTTTGGATATGTGGGGATTTTTGAAATCCGAGGGGCCGGATGGTGGAGCGGGGGTAAAATGCAGTGCTCTGTGAGACTGGCACATGGGAGGGCTCTGGGTTCGTGTCTGGAGACCTTCCGGGGGAAGCCAGGTACATGCGTGCGCAGGATCCGGGCCGGCTGGACTGAGCTGCCATGTCGGGACCCTGTCTCTCTCTCTCTCTCTCTTATGAAATAAATAGGTAGATGATATTAAAAAAAAAAAAAAAAGGTGGGTGGGGCCAGCCCGTGGTCTGGTGGTAAATGCAGCTGGATTCCACATGGCCAACAGCACAGTTCAAGTCCTAAACCCGGCAGCTTGAGAAACACACCTGGCTCATGTGCTCACGTGCCCAAAATCCCCTATGGAGCGAGCCAGAGAGGAAGGGGGTTGGAGTGTGATCATGCCCCATGGCCGGGGTGGAGGGGAATCATCTCTTGTTTCTTGCTGTCCCTCTCTCTGTCTCCAGCAAGTGCACATGCCCTGTGGCAAAAAAAAAAAAAAAAAAAAAAAAAAAAAAAAAAAAAAAAAAAAAAAAAAAAAAAAAAAAAAAATAAAAAAAAAAAAAAAAGAAAAGAAAAAGAAAGAAAAGAAAAGAAAAGAAAAGAAAAGAAAAGAAAAACATCTAGACTTGTGAGAGTTCACCACTATTTTTAAATGTTTGTCACTATTTTTTAAAACGTAAATAGCACATGGGCCAGAACAAAACCACATCCACACCAGCTTGCGGTCTCCCGCCTGGCGGTGTGCAGCCGTTGGTTAGGTTCGCGTGTGTGTGTGTGTGTGTGTGTGTGTGTGTGTGTTTGGCTATTCATTCATTCATTCAGTTCGTGTTTCCCAAGAGTGTCCCTCCCAGCGCTCTGGTCATGGGGGGTGGGGGAGGCGCTAAAGGGGCTGCAAATCAGCCCAGCCTCGGCACGCAGACACCGTAGCACCCCATCAAGCTGGGCGCTTTAACGTGCATCCTGCAGGTAGAAGGTGCCGTGGGAGTTCAAGGGAGGGATGGTTTTCCCCAAGAGTGGTCAGGAGGATCCCAAGAGGTCCGAGTGTTCGAGCTGAGCCAGAGGACTGAGTGGGAACTCCACAGGGAGTGAGGGTCGGGTGGGTAGAAGGACATTTGAGATGGAGACGGAGTCAGGGCATGCACGGTACACAGAAGTAACCGCGCATGGTTTTGGAGGCTGGCCGGGACTTGGAGTGCTGGGAGGTAAGGCTGTGTCTCACAGGCTGAGCTGAGGAGCTCAGGCTGGTTCTCTGGGGCTCTTGGGAGCAGAGCAGATGAGAGACATGGTCGACCCTGCGTCTGTGACGGACCCCTCTGGCTGCCACGGGTGAATGCAGTAGAGGACGCCAAGCTGGACGCTGGGACACAGTGGAGGTGATTGCATTGGTCCAGGTAGCAGTCTGGTGGTGGCGTGAGCCAGAGGGGCAGCAGTGGAAGTGGAGAGCAGTTCAAATCCTGGCTGGGTTCAATCCAGATTGAGTAGCCATGACTTTGGGCAAATCACTTGGCTTCTCTGTGCCTCACTGAGGCTCTGTACCAGATCATGCTTACAACGGTACCTGCACCATAGAATCGTTTGGGGATTGCGAATTGACAGACACGAAGCATACAGGACAGTTCCTGGCCCGTCCCAGGTCCACTCTGATTGCTCTCTGTCCATTTCATAGATGAGGAAGGTGCAGCTCGGAGGGCTCAGGTCCCTAGAGGACTGCCAGTCCCTTCCCCTCTTCCACCTCCCACTCTCAGCTGCTGCCGCTGTGCTAGGGGATCTGAAACCACGTGGTCACGTGAGAAGCCAGGTGACCAGGAAGCCCCCCACGGCCCATGGGGTGTGTACAGCCTGCCTCCAGCTGCTGGCAGCCTCCAGGCAAGGGCCTCCCAAAGCTGATTCAAGGTGGTCTCCTCTCCTGGTGTCTCGAAGCCCCCCTAGCCTTTCCAGGTGGACTATAGACTAACGTCCTCCCACCCCCTCGCCTGGCTGCCCACGGAGCCTGGAAGGCCTGGGCCAGCATCAGACGTGCAGAAACCGCTAATGGGCTACAGCTTAGCCTGACGAGTCCCGGAGGAGAGTTTGGAGGGAAACAGAACACTACAGGATTATTGATCGCGGGCTCGGAGTGGGAGGTGGCCAGGAGCCACAGGCCACCCTGTGAACGCCAGCCCGGCTTCCCTGTCTTCTCGAGGAGCCTCAGTTTCCCCATCTGCCAAACGGGGTTAATAACACCCCCAGGCCTGCTGTGAAACTAGGAGACAATGAGGGTAAAACAGCGTGGTTATTGGTTTTTGCTGTTTCACATTTAAAGGAGAGATTTTTGCTATAGGGCACATGCGCTCACCAGAGAGACAGAAAATAAGAAGTCACCCTCCAGGGGCATGATCACGCCACAGTCCCTTCTCTGTTCTCTTGGGATTTGGGGCATGCGTGCACACGTGCTTGGCATGAGTTTCAGCCGCCGGGTCTGGAACTTGAGCAGTGGTCAGCCATGTGGGCGTCCTGTACATTAACCACTATGCCTGTTGGATGGAGCTGGCCAGCCAGGCAGACAGTCAGCCAGGGTGCCGAAGGAGAAGGCAGTGACCCAGAAGGCCTTGGAGCAGTTTGAGACCTGAACCAGGGGTGCATGGCCCCTTTTGCCTCAGTTTCCTTCTCTGGAGCAGGCAAAGGGAATGGCACCCAAAGCCAGGTGGTCCAGGGATGGGAGCTGGCCAGAACATTTATTTGAAGATGACCTTGGGTATGTCCTTCAATGGCTCCATGCCTCTATTTCCGCACCTCTGAAGTGTGGTTATAATATCCCTACCCCACAGGGTCGTTCTGAGAATTCCATGACTTAATCTGAAACTGGGCCAAAGTCGTGTGTTTTCCGAGTGTGAGCAGCAGTTACGATTACTCCGGGGTTGGCGGAGGATCCCGTAAAGTCCCTCCCTGGGGCCCAGCATCCATGGGTGCTCAATCATGCTCAACCTGCCGCCCACCCCCAGTCACGAGCCCCAGCCTGCAGCCAGGCTCCCCCACCTGACAGGATGTCCCGTGACTACCTCCCATGGGCCCCTTTCCCGTCAGGGTCTGGGTGCCCCCAAACTGAGATCACTTCCCTACAGGAAGCCGCCCCCACGGGGAGGAGTTCCCTGCTGGGCCTCGAGGCTGGCCTAGCCCAGAGAGGAATATGGAGGCCGGGGGGCAGGCAGGAGGGCTCAGGACCCTTCCCTCACTCACTCCACAGAGTCGGCTTCTTTTTTTAGGATTTTTAAAGAGAGATTTTTGCTATGGGGCACGTGCACTCACCAGAGAGAAGAAAGAGAGTAAGAAATCACCCCCCAGGGGGGATGGCCATGCCACAACCCCTTCTCCTCCATTCTCCTCTCGGGATCTTGGGCATGTATGCACACACCCCCCGGCATGAGTTTTAAGCCACCGGGTCCGGGACTCAAACCGCAGTCGGCTACATGGGAGTCCAGCGACATAAACATTACATCATCGGCTGGTCCCAAGTCAGTTTCTTCTTAAGGTCAACAGCTGGGGGTGGAGGTGCCACATATCCCACCTCTTGGGCAGGGGGGGTGTGATCATGGTGCTGAACCTTGAGCCCACGCAAGGCCAAGGGAGTGAGTCCCCCATCGCTGGCGGCATTCCAGACCACACTCCCTCCCACTTAGCCGAACCCCTGAGAACTGGACCAATGAGCAGAGGATCTGTTCTCCCCCTCCGTGACTTCACCTCTCTGGGCCTCAGTCTCCTCATCCACAAAACAGTAAATGCCAGCCCTTTGCTTATCAGTGACTATCTCGCTCCGCCTCAGCCCTCGCCTCCACTCTTCTCTCTTGACCTCAGCCTCCTGCTGTCCTCGTGGTCTCTGCCTTTCTCTCTTTACGTCTCTCAAAGTCTCTCTCTCTTTGACCCCAGTTGTGCATTTATCGGCCTCACTCTT
>NW_006159817.1:1564472-1572261 GCF_000334495.1 Tupaia belangeri chinensis | reverse complement strand
TCCCAGCGGTGTCTCAGCCTCTCTGGCGATCTCTTTAGGTGTGCATAGACATGCATCTCTCTCTCTCTCTCTGCCTCTTCATCCCTGTCTGTCTCCCTGTCTCTGCTCCCAGCACAAAGCAGTCACCGGCTGTAGCAGTGTGGCCGCCCCACGCCGGGTCTCAGAGTCCCAGCTGCTGCAGTCCTCCGGCTGACATCTGACCAAAGCCCCTTTTCCCCTGCTTCAGCTGGAACAGGATTGGAATTTTTCAAGCAAACATTCTTAAGAAACTGGGCAGGGAAGGGGAAGGGAGGGGAAAGGAGGAGAAGGGAGAGGAGGGGAGGGGGAGAGAGACAAGAGCAGACATACACAAAACAGTCCCTAAGCAGATACTGGTAGACCCGGCAGCTGGGTGCCTTGGTGGCCAGAGAGGGGCATGGCCAGCCCAAGGACATCAGCCCTGCCTCTGGGCCACCAGCCTGAAGCCCCGCCTGCCTCCCAGACTGAAGAACCTCCAGCCTCCTCTTAGACCCATTGTTCTGGCTGAAAATCCAGGCCAAGGTCGCTGCAGAGAAGGGGCGTTTCCACCACCACTGAGCTCCAGATCGCAGCCCAGGCGGGCCACCAGGGAACTATGCCGCCCTCAGCCTGGTCCAGGGCCAGCCTGGGCCAGAGAGGCGGACAGCTGGGCAGGCAGGCAGCCTCGGGCACTGCGGGGTGCAGGGCCCAGCGGGAGGACAACAGCTGCCCTAATTACTCCAGCTCTCCAGGTTCCAGTCTCGTTTCAAAAGGACTCCAGGGACACAGCCTTTAATAACTACCAGTAAACAGGCAGGAAAATCGATACCTGGTAAATAGAGCCTGGAGAGAGGCGTGCCTGGGCGGGCTGGCCCCCAAGAGCTCCCAGAGTCCTTTGCTGCAGGGCTGGCCAAAGTCGCCCTTTGGCTCCCTCTCCACCCCTGCATGATAGCCTCCTCCAGGGACGCCCCCCCCCCCCTGATTGCCTTCCCCATGGGGCCCCACTCCCCCTCCAAGGCCAGCCCCTCCTCTTCCCTGCTGAGCCCTGACGTGTGCCAAGGAGGTTGCGTGTTTCAGTAGCAAATGCCTCCTTTGTGCCAGGCGCTGTCTGAGGCTGGGCACGGAGTCGTGGATCTGACCTGGTCTTTGTCCTCCTGAAAGTCATCGGCCAATGAGGGAGGTTAAAAACAAATCATCAAATGACTGTGCAAAAATAGATCTGCAATAAAAAGCAGGGTTTGGGGACCAGCAGTTGGCGTGATGGCTATGTCGCTGAACTCGCATGTAGTCAACCACGGTTTGAGTCCCAGACCCAGTGGCTTAAACTCATGCCGGATGCGTGTGCATGCGTGCCCAAGATCCCCAGAGGAGAATGGAGGAGAAGGGATTGCAGCGTGGCCATCCCCCCTGGGGGGTGATTTCTCACTTTCTGTCTCTCTTTCTCTGCCTTAAAAAAAAAGAACGAAAGAAAGCAGGGTTTGGAGACCAGCCGGTGGCATGGTGGTTAAAGTGCTAGAATTCCCACGTGACTGTCCACAGTTCGAGTCCCGGACCTGGCAACTTGCTTTCTCACTCTCCTTCTCTCTCGCTCTTTCTCTGGCAAAAACTCATGTGAAAAATAATAATAATAATAATAAATAAATAAAATAAATAATTGTTTTTTTAAAGTAGGGTTTGCCAAGTACCACAACAGAACAGAGAAGCGTAACAGCATGCAGGATTTTGTGAGATGAATAAGAGTCCAAGCGAACACAAGCAGATATATATTCTAATGACCATCCTGGCTAGCAAGTGCCCCGCTAAGCTCTGTGTTATTTCATTATACCCCATTGTACGGATTAGGACACTGAGGCTGTAGACAAAGCCAAAATTTGTGCAAGACCTGCAAGACTTCATAGTTATTTCTCTCAGTCACTTCACTCTGCGTCTTCCCGCTCGGGGCCTCCCTTGTCCAGCTCAGGACTTGGCAGACAGGAGGGGGCAGTGAACCAGTTTCCGGGGCCGGCAGGTGGCACAGTGGTTAAGGGTGCTGGACTCCCACATGGCTGACAGCGGTTCAAGTCCCGGATGTGGTGGCTTTCTTTCTCACTTTCCATCTCTCTCTCTCTCTCTCTCCCCTATCTGGTCAAATTAAAATAAAGTTAAATAAAATAATTATATAAAAATAAATAAATAAATAAAACCAGTTTCCATCCCTTCCCCTGCAAACAGCACCTCCCCCAGGGGAGAAATCAATATGCACACACACAATTAAAATGGTAAATCAGCCCTCCTGATGGGGCTGCCCCCAGAGGCCTGGGGGAAGTCTTCTTACGATTGGCTGGAATGGTATAGGAGCCCAGGGACTGTATTTCCTGGGGCGGGGCTGTCAGTCCACCCTCCTCTCTGCCTTCCACCCTGCCTGTCTCTCATCCACAGCTATACCTCTGTGCCTCTCAGAGTCTGGACGGTTGGCAGGGCACAGGGTGGTCAGTAGCCCTTGGGATTGACCAAGGACAGAGAGCAAGCCCCTTCAGTCCTGAGTACAGACACCCACGAGGGACAGTCAGATCGAGTCTGGAGACTCAGACATGGTCAGCAGGGAAAAACCTGAGCGAGCGGGAAGACAGGGGACATTGGGAAGGACCACGGTGGGCCCCCTCCATCTGGCGGCAGAGCCCTGGACCAGGCACCCTGGCGGGATGCCCAGTAGCAATGGAAACGCCATCAGTGTAGCGAGAGTCCGCAGTGGGCAGTGGGCACTGTGCTGGGGGCCGAGCAGACAAGATCCTTGCCTCCTGGGGGCACAGCCTACGGGCAGGAGGCACACACCAGGACGTGGGCAGGTGAGGGCACTGTGCGGGCGGTGCTCAGTGCAGGAAGAAACCCAGAGCCTGGAAGAGGAGAGAAGCAGGAGGCAGCCCTTCAGGAAGGATGACCTGGAGAGGTCTTGCCAAAGAGATGACGTCGTAACAGAGACCTGTAAGAAATTAGGAAGGAGTGGTCAGACAGTGGCAGTAATAAGGGAGGCTGAGCCACATGGGAAGGTTCTGGGTTCGCGTCTGGAGGCCTCCCTGAGTGCACCAGGAACGTACGTGCCTATGATCACGGACTGGCTGAGGCCGGGGGTGGAGCGCAGCGCTGAGACTCTGTTGGGGTTCCCTCTCTCACTCTCTCTCTCTCTTGGAATAAGCAAACTTTAAAAGTAAACTTAAAAAATGGCCAGACGAGCAGATGGTGTAATGATTACATCGTCGGAGTCCCACATAGTTAGCCACAGTTCAAGTCCCGGACCCGGTGGCTTAAAACTCACACCAGGCACGTGTGCATGCATGCCCAAGATCCCGAGAGGAGAATGGAGGAGAAGGGATTGCGACATGGCCATCCCCCCTGGGGGGTGATTTCTCGCTTTCTGTCTCTCTGTCTCTCAGTCACTCCAGCGAACACACACGCCCTATAGCAAAAATCTCTCTCAAAATGGGACTAGCAATTGGTGTAATGGCCATGTCACTGGACTCCCATGTAGTCTACCACAGTTCAAGTCCCAGACCTGGTGGCTTAAACTCACACCGGGCATGTGTGCATGTGTGCCCAAGATCCCAAGAGGAGAATAGAGAAGGGATTGCGGTGTGGCCATCCCCCCAGGGGGTGATTTCTCACTCTCTGTCTCTCTAGCAAGCACATGCACCCTATAGCAAAAACCTCTCCAAAAACAAAACAAAACTCTCAAAAAAATAAATAAATAAAAAAATATTAAAAGACAGAGAAAGAATGAAATAAACTATGAGATTACCTGGGCACGGCTGGGCAGAGGGAACAGTGACTGCAAAGGCCCCATGGGCGGAATGTGCCAGGGGTGTCAGAGGGGCAGTGAGGAGGCCAGAGTGGCTGGAGCAGACCAAGTGAGGGCAGAGGTAGGTAATAAACCCGAGAGGAAAGGAGGCGGGGAGGCGGTGTGGGCTTTTCTAGGTCTTGGTGAGGACGTTGGCTTTTACTCCACGTGAGCAGACGCCATGGAGGATTTGAGCAGGGGACGGATGTGACCTGGTTTGCGTTGAACAAGACCTTCTGGCTGCCGGGCGGGGACTAGGTAACAGCGGGCAAGGGCAGTATCAGAGCCCAGTCATGAGTCTACTGCAATGGTCCAAGCAGGAGAGAGACGATGGCGTGAGTGCCGTGGAGGGATGTGATCAGCTGTGGAGTGTATCTGAAAGAGGGGTTCCTGGGGCCACCGACAGCTTACCCATGGAGTGGAGTGTGGGGGAGGAGCAGGGAGGAGTTGAGGTTGGTGGGGTTTGAGGGGCTGAGTCCAAGCAGCTTGAAGAATGGAGCTGCTGATATCGCAGTGGGAAAGACTGGGAGGAACGGGTTCAGGCTGGGGGAGAGCAGGATTCATGTCGTCTGAGCTGAGTGCGAGGCACCTGCTAGACCTCCCAGGGAGAGTGTCAAGGAGGCAGCTGGACCCCCCCCCGCCCCCCTGAGCCTGGCTCCCAGGAGTAGAAGATCCTCTGACGATGACAGATTTGGGAGTCATCAGAGTGGGGGCAGCTTAATCCTGACTGATCCTCTTAATCCCACGGGAAGGTCTGGCATGCCTATTTTTGTTTTGTTTTGTTTTGGGAAAGATTTTTTTTGCTACAGGGCGCATGTGTTCATGGGGGGACACAGAGAGAGACAGAGAGAGAGAAAGTGAGAAATCACCCCCCAGGGGAGATGGCCACACCGCAATCCCTTCTCCTCCATTCTCCTCGGGATTTAGAGTTTTGAGTTTCAAGCTGCTAGTCAGCTATGTGGGGATTCAGAGCCTTCACCACTGTCCACCTGCTGGCCCCATCATGGCCATTTTTTTTTAAATCTTGCTCTCTGGAGAGAGACAGAGAGAGGGAGAGGGAGGAAAGCACCCTCGATGGGGAGACCCCTTCTCCATCCGGTCAGGATTTGGGGCATGCATGCACACATAGATGCCCTGTGTTTTTCAAGCCGCCAGGGCAGGGGTTCAGCTCCCTTAACCACTAACTAGGCCATGGGTCTGGCTATTTCAAACCCATTTTCGAGATGAAAAAACTGAGGCTGAAACACCTGACATAGTCACAGAGCTGCAAAAATTAGAGCTGGAAATCAGATCTGTCTGCGTCCCAGCCCTGGAGCTCCACCTCCCCCAGACCCTCCGCTCCTGGGCGTTCTCACTGCCTCCTCCGCACAGCTCTGCATGAGGGGGGGATGGCAATGGATTAACAGCATCCCCTTCTTTGACTCGGAGCCACCGAGGCCCAGGGAGGCCTAAGGGACTTTCCCACAGTCGAGGAGCAGTCGGGTGTGCAGTCTCTCTGCAGGTGTGCCAGAAGGACCCTGCCAGTCTCTACGCAGCAGGCCAGAGGCTTGGGGAAGCCCTGCAGCCTGGACTTGGGGTTAGCGCTGGTGAACCCCGAGTTTCCCAGAGGCTCAGGGAAGCCCTGCAGCCTGGACTTGGGGTTAGCGCTGGTGAACCCCAAGTTTCCCATGGAGCCTTGCTCTTAAGGAGTACCTAGCACTCTGGCTAACATGGAGTCCTGGTTGGGATTTAGTCCTCCTCTGTGAGATGGGGGCTTTCATTATTACCCCCCAGCCAGGTTGTCATGCAGTGATTCCTGGGTCTGCGTGAGCGCTCAGCATGGAGCCCTCTGAAGAGAAGACGGTCAGCTAGTATTTTGTTTGTTTATTTGAAGGTTTGTTTTTTGGAGAGGTTTTTTGCTATAGGGTGCGTGTGCTCACCAGAAAGGCAGAGACAGAGAGACAGAAAGCGAGAAATCACCTCCCACACACAAGGGGGATGGCCACGCCACAATTCCTTCTCCTCCATTCTCCTCTCGGGATCTTGGGCACGCATACACATGCACCTGGTGTGAGTTTAAGCCACTGGGTCTGGGACTCGAACTGCAGTCGACTACATGGGAGTCCAGTGCTGTAGCCATTATGCTAACTGCTGGTCCCATGTTTTTTTGTTTGTTTGTTTGTTTGTTTTTTTCTGAGAGAATTTTGCTATAAGGTGTGTGTGCTTGTCAGAGACACAGAGAGACAGACAGACAGCAAGAAATCACCCCCCAGGGGGGATGGCCATGCCGCAGTTCCTTCTCCTCCATTCTCCTCTTGGGATTTTGGGCATGCACACCCAAGCGCCCAGTGTGAGTTTCCAGCCACTGGGGTCTGGGACTTAAGCTGCGGTCAGCCACATGGGAGTCCAGCACCTTGACCATCTACTGGCCCCCAGCAAATGTTTAGGGAAGGAAGGAACAAATGAACAGACAGACAAATGAAAAGGCAAATCAGTGGATGATGGAAGGAACTGATGCAGCGAGGAGCACGAGGTGTGAAGAGATAAAAGAATGAGGCACTAGACTCTCACATGGCCAAAGGCAGTTCAAGTCCCGGACCTGGTGACTTAAAACTCACGCTGGAACCCAAAATGGATCGAAGTGTGAACATGAATTCATTCACTCAGCAAATATGTTCTGAGCTGGGATGTTGCAGTAAATAAAGCCCAGTCCCCCTGGGACTATTACAGTCGAGCAGGAGGGGACAAGATACCCAGAAAGGATAAAGTGGATCAGGTGGGAACACGGAGCAGGGAAGGAGAGAGGACGCAAGCAGGGCTGCGTGCTTTTGGATACAGTAGTCGCGACGGAGTGAGCTAAGGCCGGAGGAGGTGTGCAGGTATGAATAAAGCAGAGCGAGGGCCGGCTGGCAGCGGGGTGGTGAAGGCAGCTGGATTCCACATGACCGACCGCATGCTTTGAGTCCCCGACCCAACAGTTTGAAAAACACACTGGACACAGGTGTGTATGCCCCAAAAATCTCAAGAGGAGAATGGAGAAGGGGTTATGGCATGACCATCCCCCATGGGGGCCTGCGGGCAGCTTCTCACCTCTCCCTGGTCCCTCTCTCAGATGAGTGCATGGACTCTCTAGCCAATTAAAAAAAAAAAAAAAAACAAGTTGGCGTTGCTGGATTCCCATGTAGTTGACCATGGTTCAAGTCCTGGACCTGGTGGCTTCAACTCACGCCGGGCGCTTGTATGTGTATGCCCAAGATCCTGAGAGGAGAATGGAGGAGAAGGGATTGCCACGTGGCCATCCCCCCAGGGGGTGATTTCTCGCTTTCTGTCTCTCTGTCTGTCTCTGTCTTTCTGGTGAGCGCATGTGCCCTTTAGCAAAAACCTCTCCAAGAAAATAAATAAATAAAACAGTGGGTGGCTGTAGGCCTGAGTGAACTAAGGTGCGGACGCTGATGAACACATGAACAGGTGCTTAAATGAATCCACCAGTGGATGAGTAGCCTGGGGAGTGGGTCGTTGAAGGAATGAGTGAAGGCATGAAGGGAAGACGGCAGCACCCACCCCTGCATGGCCACTATCTGCACCGCCCACGTCTGAAGGCCTTACTCTCCTTTTCCCCTCTCTTCCCCACGCACGTGGCAACCTCTACTTCCGCGCCTGTCCAGACCCTGGAGAGGCGAGGGGAGCTTGGTGGTCCTGCCCACTCCGTGCCTTGCTGGTCCCCCACCCACCCATCCCGGAACGCACAAGCTACCTTGACGCCCTTCCTCGTTGGCTCTCCCATCCCTAGCCCCCATTCCGTTGCCCAGCACCGCGCCACCCCATATGGGAGGGACGACCCTTGGCCACAGGGCGCACGCCCTTACCCCGGTCCCTCCCTGTCTGTGTTAACTCCTATCTCCTCTCCCCTCCCACATCTTGATGGTCCCCTAAGGAGCCCCCCCCCCAAGTCTTCGTTCCCTGCCTGTGTCCCCACCCCTCCGGCCGGCCCCGACGCCCCCA
>NW_006159817.1:1562888-1564022 GCF_000334495.1 Tupaia belangeri chinensis | reverse complement strand
CCCCCGCCCCCGCCGAGCCCGCGCCGCCCACGGGGGCGCCCCCGAGAAGCCCGAGCGCCCCCAGCGGCGCACCCACCCCGGGGCAGAACAACCTCAACAGGCCCGGGCCCCAGCGCGCCACCAGCGTGAGCGCACGCGCCTCCATCCCGCCGGGGTAAGCCGGGGTCCCGGGGGCGGGGGCTTCTGTGTGGACCAAACCCAGGGGTGGCTGCTCACTGGGACGCGAGCAAAGACTTGCAGGGTTAACCCTGATAAGTGCTACCCTGCGTCTAGTAAGTACTGCTTTGTGCCAGGCGTTACCTAAGCACCCCAACGCGGGTCCTTCGTGTACCTCAATGCGGGGCTGTGTGAAGTCCGTGCCCTCCTCAGCTCCGCTTTACCGATGAGGACACTGAAGCTCCGGAGGGTCAGTGACTTTTCCAGGATCACAATGCGATGGGGCCACGGTTCGGAATAACAGAGCGTGGCCGGCGTTGGTTACTCCCTAAACTCTCTGCATCCCCTCATCTATTCCAAGCGTGTTCTCCCATGCTCAAATAATGCATGGGGAGACTGAGGCTGGGAGCCCTAGAGTACCTTTCCAAGCATCATCCGGCCAAAGAGCAGGAATCAGAGTCCAGACGGGGAACTCCAGGGTCTGCATTCTGTCTCTTCACATTTTTTTTGGGGGGGGGATTTTTTTAGGGTATGTACGCTGCAGGGAGAGACAGAGACAGAAAGTGAGAAATGACTGTCAGGGAGGACGGCTATGATGCAGTCCCTTCTCCTCCATTCTCCTCTTGGGATTTTGGGCACACAGGCACACATGCCTAGTGTGAGTTTCAAGCTGCCAGGTCTGGGACTCGAACTACCATTGGCCACGTGGGAGTCTAGTGCCTCAACCACCACGTCTGACTCCTCTCAGCATCTTTAAAGGGTTTCCGTGCCAACCCACTAGTGAATGTGGTTCTGACGTGGTGACTCTCACGATCTTTAGCTGCTTGTCCAAAATATTCCCCCTTAGGCCACCCCTGAAATACCGCCATTACTTCAGGTTAATACGGTGGCTTTTGAACTGGGCTCCAGCAACTACTGGGGTGACCTGGAGCAGTGGGGGTGGCATGTGCATAAGATGGACTCCTGAACAGGAAGAGC
>NW_006159817.1:1529543-1562871 GCF_000334495.1 Tupaia belangeri chinensis | reverse complement strand
GGCAGCGTTTTTTTTTTGGAGAGGTTTTTGCTATAGGGCGCGTGCACTCACCAGAAAGACAGAGAGAGACAGAAAGCGAGAAATCACCCCCCAGGGGGATGGCCACACCGCAATCCCTTCTCTTCCATTCTCCTCTTGGGATCTTGGGCACGCACACACACGCACCCGGCGTGAGTTTAAGCTGCTGGGTCCGGGACTCAAACCACGGTTGACTGCATGGGAGTCCAGCGACATAGTCATTATGCTAACTGCTGGTCCCGAGAGCAGCCTTTTGTGGAATTCTGGGAACTGGCTTCCCCAGCAGGATTTCATGGAGAGAGGAAGCCTGGGTCTTACCCAGATGTCTCAGGCCCCAGGGGACCCACCCACTGAGCCGCTGCCTGCCACCCACCCTGAATACCCAACTCGGGCTATCTGAGCGGAAGACCGGGCCCTGAAAAAGTGGCCCTGGGAGGGAGAGTGAAGACCTTGAACTTAGGCCAGACCGGAAGAAGAGACCAGGAACTGGTGGGCTGGGGTCCCAAGAGGAGGGGACCAGAGGCCCACTCTGCTAGTGCCACCATGGCATGGCCCAGGGGGTCACAAAGTCAGTTCTGCATGTGATCTTCAGTGTCCCTCCATCCAGGCCACCCTTTCGTCAGGAGCAGCCGAGGGGCTGGGGCTGCCCTGTTCACTGCTCACCCCACTGACAGCCTGACTCCCTGGGGGCAAGTGTTTTTCTGAGCTGCGAAATCTGGGGAGGGCCCTCTCTTCAGTGAGCCTGTCTCGTCCTCTGCCGAATGGGAGCAGGACCCCAGGGGCACACTCCAGTGAGGAGACGCTACCCAGGCAGTAACTTGGCAATGGCGGTTGAGGCTCCTTTCGTTAATAGGGAGGAGGCTGGGCAGGGGCCGGGGCTGTCATTTTCCAGGGGAAGGGTCCTCGGCGCCACCGGGCTGCCTGCTCTCTCTTCCCTTTCCCTTTGCCTCCACGTCATTCTTCTCAGAGGAAAGGGCCATGGGGACAAAAAGAGACACGCCCCGTGGGACCCCCGCCTGGGACAGACCCCTGAAGGAGGTCGGGGAAGGCTTCTCACGGAGGCATTGCCCAAAGCCGAAGATAGGACTCCCTGGTCCGGTGGTCTCCGGGAGCCAGTCAGTTATGGCGCCCGTAGACAGCTGCCTGGCTCTGGATCCTGATGGAAAAAGGGGGCTAAAGGGGGCTGGAGGGCCCAAAACGACAGGAAGAGCGACTATGGAGGGGGGACAGAACCGGGAGAGCTCCAGGGACCTCTGTGGCAAGAATTTGAGACCCTTGTCTCCAGGACAGTGTTGCTGTAACCACCTGTAGACAGGGATGTCAGCAGGTTGTCACTACAACTTTTTGTAATAGAATGGGATCAAAGAAAAAGAATAGGGGCCAGCAGGTGGTATAGTGGTTAAGGCACTGGACTCTCCCATGGTCAACCATGGTTCAAGTCCTGGACCCGGTGGCTTGAAACTCACTCACGCCAGTTGTGTATGTGTGCATGCATGCCCAAAACCACAAGAGGAGAATGGAGGAGAAGGGACTGTGGTGTAGCCACCCCATACCCCCGGGAGGGTGATTTCTCATTTTCTGTCTCTCTGGCAAGCACACATGCTCTATAGCAAAAATCTCTTAAAAAAAAAAAAAAGAGAGAGAGAGAGAGAGAGAATAGAATAGGGCTGGCTTTGTGGCCTAATGGTTAAAGGGAGCTGGATCTCACTTGGCTGACCCATGGTTCAAATCCTGGCCCTGGCAGCTTGCAACACATCAGATGTGTGTGCATGTGTGAGAAATGGGGGGGAAGGGATTGCAATGTGATTGTCCCCATAGGAGTGCTTTCTGTCTCTCTCTCTCCCATTCTCTTTCTGTCTCTCTCTCTCTGGCGAGTGCACCATCTCTCTGGCAATTAAAAATTTTTTAAACAGAAGAGAACAGGATGGAATAGAATAGAATGAATAGAACGGACTAGAAATACTGACATACCTTGGGCAGTGACTGTGACAACTATTTTGTGAGCCTTTTGCATCGGGACTGTTTCAGAGGTTGCCAGGTGACACGGGTTTCTTAGTCACCAGAGAAACTTCGGAAAGCCACTGTTCTAGGGCCGGCTGAGAATACCCAGCTTTTACTGCCTGCTGTTCGTGCTCTGCGTTGGACTCACAGAGCCGAGCCAGACAGGCGAGGGCCACGTCCTCACAGCACGTAGGGGTGGAGATGGGGAGACAGATACAGCAAAGGAGTAAGGGGCAGGCTCTCTGGAGAGGGAGGGACGTGCTGGGGAAGGATTGGAGCAGGGTGGGTGGTGGAGAGGGAGGTCAGGGCAGACTGCTCGGAGGAGGCAACTCCCTTTAACCAACCATTAGACCACAAAGCCTGCCCTATTGTATTGTTTTTCGTTTACTTTCTTCTTTCTTTTGTATTTTCCTTCTTTCTGTTTCTTTCTCTTTCTTTCTTCTTTCTTTCTTTCTTCTTTCTTTCTTTCTTCTTTCTTTCTTTCTGTTAAGAGATGTTTACTATAGGGTATGTGCACGCGCCAGAGAGAGAGACAGAAAGTGAGAAATCACCCCCCCCCCCAGGGGGGATGGCTACTCTGCAGTCCCTCCTCCTCCATTCTCCTCTCGGGATTTTGGGCATGCACACGCACCTGGATTGAGTTTCACACTGCCAGGTCAAAGACTCAGGAGAAAAGCTGTTCCAGGCTGGGGGACGGCATATGTGACTTCGAGGTGGCTGGAAAGGCACAGCGTGTTCAAGGAAGGGCTGGAGGTGAGAGGAGGGCTGAGAGGCGAGGCACCAACACGAGGGGGCCATCCCAGGCGGCTCCCTGCAAGCACAGAGGGGTGGAAGTAGGAATAGGTCTAGAAGGTTCTGTGTCCACACGGGGTTAGAGACTCCCTTATAGAACAGTGGGAGGCTGAAATGTTTTTCCCAACTGTGATACAGAGCCAGACCGGGTGGCCTCAGGGGCTCCTGGGCCTGGTGCTGCCAGCAGTAGGGAGCTATAGAGTGTGCTTGAGTTCAAGAGGGCTGTAGGGGGAAGGACGATTTCTCCTGGGGAGGCAGGGGGTGTACTGGCCATTAAACATGTTCTCAGACCTGCTGGAGCTCAGTACTCCCCAGCCACGTGCCCTTCTCCTCCAGTCGCCATCATTTCTGCCGCCCTCCCCTTGGGAGCTGTTTCTTTTTTTTTTTCTCTCTCTCTCTCTCTTGTTTCTTGCTGTTTGGGTTTTTTTCTTTTTCTCTCTTTCATTTTCTTTCTTTCTTTTTTTTTTTTTTTTTGGAGGAGAGATTTTTGCTATAGGGTGTGTGCACTTGCCAGAGAGACAGGAAGAGAGAAAGCACCCCCCAGGGGGGATGGCCATGCCGCAGTCCCTTCTCCTCCATTCTCCTCTTGGGATTCTGGGCATGCACGTGCAAGCTTGAGTTTTAAGCCGCCAGGTCTGGGACTCAAACCATGGCTGATTATGTGGGAGTCCAGTGCCTTAACCACAGCGCCACCTGCTGGTCCCGGGAGCTGTTTCTGACTCTTCCTAAGCAAACCAGAGATGGTGGGGTGGGGATTGGCAAGGTTTAGTCCCAGCCCAGCCTCACTGCAGTTCCCTTAACACACCCTCCCCAACCAGACAAGCCTGTGTTGAGGCCCCCCAACCCTCCATCACCATGGAACCCCAGCTAAAAATACCCCACTCAGTGTGAGGATTGGGGGCAGGACCCAGAGAGCCTGTTGTTGGGTGAGAGGAGTGGGAGGAAGAAGGATAGGAGTGGAGACCCTGGTTCCAGGCCAAAGCTTCCCATTGCCAAGGCAACCGAGGCCCAGGTATGGCCTAAGAGGGGGGAGGGATGGGGTTCTCTGAGAGGCCAGGCAGCCAGGCTCCCCCAACCCCGGCCCTTTCCTGGTCTCTGTGTTTTTATGTCTGCGCTGCTCAGTGTTGGCAGCCCTAACAGGGCACCAGACAGAATGACTGGAACTGAAGACATGTAGTCTCTGACGGTTCTGGAGACTGGAAGTCCAAAACCAAGGGGTGGAGAGCTGGCTTCTGCTGGGCCTTGCTCCTCCCCTGGCAGGTGGCTGCCCTCTCCCTCTGTGGTCACAGTCCTCCTTCTGTGTATATCTGTGTATGTCCAATTTCCTCTTTTTTTCTCTTTTATTATTATTTTTTTTTTTGCCTTAGGGCACCTGCACTTGCTGGAGAGAGAGAAAGAGACAGAGACAATGAGAGGGAAAGTGAGAAGTCACCTCCCACGGGCGATGGCCACACCACAATCCCCTCTCCTCCATTCCTTTCCCAAGATCTTAAGCATGCATGCACACGCACCCAGCATGAGTTTTAAGCCACTGGATCTGGGACTTGAACTGTGGTCGGCCATATGAGAGTCCACAACATAACCGCTACGCCAATGGCTGCCCCTGATTTCCTCTTTATATAAGAACACTAGCTGTCTTAGATTAGGACCCAGCCCAGCTGCCTCATTTTAACTTAATTCACCTCTTTATTATTATTTGTTTGCAATAGGGTATGTGCACTCTCTGAAGAGAGAGAGAGAGAGAGAGAGAGAAATCATCTCCCAGGGAGGATGGCCACACCACAATCCCTTCTCCATTCTCCTCTCAGAATGTCGAGCACACATGCACAGGCGCCTGGCATGTTTTCCAAGCTGCTGGGTTTGGGACTTGAACCGTGCAGTTCACCCTGTGGGATAGACCCACTTGAATCACTATGCCACCTGACTGGCCCTTAATTCACCTCTTGAAAGGCCGTCTGCAAATACGTCACATCCGGAGGACTGGGTTCGGGTTGCAGCAGGTGCACTCTTAGGGACGCAGTCCGGGCTATCTCTGTCTCTGTGTGTCTCTCCTTTTCCATCTCTTTGTGTCTTGTCTCTCTCAGTTTTTCTATATCCTCCTGTGGCCCCGTGTCTCTCTTTCTCTCCTTCCCCTACCTCCGTGTTCAGCCTCACCCTCTGCCTTTCCCCACTCGCTTCTCTTCACGTTCACTCTGTTCCCTGCCAGACTTCACAGCCCCGGAGTCTTTTCCCATCAGGCCAACCCGGACACACACAGCTTTGTCTGTCTCACCTCCGTTTCCCCATCGGTCAAGCAGAGCGAAACCCAACACCTCTCACGTGCACAGACCCAGCAGGACTGACGGACAGACAAATGTGTTAAACATCCTCACATATGGGACCAGCAGGTGGCGTGGTGGTTAAGGCACTGGACTCCCACGTGGTAGACCATGGTTTGAGTACCGGACCTGGTGGTTTGCTTTCTCGCTTTCTTTCTTTCTCTCCCTCTCTCTCTGGGGAGTGCTCATGCCCTATAGCAAATTTTTAAAAATAGTAATAGTAAATAAAATGAAATAAATCATTCTAAAGTAAATAAACAAATAATTTTTTTTAAAAAATTTAAAAACCCTCACATAGATGAGTGTCCAAGAGAGGACTAGAGAGCCCGGAGGTTCTTCTCCCCCTCTGTCCTCACCTTGGCCCTGGATGGGGACCAGGAAGGAGGTACAGCAATAGGGAGCTATAGAGTGTGCTTGCGCTCAAGCAGGCGTTCCATGGAGGAGAGGAGATCAACTTGCCCATGGTCACACAACTAGTGGAGGCAGAGCGTCCACCTGGACATGGTTTTTTTCCACTCGCCCCTGTGACGGGACAAGGAGCCAGCTGGCAGGCTGGCCTAGGGGACGCAGGGGTGGGGAAGATCCCGCCTTGTCTCCTGGGAGGCCGGCATCCAACATTTGGAACACAGCTGTAGGGCCGAGCGTTCAGACTCAGAGTTTCCAGCCACGTGGTGGGTGGGGGCGAGGGACAGCTGTGGGCCTGTTTCCACTTCCCGAGCGCTCACCACGTCCCAGGCGCCACTGCGCGACTTTCACACGCGTCTCTCCTAACTCCCGCAGAAACGCAAGCAGCAGGGCCCATTGTCCTCGTTTTTCAAAGAAGCCTCCGAAAAACAAAAACAGGGTCAGCCGGTGGCATGCAGGTTAAGGCAGCTGGAGCCCACATACCCGACTGCATGGTTTGAGTCTCAGGCCCGAGGAGCACTCAGACATGCGTGCATGCCTGCCCCAAATCCCGAGAGAAGATGGAGCAGAAGGGATTGCAGCATGGCCATCCTCCCTAGGGGATGCTTTCTCACTTTTCCTCTCTGTCTCTCTCTCTGGTGAGTACACACTCTCTTTAGCAATAAAGATAAAAGAGAGAGAGAGAGAGAAAGAAAAAACTGGAGCATTTGCTCAAGATCACAAAATTAGGGGGCCGGCAGTGGCGTGGTGGTTTAAAGGTGCTAGATTTCCACATGGCCCACCGTGGTTCGAGTACCAGACCTGGTAGGCTTGCTTTCTCACTTTCCCTTTCTCTCTCTCTCTTTCTGTCAGGTCAGATTTTTAAAATAATAATAATAATAACAAATGAAAATAAATAAGTAATTCTTTTTTTTAAAAAAATCACAAAATTAGGACTCTGACTTGGAAACCCAAGTTGGCCAGGGTGTTGGCCTGCCCACACTGGTTTGGATCGTGGTCACAGAGACCCCGATTCTTATGGGACCCTGGTTGAGCCCATTACCTTTTCTTTTCTCTTTTTTCTTTCTTTCTTTTTTTTTTGGTGGGGGGGAGGGGAAGATATTTTGCTATAGAGTGCATGCGCTCGCCAGAAAGACACAGAGAGACAGAAAGCAAGAAATCACCCCCCAGGGGGCATGGCCACGCTGCAATCCCTTCTTCATTCTCCTCTTGGGATCCTGGGCATGCATGCACACGCACCCGGCGTGAGTTTAAGCCACCAGGTCCGGGACTTGAACCACAGTTACTACATGGGAGTCCAGGGACTTAGCCATTACACCAAATGCTGATCCCACCTTTCCTTTTGGGCACATGTGATCCTGGACAGAGACAGTGAGGGGTAAAGTGAGAAGTCATCCCCCATGGGGGATGGCCATACTACAATCCCTTCTTCATTCTCCTCCTGGGATCTTGGGCACACATGCACACACACCCAGCATGATTTTTAGCCACTGGCTCCAGGACTCGAACCGCAGTTGGCCATGTGGGAGTCCAGCACTTTAGCCCCTACGCCACCTGCTGGCTTCCCCTCACCCTTTCTGACCTTCCATTTTTTTGCACCTGTGAAATGAGGCTGGCAACCCGGGCCATGGTCTAGCATGAGACTCTGCATGTCAAGTGTACACCCATTTAAATCCTCCTTGTTCCCTCCGCCCTCCCCGTCCATCCCTCTGACCCCTGACCCCTCAGTCCTGCGCAGGGCGGCCAACCTAATGGCTGCCAGAAATGGCGCTATGTCTCTGTACCTTTGGTCTTTCCCTGAGCTTGGGAATGCTTTCCTGTTTACTGGCCGCAAATGGCTCCTTCTTTCACCAGTTACGTGTTTATTTATTTTGTCATCCTCTGTTGGACTGTTCATGGTTTCCTTCATGACTCGCAAGCCCTCTTCCTCTTTGTCATCTTTCCCCTACTTTGCCCTTTCTTTTTACTTTTGTTTATGGCCTATGTTTTTCTGTGTTTCAATGAATTAGCCCCTTATTTATTGAAGAATTACTGAGAGCCAGGCCAGGCACCGCGTGGGGCCCTCGCAACACAGCCAATTCCTGTTCTTGGAGCTCACATTCAAGTGAGAGACAAACAATACACAAAATTTAAAATTCTAGGCTATGATTGGGAGCAGTAACAGCTACTGAGGAAAAGGAAAGGAAGGAAGGAGTGGAGGGAGAGATCGGAGGAGTGTGCTTTTTCTTTTTTTCAGTTGGGAGAAACACCAGAAGATCTAGTTTGTTTTGTTTTATTTTTTAAAGAATTATTTATTTTACTTTATTTTATTATTATTATTTTTTTAACTTGCTATAGTCATCCAAGAAAGAAACAGAGAGAGAGAGCGAGAGAGAGACATTTAAGTGGCTCAAAAAAGAAGGGAAGTAAGAAAGCAAGCCGCCAGGTCCAGGACTCAAACCACGGTCGGCCACGTAGGAGTCTAGCACTCCAACTATCATGCCACCTGCTGCCCTGGGGAGTGTGTTTTTAAATAAAAAAAAAGTCAGGAGAAGTCTCGCGGAGAAGGTAAGGTTTGAGCAAAGGTGCAGGGAGGGTAAGAAACAAGTCTGGCAGAGAACTGGGGACAGGCACCCAGACAGCAGACACAGCTTGCAAAGGCCCCGAGTGGAAGCAGCCTTGTGTATTTGAGAAGGCCAGAGGGGTTAGAGGGGCTGAGCGCAAGGGGATGGGAGAGGAAGTCAGAGGTGCAAAGAGGCCAGGCTGCACAGGGGGCCACACAGGAGGCTGCAAGGACTGCTGGGAGAACTCTGGCTTCTACTCTGCATGAGGTGGACCTGGTGGGGCTGGCAGCTGGAGAGAGTCTGGTGTGACTGCCTGAACAGGTTTATCCCGAGTGTTGAGCAGGGACTGCAGTCGGGGCTGAAGCCACAGAGAGTAGCGAGGTAGATGTTGCTGTGGTGGGTGTGTTTTGTGTTTCGTTTTTCTTTTTCTTGTCTTTTTTTTTTTTCCTTTTTTCCTTTTAGAAACAGATTTTTGCTATAGAGCGTATGCACTCACCAGAGATACAGAAAGCAAGAAATTATCCCCAGGGGAGAGCCAGGGGATATGACCAAATTACAATCCCTTGTCCTCCATTCTCCTCTCAGGATCTTGGGTAATCGCCAGGTCTGGGACTCGAACCATGTCTGACTACTTGGGAGTCCAGCAACACAACCATTACGCCATTGCCACGCCGCAATCCCTTCTCCTCCATTCTCCTCTCGGGATCTTGGGCACGCACACACACGCGCCCAGCGTGAGTATAAGCCACCTGGTCTGGGACTCGAACCACAGTCGACTATACGGGAGTCCAGTGACATAGCCACTACATTAACTGCTAGTTCCCTCCAATGGGATCTTCACACTGCGATCCACCCCCTGCCTTAGCCATTCAGGACTGTGGGCACACAGGCGTGGGCACACAGTCATGTGCCCACATGTACAGGTAGACCTCGGGACACGAAACCAGGAAGCATCGTGGGGCCTTCCATTCCCACTGGCAGAGCTTCTGCTGTATTTAAAATAATCCACATTTTGCTTAAACAGTGCTACATTTAAGTGGCTCAAAAATGTTAAAGTGCCGGGATCAGCAGGTGGTGGAGTGGTTAAGGCACTGGACTCCCATGTGGCCGCCCGCGGTTCAAGTCCCAGACCCTGTGGCTTGCACTAGGAGCGTGTGTAAATCCCAGGAGAATGGAAGAGAAAGGATTACATTGGGGTGATTTCTGGCTCTCTATCTCTCTTACAAGCCCATGTGCCCTATAGGAAACATTTCCCAAACTAAAAAAAGCGAAAGTACCAAAAATACTGTATGAAAAAACTTGTCTTCACCTGGACTCACCTCTGGCTGGCCCCCCTACCCCGCTGCGTTTTCCTGGCCTGGCTGATGCACAGGGGCTGGGACTCAGCTCACCACAAGGTCAAACCAAACACACCCCACCCCTTCCACCTGAAGCACTTCCTGCACTCTCCCTGGGAGGCCAGACCGCAGGTTCCTCTCCACAGTGGCTGCCCAAGCCATGGGAACAGCCCGCCCTCCCCACCCCTCCCCTACGGGAGCTGCCCGATAGAGATCTCTGGGCAGGCTGCAAGAACGAGAGGGTGGAAGAGAGTGACACTGAGCCTCAAATGGCAACTACCCCTCAAAATGTGTCTCCAGGGAGCGATAGCACTCTTAGCCCCCCAGAAGGCAGACAAGGGAGGGGTGAGTGGTCCCATGTGACAGAGGGGAAACTGAGGCACATAGCTGCTCAGAGGTTTGTCCAGGGATGGGGCGCTGGAGTGAGGAAAGGGGAAGTGAGCCGGGGCCCCCAGACAGCAGCTGACCATGGCCCACGGGGCACCCCGCCTCCAGGGCTGCCTGTCCTTCAAGTCCTTTGACTCTATACAGGGGCCGGGGGGACTTGGCTCCAGGCTGGATCCCCCAGGGTTGTGGGGGGCAGGCAGGGATTCAGCTCTAAGGTGGAATGGACTCTGAAAGGGGAGCAGGTGACAGGAGCAGACCCAGGCTCTGGCGGGAACCTCTTGAAAGGAGGAAAGGTTGGACATGAGAGCCCCAAAAACTCTATTCAACTTCCTTCTCCCCTCTTCACCTGCCTAAACCCAAATGATCGAGGGATGCTCCTAGGACTCCCCACAGGGCTGCAGGGTGTGTACAGGGTAGGACCCCCTGTACAAGGCCAGTCAAGGACCCAGAAACTGTCATCAGAGAATGTGACGAGCCTGTTAGAGCAGGAGGGTACAGTCAGGGAGGCCAGATGTAGGTGGCAGGAGGGAAACAGCACCGTAAAGGGAGTGGCAGGGTGGCCTCCTGCTCCCCGAGGTCCTGAATCCCTGTGACAGACAGGCAGAGGTGGCCTCGCTCATACAGCCCCTGATCCAGTCCGTTCAGGACAGAACCAGCTCCAGACCCAGGTCCGAGGCTTCAGGCCGTCTCCAGGGAGTAGAGGGCTCTGCAGGCCGGTTCATCTCCAGGTGGCGCTACAGGCCACCCTCTGACTCAGTCTTCAGGACCTGGGGCCAGATGTGGCACAGTGGTAAAATGTGATGCTCTGCGTGGCTGACCCAGGACAGAAAGTTCCAGTTCGCATCCGGGGACCTCCCTGAGAACACTGGCTGCACACGTGCCCATGATCCAGGACAGGCCAAGGCCAGAGCCAGACTGTGGGATGGAGGCCCTGTTGGATATCCATTCTCTCTTGCTCTCAGTATCTCTTGCTTATGGGAGTAATAAGATCCATTCTCTCTCTCTCTCTCAGTATCTCTTGCTTATGGGAGTAATAACTAAGTAACCATTTTTAAAAATAAAAAGGAAAAGAAACCCCAGGGTCTAGTGCCAACCGCGCCACTAACCAGCCGGGTGACCTTAGTGAAGTCACTTCCCCTTTCTGGGAAGTCCCATCGTCTACAGAATAAATGACAAAATAGATTTCATCTCATGGGTCATCTTCGCTCCAGTGGTAGTGACTTCCTGGAGCACTGAGTTGAAGATTGTGAAGCTGCACCTTAGCTTAATGGTAAGGCATGCTGGGATTGATTGCTGATGCCTGCCACAGGTGCCAGATAGGCAGTAGTGGAATGCAAGTTATGAGTTTGACATCCCTGCTCTAACCTTGCCGGGGATGGGAGAGCATTTGGAATTAGAACCTTCTTTTTTTTAAAATGATTTATTTATGTAATTTTATTATTATTTTTTATTATAATTTTTACATTTGACCAAAGAGACAGAGAGAGAGAGAATGCAAGAGAAGGGGAAAGTGAGAACCCAAGCCACCAGGTCCAGGACTCAAACTATGGTCGACCATGTGGGAGTCCAACACCTTAACCACCATGCCACCTGTCAGCCCCCAGAACCTATTTCTTTTTTTAAAAAAGAATTATTTATTTAGGGGCCAGCAGATGGCTTAATAGTTACATCTCTGGACTCCCATATAGTTGACTACAGTTTGAGTTTTGGACCCTGAAGCTTAAAATTCATGCCGGGCACGTGTACATGCATACCCAAGATCCTGAGAGGAAAATGGAGGAGAAGGGATTGCAGTGTGACCATCCCTCCTGGGAGATGATTTCTCACTTTCTCTTTCTCTGTCTCTCACCGTCTGTCCAGCAAGTGCACGCTTACTATAGCAAAAAATCTCTCTCTAAAAAGAATTTTTTAAAGAATTATTTATGTAATTGTATTTATTCATTTGACCAGTGTGTGCGGAGGGTAAGTGAGAAAGCAAGCTGCCAGGTCTGGGACTCGAACTGCAGTCAGCCATGTGGGAGTCTAGCACCTTAACCACCACACCACCTTACAGTCCCTGCAGTTAGAACCTCTTTCTAAGATCATCAAGACCTTCTGGGGAGTCCACAGAGCCAGTAGGCCAGTTTCTCGGTTGGCTCGATTCCTCCATTCAGTACTTACCAAGGACCCATTCAGCACTGAGGGTCACCCTTAATCCTGAGGTCACAGGTCTGGTCACATGCATTTCTAGAAGCTCCCAAATCTGGAGGAAGAACTAAGAATGCAGGGGCCAGTGGGTAACATGATAGTTAAAGGTGCTAGATTCCCACATGTCTGACCGCAGTTCAAGTCCCAGGCCTGGAGGTTTGCTTTCTCTCTTTCCCCTTCTCTCTCCCTCTGTCTTTCTTTGGTCAAATTAAAAAATAATAATAACAACAAATGAAATTAAATAAATAAATAATTCTGAAAAAAAAGAAGAAGAAGAAGAAGAAAGAAGAATGCAGTGACACAACTAGAAAGCAAGACAGAGGAACCAGCAGTTGGCGTAATGGCTATGTCGCTGGACTCCTATGTAGTCGACCGTGGTTCGAGTCCCAGATCCGGTGGCTTAAACTCATGCCGGGCGCATGTGTGTGCGTGCCCAAGATCCTGAGAGGAGAATGGAGGAGAAGGGATTGCGGCGTGGCCATCCCCCCTGGGGGGTGATTTCTTGCTTTCTGTCTCTCTGTCTCTCTGGAGATGCATGGGGAGAACATGCCCCAAGCACAGGCCATGGGTCATGTGGTCAGAACATCTCCACGAAATCTATTCCTTCCTTCCTTCATGCAACAAATGTGTTTTAGTCTTTTGGTTTTTTTCTTTTTTGAGTGTTTTTGCTACGGGGCACTTATGCTTGGCAGACAGTGATAAATCATCTTCCAGGAAGAAGGCCACACCACAATCCCTTCTCCATTCTCCTCTTGGGATCTTGGGCATGCAAGCAAATGGACCTGGCGTGTTTCAAGCAACTGGGTCCGGGATTCAAACCACAGTCAAGCCCATGGGCGTCCAGCAGTTTAACTGCTAGCTACCTGCTGGCCCCACCAGTGCTTACTGAACAGCTACTGCATGCTGCAGAATATTGGAGCTGGGTGCTCAAGAAAGGCCTCCCTGGAGGTGGCATTTCAGCAGAGATCCAAGGGAACCAGCCCTGCGGGTCTCGGGGAAAACCTTCCAGGTGGAGAACGGATGCAGTAGGTGCAAAGGCCTTGAAGGGAACTGTACTCATTCCTTGAAGAGGCAGGCGACATGAGCAGAGTGGAGAGATGGGGTGGGAAGCCGCTGAGGTCACAGCGGCAGGGTTGGGCCAGACTGCACAGGGCCTGATCGTGCTTATAACTTTGCAAACCCAAGTTGTGATCAGCGCTATGAGAACAGCTAGGGGCCGGATGGTGGTGCTGCTTAAAACAGGATGCTTGGCAGGGCTGAACCCCATGAGAGACTCATGTCCAGAGACCTCACTGGGCACACTGAGCACGCCTGTGCCCATGTCTGGGGCTGACTGTGCATCAGGGGAGGTCATGTCATCAAGACCCTGTTGGGGAGCCTTGTAGTCTAGTGGTTAAGGAAGCAGGATCCCACAGGGCCAACTATATATTTCAGACCCCAGCTGTCTGAAAGGCACGCCGAGCCAGTTTGCGTGCCTAAAATCCAGACAAGATGCACAGAGGGAGAACAAGGGATCGCAGCATGACCAGCCTCCACGGTGGGGTGCGTTTTCTTTCTCCCTTTCTCTTTCTCTGTCTTCGTTTCTCTCTGGCAAGCACATGCACTCTCGCAGTTCAAGTCCCAGGCCTGGAGGTTTGCTTTCTCTCTTTCCCCTTCTCTCTCCCTCTGTCTTTCTTTGGTCAAATTAAAAAATAATAATAACAACAAATGAAATTAAATAAATGAATAAATCTTTAAGAAAAAAAAAAGGCCACACCTGCAGCCACACAACTAGAAAGCAAGACAGAGGAACCAGCAGTTGGCGTAATGGCTATGTCGCTGGACTCCTATGTAGTCGACCGTGGTTCGAGTCCCAGATCCGGTGGCTTAAACTCATGCCGGGCGCATGTGTGTGCGTGCCCAAGATCCTGAGAGGAGAATGGAGGAGAAGGGATTGCGGCGTGGCCATCCCCCCTGGGGGGTGATTTCTTGCTTTCTGTCTCTCTGTCTCTCTGGAGATGCATGGGGAGAACATGCCCCAAGCACAGGCCATGGGTCATGTGGTCAGAACATCTCCACGAAATCTATTCCTTCCTTCCTTCATGCAACAAATGTGTTTTAGTCTTTTGGTTTTTTTCTTTTTTGAGTGTTTTTGCTACGGGGCACTTATGCTTGGCAGACAGTGATAAATCATCTTCCAGGAAGAAGGCCACACCACAATCCCTTCTCCATTCTCCTCTTGGGATCTTGGGCATGCAAGCAAATGGACCTGGCGTGTTTCAAGCAACTGGGTCCGGGATTCAAACCACAGTCAAGCCCATGGGCGTCCAGCAGTTTAACTGCTAGCTACCTGCTGGCCCCACCAGTGCTTACTGAACAGCTACTGCATGCTGCAGAATATTGGAGCTGGGTGCTCAAGAAAGGCCTCCCTGGAGGTGGCATTTCAGCAGAGATCCAAGGGAACCAGCCCTGCGGGTCTCGGGGAAAACCTTCCAGGTGGAGAACGGATGCAGTAGGTGCAAAGGCCTTGAAGGGAACTGTACTCATTCCTTGAAGAGGCAGGCGACATGAGCAGAGTGGAGAGATGGGGTTGGAAGCCGCTGAGGTCACAGCGGCAGGGTTGGGCCAGACTGCACAGGGCCTGATCGTGCTTATAACTTTGCAAACCCAAGTTGTGATCAGCGCTATGAGAACAGCTAGGGGCCGGATGGTGGTGCTGCTTAAAACAGGATGCTTGGCAGGGCTGAACCCCATGAGAGACTCATGTCCAGAGACCTCACTGGGCACACTGAGCACGCCTGTGCCCATGTCTGGGGCTGACTGTGCATCAGGGGAGGTCATGTCATCAAGACCCTGTTGGGGAGCCTTGTAGTCTAGTGGTTAAGGAAGCAGGATCCCACAGGGCCAACTATATATTTCAGACCCCAGCTGTCTGAAAGGCACGCCGAGCCAGTTTGCGTGCCTAAAATCCAGACAAGATGCACAGAGGGAGAACAAGGGATCGCAGCATGACCAGCCTCCACGGTGGGGTGCGTTTTCTTTCTCCCTTTCTCTTTCTCTGTCTTCGTTTCTCTCTGGCAAGCACATGCACTCTGGAAATTAAAAATAAATAAATAAAGGGGCCGGCAGGTGGCGTAGTGGTTAAGGGCGCTGGACTCCCACATGGCTGACTGTGGTTCAAGTCCCGGACCTGGTGGCTTACTTTCTCACTCTCCCTCTCTCTCTTTCTCTCTCTCTCCCTCTTAGGTCAAATTAAAATAAATCATAAATAAATAAAATAAAGTTAAAAATAAAAATGAATAACTAATAAAAAAGGCCCTGTTGGGGATACTCCCTCTACTTTTCTCTCACCTATGCAAAAGTACACTTTATTTTTAGAGAAAGAGGTTTTTAATATAGGGCACGTATACTCGCCAGACACACAGAGAGACCACGAGAGGGAAAGTGAGACATCACCCCCCGGGGGCATGGCCAATGCCACAATCCCTTCTCCTCCATTCTACTCTTGGGATCTTGGGCACGCATGTGCACACACACTTTGCATGAGGTTTGGTTTTTTTTTAGTTATTATTTATTTTATTTTATTTAACCATTCATTTATTTTAATTTGAGCAGAGAGAAAGAGAAGGAAAATGAGAAAGCAAGTCACCAGGTCTGGGACTCGAACTGTGCTCTGTCACATGGGTGGGAGTGTCCATCGCCTCAACCACCATGCCACCTGCTGGTCCCTGCTTTGCATGAGTTATAAGCCCGTGGGTCCAGGACTCAAACCGCCATCAAATATGTGGGAGTCTAGCACCCCAAACACTACACTACCTGCTGACACCTAAATACACCTTTTTTTTTTTTTTGGAGAGATTTTCACTGTAGGGCGCGTGCGCTCGCCAGACAGACAGAGAGAGACATAGAGACAGAAAGCGAGAAATCACCCCCCAGGGGGGATGGTCACGCCGCAATCCCTTCTCCTCCATTCTCCTCTCGGGATCTTGGGCACGCCCGCACACGCGCCTGGAGTGAGTTTCAAGCCACCGGGTCCGGGACACGAACAGCGGTCGACTACGTGGGAGTCCAGCGACATAGCCATTACGCTAACTGCTGGTTCCCCTAAATACACTTTTTAATTTGTTTAAAAAAATAAATAATTAAAAATAAGTTGGGGCCAGCATGTGGCATAGTGGTTAAGGGCACTGGACTCCCACATGGCTGACCGCAGTTCAAGTCCCGGACCTGGCGACTTGCTTTCTCACTTTCTCTCTCTCTCTCTCTGTTACTCTCTTGCTCTGTCCCTCTCTTGTCAAATTAAAAAATAAGTAGATAAATAAAGTTAAATAAAACCATTCTTTAAAAAAAAAAGAAAAGGACAAAAATGGACTGCCTTCTCTAAAGTAAAACGTTAGGAGGGACCAGCAGGTGGCTTGGTGGTTAAGGCACTGGACACTCCCACATGGTCGAACACAATTCGAGTCCTGAATCTGGTAGCTTGCTTTCTCACTTCCTCTCTCTCTCTCTTGCCAAATGAAAATAAACAAATGAATAAATAAAGTTACAGAAATCATTCTTTTTTAAAAGCAAAGTAAAATGGTAAGGAAGCATTCTTCAATACAGTGACATCTGAGCAGAGACCTGTGTTAAGTGAGGGACTGAGCCAGGAGGGGTGTGGAGAGGAGCATCCTGGGAAGGATCAGCAGGTGCAAAGGCCCTGGGGTAGTCACGTGCTTGCCATGTTTGACAAACAGCAGGGAGACCAGGGGAGCTGGAGTGGAGTAGCGAGGGGTGCATACATAGAAAGTGAGATTCAAGGAGTAGGCAGAGGCCAGAGCAGAGGTTGGACATCCCTCTGAGTAAAGTGGGAGCCATGGGGGGATTGAGAGCAGACAGGATCTGATACAAGGCTGAGTGGCAGCAGGGCCCATCCTCGCCCTGGGGAAGCCAGACCTGGCTTCTGGCCAGAGCAGATTTCCAGGGTCTCTGAAGGATTCCTCTAGCCCTTTGCCAGATTGCACCCCAAGAATGCAGAGCAGGGGTGAAGGCCAGCCCCCCTTCCGGGACGCCTGCAGGCTGCAGTCACTTGTCCAGGACAGGAGGATGTTCTCACTGGCTTGGAGGAAACGACAAGTCCCACATCAAAAGGGGGACCGGGTGGCTCCCACGCTTGGGCGTCGTGAGAACTCTGAGTAACCGAGTTCTCGCAGGGAGCCTGCGAACTGAGAGAGGCTGAGGACCTCCTCGGGACTGTCCCCCCAGTTTGCTGATGGTAAATAGAAAACAGCCCCACTGTCACGCCCCACTCACAGTCCTGCTGCCAGGAGCAAGATCAATTTTTTGTTACCTAGGGCTCTGTAGACTTTAAGGAACTCCAGAAAGTTTAGGGTGGCTCAGATCTAAAACTTCTTTCTCTGGGGTATCCTTGCTTAACTCGAAGCCAAAGATTCAGCCAGACCAGGACCAGCAGCTGCACCTTAGTTAGACCCCAGGTAGCAAACTGGCCTTACTGATGGATCCAGGCCTAGAGAGCTGCGTGGAGGATTCTGTTCAGCTTGGGAAAGTGCTGTGATGGATTAGTGATGTCTGCCACAGGCAGGAGACAAGAGAGGATGTTATGTATGCTAAACGTCTCCCCCCTGCTCCCATTGTACAGATAACCTTACAAAGGAGTGATGTTTTCTTCTCATGAAGACAGGGCAGGGAAGAGGGGAAGCTTAAGAAAAATACCTCTGCACTTGCCTACAGAAGTATGGGGAGGGATGACATTAGGGTGGAGATCCCCGCCTTAGGAAGGTCTTTGGGGATTACGGCAGACCCTGAGAAAGGTCAGATGGAATCTCAGCATCGTCTTCTTGATGCTGGGCCTCAGCAGACCACCAGAAGGAAAAAAAAAAAAAAAATCAAGAAACTCCCACTCCCACCCCTGTACCAAACTCTGAGCTTTCCATGTTTTGACGCATTTAACCACCGTAAGACTTCATCCGCGTTACTGGTGGGGAGACTGCGAGGCTGCATCTTCATCCCACCTCGACCAACCAGGTTCTGGGAGACCCAGAGGACCTGCAGTCCCCTTCCACCTCCCTAAGAGCTGTGTGCATGACCCTGGGTCTCCCAGCACTTTCTAAAGGGGCTCCACCCGCCACAGCCTTTGTACACATTTTCCATGAACATTCTGAAAACCCCTCACATGTGTAACATGGGGCATAATTGACTCTGGAAAGACTATTTGGAGTTAACTTTTCTGTGGCCTCATTTTTTTTTCTAGTTATTAATTTCTTTTTTTAAATGCCAGAGGACACGTGTGCTTAGGAGACAGGGAGAGGGGTGGAATAGCACCCTTCAATGAGGCATGGTCATGATGCAATCTCCTTTCTTCCATTTCCTGTGTCCTGACTTGGGGCATGCACATACGTATCTGGTTTGTTTTTCAAGCCTCCAGAGCCAGGATTTAAACCACAGTCTGCCATGTGGGATCGGCCTCCCTTAACACCAGACTACTGGGCTAGCTCTTTTCTTCTAACCTTTAGTCAGAGGATGTCATCCTTATTTCTGGCACTAACTTGCCCATCTCGGTGTTTTTGATAATCAGGGGCATTGGATGAAATGGTTATAGCTGGGGAAGTCAAAATCATTTCCACTCCTGAAAGCAATTTCAACATCAATCAGAGAAAGCAAATTTAATATTTTTTCCACATTAATATCAATATTCCCTGCCACATGAAGTTCGAAGAAAAACAAAGAGGAAAAATAGCATTATTCAGATCTTTCATCTGCTCTGGAAAAGATTACTAAATTACAATCTCTATGCTCAAGGAGCTATCATTCCTTTCAAATTTGCTAAACTCCCTCTATATATAAAATTTTGTACTAAACTCTACATATGTGGAGGAACTTTAAAGAACTTTCAGAAAAATGGGAACCAGCAGGTGGTGTGGTGCTTAAGGTGCTGGAGTCCCACATGGTTGACCGCAGTTCGAGTCTCAGACCCGGCAGCTTGCTCTCTCACTTTCCTTCTCTCTCTGTTTCTCTCTCTGATGAGGACATGTGCCTTACAGCAAATTTAAAAACAACAACAATAATAATAAATAAAATTAAATAATTCTTAAAAAAAAGAAAAATGTGATTAAAAGATTGGGTTTATTTAGATGAAAAAATAGTGTGCAAAATTTTTCATAATATACATTTTAATACACTTTTTGAAGACCTTTTGTATATACAATATGAAGAAGATTAGAAAATTGTAAAGTAATATACAAATGTAAGTATTCACTAAGAATGTTCATTATATGATATTTTAGCAGTTTGTAGTATATTAGGGAAACAATATAATCTAACAGAAAATATATGACCTTTGGATCAAAAACACCCCTATTCTTTGGATAATTTTTTTGGAGAGGCTTTTGCTATAGGGCGCGTGCGCTCGCCAGACAGAGAGAGACATAGAGACAGAAAGCGAGAAATCACCCCCCAGGGGGGATGGCCACGCCGCAATCCCTTCTCCTCCATTCTCCTCTCGGGATCCTGGGCACAATAATAATTTTTTTAAAATGCTGCTCTCAGTGCTGGCTCTGCCTGCCGGAGACAGCTGGCCAGGTAGTACCAGGCAGGCCTCAGCAGGTAGGTGTACGAGACTTCTTTCCCAGCCGTCACTGCCCCATCTTTCCCTGTGTCCTTTCCTGGCATGTCTCCCAAGCCCTCCAGGTGATGCCTGGGCATCGGAATACTCCCGATCAGAGAGTATGCGCCCAGGGCTCCATGCCTATCAGCGGCAAGACATGGCCCACCTGCAAAAGCAAGTGGTGGGGAGTGAGGACTCGCAGGTACCTGCATGCTGCAGGTCACAGGCAGCCTGCTTTGCTGCTCCCAGCAACCCCGTGGGATCTTATCCCCCCCACTTTACACATGGAAATTGAGGATCAAGAGGTGAAACCACCTGTTCCAAGTTGTCACCACAATGCTTCATGGCTTCCTCTCCAAGATGACCATGTCCAGAGAAGTCACCAGGCTGGCACAGCTGACCAGGATGTTGTGGGTGGCAACTGCCTTCAGAGTCTTTAATTTAGGTACCAGGAATCGTCCTCAGCCTTCGGCATGTAGAATTAAATCCTCATAGCAGATACAGGAAGGTACCATCCGTATCTTCCTATGCTTTAAAAGAATTACTGAATGGAACCAGCAGTTAGCATAATGGCTATGTCGCTGGACTCCCACGTAGTTGACCACGTTTTGAGTCCCAGACCTATTGGCTTAAATTCACGCTGGGCACGTGTGCATGTGTGCCAGAGATCCCGAGAGGATCTTGGGATAAATGAATAAAAACACTGTGAAATAATTAAAGTATTTATATACACACACACACACACATATGCATATATAAAGTATTTTATATATATATACATATATGCATATATATATATATATGTATATATATATGAAGACACACACATTTGCAGCAAGAAACACTTGCCATGTGCTACTCTAGAGTGAAAGTATAACATTTGTCACTTCTTAGAGAGAAAGGGAAAGTGAGAAAGCAAGCTGCCATGTCTGGGATTCGAACCATGGTCGGCCACATAAGAGTCCACCACCTCAACCACCAGCTGCTGGCTTCAGTATTTTCCCCATATTAGAGATGGGAAAACTGGCTTACTGGAGTTAAGAGAATGGGCTGTATCACCCAGCCAATTAGCAGCCGAACTGAGATAGAAAAGTATCTCTGGCTGACGTCAGAAGCTGGAGAGCTCTTTGGGGGGCTACGGGGGAGAGAAGAAACAGAATACCTTTGTCCAGGAACTCTTCATTGGAAGAGAGGCCAATGCCTGAGTCTCGGGACATCAGTGAGTATGCCGGTAGGGAAACGCGTTCATCGTCCACTGTCTTTGGAAAACCTGGACTCACCGTCGCTAACAGTACGTCTTCATGCGGGACTTATCAGAGCCCTTAACGTGCTCAGCGTGTTGTGAGTCCCTGACAGGGATGCAGTGTGAGGGCTGGGGTCCAGCCGCGGCCTCTTGTCTTCTCCCCGCAGGGTCCCTGCGCTCCCGGTGAAGAACTTGAACGGGACCGGGCCGGTCCATCCGGCCTTAGCAGGTGAGACATCGCCCATGTCTGGGAAGAAGGGCGGAGTCGCAGGCTCCGCCCCCTGATGAACTGGTGGGCGTGGTTAGGAGGAAACGCCCCCTACCATTGGGCCCGCGACACCTGAGTGGGCGGAGCCTGAAGAAGGCCCTCCACTGGGCCGGGTTGGGCTGAGTGGGCAAATCCCCTGAGGGAACCTCATCCACCCACCTGGGGGTTTCCGGATTCCGGGGTGCGTCCAGGCAGTGGGACTGGGAGGCACCGGGTCCCTACATCTCCGCAAACCACCCTCCTGCGGGGGTGCAGCGGGCAGGGCCCCATATGTCCATCAATAACAAGAGCGTGTGCGCTGGTGGGCGGAGCCTGGAAGGCGCTCCTCCCCCTGACCGCCCCCGCCACGCCCCCAGGGATGACCGGGATCCTGCTGTGTGCGGCCGGGCTGCCGGTGTGCCTGACTCGGGCCCCCAAGCCCATCCTACACCCGCCGCCCGTGAGCAAGAGCGACGTCAAGCCCGTGCCCGGCGTGCCCGGAGTGTGCCGCAAGACCAAGAAAAAGCACCTTAAGAAAAGTATGCCTCCTGCGCCCACCCCAGTCAGCTCTTAGGACTTAAGACCGCACCCCCACCTCCTGATCTCAGCTCCCCTCCCCGACCTACCCCCCAAACTCCTCGTGCATCTAATTGACATCCGACTGTGGCCAGTCCCTACAACCTGACCCCCGCCTTCTGAACCCTGACCTGGTCCTGAGCTAAGCCCTTGGGTGTACACTCTGGGGACCCTCACACTCACCCCCCTGTGTCCCTGCAGGTAAGAACCCTGAGGATGTGGTTCGAAGGTATATGCAGAAGGTGAAAAACCCGCCTGATGAGGTGAGCCGGGAGCTGAGCAGAGGGTCCATGTCAGGGTGGAGGCGGGGGACCTCACCTCCAGAGAGCTGGGGGGCCAAGCCCCAGGATGTGAGTCCCTCTGGGTCCTCTGTGACATGGACAACCATGTCCTTCGTTTGGCCTTAGGCAAACTCTTAGGAGGATTTTGATGAAGCCAAAACCTTTAGGTTTAATAGAATCACATGTATCATCAACCTTTTGATGACACAATTTTGTGTCATATTTTCACCCATATTTTCCACTAAGGAGTTTTATTTTGTTTTGTTTTTTGAAAGGTTTTTGCTATAGGGTGCATGCGCTTGCCAGAGAGACAGAGAGACAGAAAGTGAGAAATCACCCCCCAGGGGGGATGGCCACACCGCAATGCCTTCTCAATTCTCCTCTCAGGATCTTGGGCATGCACACACACGCACCCTGAGACTTGAAAGCCACCGGGTCCAGGACTCGAACTGCAGTCGACTACATAGGAGTCCAATAACATAGCCATTACGCCAACTGCTGGTCCCCACTCACAGTTTTTAAGTGTTGCCTTTTTAAAGTTTTTATTTACGTTTTCCATGAGAGAGAGAACCCCCAACACAGTCATGACACCACAGTCTACCCCCAACCTCATCCAGCCCCAGATCATGGGTACGATGTACCCAGTGTCCTCAGGGAGGGCCCCGGACACGAACTCCAAACCTTCCCATGTGAGTCAGCCTTGCAGAACATCGCCTTTTACCGTTGCCCCACCATCTAGTTCCTCGTCGAGTTTGCTCTGGGTAGTTAAGCCTTGCCTTTCGTCCACCCGGAGGAGTGACAGCCACCTCTTCCTCTGTGCTATAACTGGATTCAGTACATGGGTGGGTGGCCTCTCTCCTTTTACCAAATGGGCGCCAGAGAGGGGGTGGCCTGGGGCCTGACCCATACACGCCCCACCCTCTTTAGTCCTCAGTCTGCTCTCTCAACCAGCACTGACCCCCACTACCCACTTCCAGGACTGCACCATCTGCATGGAGAGGCTAGTCACAGCGTCCGGCTACGAGGGTGTCCTCCGGCACAAGGGCGTGAGGCCTGAGCTCGTCGGCCGCCTGGGCCGCTGTGGCCACATGTACCACCTGCTGTGCCTCGTGGCCATGTACTCCAATGGCAACAAGGTGGGCTGGGCAGGGCAGCAGGCAGGGGGTGAGCAGGGCCTGGGCGGGGTCGGGACACCTGGTGACTCAGCCTCACCCACCCCAGGATGGCAGCCTGCAGTGCCCCACCTGCAAAGCCATCTACGGCGAGAAGACCGGGACTCAGCCGCCCGGGAAGATGGAGTTCCACCTCATCCCCCACTCGCTGCCTGGCTTTGCCGACACCCAGACCATCCGCATTGTCTACGACATCCCCACAGGCATCCAGGTGAGCCCCGCTCCGGCTCCTCGGTGCCCTTGGGGCTCCCCACAGCTGGCTCTGGTTAAAGCGCCTGCTGCCCCTCCCCACAGGGCCCTGAGCACCCCAACCCGGGGAAGAAGTTCACCGCGAGAGGCTTCCCACGCCACTGCTATCTGCCCAACAACGAGAAGGGTCGGAAGGTGGGTGCCCGGCCGTGGGAGACAGCATGGGGGTGTGCACACAGGCGGGGCCCCCAGCCCCTGCTCTCATTGGTCACCATGCAGGGGTCCAGGTCTTGATTCCATTTTACAGAGAAAGAAATAGCGCCTCAGAGAGAGCAAGTGACACGCCCACCCTCGCACAGCCACCGAGTGGTGGGGCTGGGATTTGAACCTACGCAGTCGGTTCTCTTTCCCACCACACTAAGTTAACTGGTTTTAACGTTTTGAGTTTCAAGGGAAGCTTGAGAAGATGTGCATGTGAGAGCCCCGGGTGTGTGAATGATGGTGACTAATGCACAGCGTGGCTACCTCATATGGCGTGGTCCAGACCAAATACAGTGGGGAGCCGCCAGTTTGAGACCCTTCACCCCCAAAGACCTTGGAAAGAGCTTTTCCTGACAGAGCTCAGTCCAGAAAATACAAACGGGCAGGAGATGGCCTCCTCGGCAGTGCTTAGTAGGAGTTGAACTTAGTAGGCGTGGTGCTTAGTAGGTGCAGGGCTTGGTGGATGTAGCACTTAGTAGGTGCTATGCTTAGTGGGCAAAGTGCTTAGTAGGTGCAGTGCTTCATGGGTGTGGTGCTTGGTAGGTGCAGTGTTTAGTGGGTGTGGTGCTTGGTAGGTATTGCGCTTAGTGGGCATGGCATGTAGTGGGTATGGTACTTGGCACAGCGCTTAGTAGGTGCAGTGCTTAGTGGGTGTAGCACTTAGTAGGTGCTATGATTAGTGGGCAAAGTGCTTAGTAGGTGCAGTGCTTAGTGGGTGTAGCGCTTAGTAGGTGCCATGATTACTGGGCAAAGTGCTTTAGGTGCTATGATTAGTGGGCATTGGCGCTTAGTAGGTTCAGTGCTCAGTGGGTGTGGTGCTTGGTAGGTGTTGCACTTAGTGGGCATGGCGTGTAGTGGGTACATTGCTTAGTGGGTACAGCGCTTAGTGGGCATGGCCCTTAGTAGGTGTGGTGCTTAGTGGGTATTGCCCTTAATAGGCACAGCCTTAGAAGGTGTTGCACTTAGTGGATGTGGTGCTTAGTGGATGCAGCACCTAGCACGATGTTTAGTAGACATGGCCCTTGGTGCAGCCCTTAGTAGGCACAGCCCTTAGTAGGCACAGTGCTTAGTTGGTGCAGAGCGAATCAGTCACCCTTATGTGGCAGGGGAGGGAGGAGATCAGGGCTGGCAGGCTCAAGGCGCCAGAGGTGACTGGTGATAGTGGGAGCTTCTCACGACCTCTGCTCAGTAACTGCCCTGCCCCTGCCCCTGCCGCTACCCTCAGGTAGCCCAGTAACTGCCCTGCCCCTGCCCCTGCCCCTGCCGCTACCCTCAGGTGCTGAGACTGCTCATCACAGCCTGGGAGCGAAGGCTCATCTTCACCATCGGCACGTCCAACACCACAGGCGAGTCGGACACTGTGGTGTGGAACGAGATCCACCACAAGACCGAGTTCGGGTCCAACCTCACGGGCCACGGCTACCCGGACGCTAGCTACCTAGACAACGTGCTGGCCGAGCTCACAGCCCAGGGCGTGTCCGAGGCTGTGGCCAAGGCCTGAGCTGCCACCGTCCCTTGCTTTGCCCCTGGCCTGGCACACGCCTCCCTCCACCAGGTGTGTCCTGGTGGCCTGAGTTCAGGGCTGGGGGGGAGGAGCCTGTGGAAGGAGCTGGAAGCGGTCAGGGGGAGTTCTGGCTCGTGGCAGCAGGGATGACAGGAGAACCTCAGGCCAGCCAGCTCCAATCTGTAGCTCCCCAAGACGGCCGCCGAGAGTACCAGAAACCACAGCGACCTCCCTACCGAAAAGACAGAGACCCACCCTCACACACAAACACACGTGTCCTGTTGAACACATGCACGCACACCCACGTGCCTCTACTTACCCCCAAACTGGGGCAGAAGAGACAGAAAGACCCCCGTGACTCCCCGTGTGGATTCCCCTGTGTCTCTATCGCATCCGTACAGGCTTGGGGCTCGGGAAGCTCAGTCCACCCCCATGCCTCACCCCCCCTGTGTCATCAGCCATCTTCACCGCCTCCTGACTGGGCATCGTGGGCCCACGAGGTGGACGCCTGCGGTTCCTGAGCGAGCCAGAGCGAGCAGGAACGGACGCTCCCTTCTTCCGTGCTGTCTCTCCATCCTCTGGGACCCTGACCTCCTTCTCTGCCAGCCCCAGGCCACCTGTCTGTCCCAGATAAAGGCACTGCTCATCCTCCCTTCCCACCCCGTCCTCCCCACCCATGCACTCCCAACTTGGAGATCCAAAGGCTGAAGCTTCTGGCTTCAGGAGCGAGCGAGGAGGGAGCCTCGTTTAGGCCAGTGTGTCTAAAAGGCAGAACGACAGCAAAGGGTCTGTATTTCCCTTTCCCTGGAAGTGGGCAGTGGGGTGGCTGATCGTCTCCGGCCAACCAGGGGCCTGTTGCCCAGGCAACTCACCAGCTCCGCCTCTGTTGATTGGCTGCCATGGTGGAAGTCAGCCAAGATTTAAAGGGACGCCAGTGACTGCTCTTTTGAAAACCTACCAGTCCCACTGTGGGTGGGGAAAATAAATGGTCTTTCTCCTCCTCACCCGGTCTTTTCCTGCCAAGAGGGGGGTGGGTGGCTCTGCTCCCGAGGAGGTGGGGAGCCATGGCGTGCAACCTCAGGGCCACCGTCCGGGTAGCTGGGAAGGGTCCCAGGAATGTTTTTCGGCAGGAAGTGGGGGCAGTCTGGCCAGAGGCAGACGCTCCGGATCTTGGTCCCCAGGAGAGCAGAGGTGGGCGTGCCCTCTTTCACAGGAACACAATTATGAGCAACAAGGAACTCAGGTGGACAAGGACCAGTTCATCGGGACCTGAGTCCTGCCCTCCAGCCTTCAGGGAAGAGGGCTAGGTCCTGTCTCGGGAAGGACAGGGACAGTGCCCTAGCATTGCTAGGGTTCAAATCTGGGCATCTGCAATCGGCCTGGTTGTCCTTGTGACTGTGGTAGATGCCATGGCTCCAGGCGACCTCTGCTGGCCAAGGCCGGGATAGCTCCGGTTTCTCCTGGTCTGGTTCTGCCCTACTTAGGCGTGCTTAAAGGCCCTTCCTGTTCTGCCAGTCAAGTGTTTCCAAACATTTTTTTTTTTTTGGAGAGGTTTTTGCTACAGGCAAAAGAGATAGAAAGTGAGAAATCGTCCCCCCAAGGGGGATGGCCATGTCACAATCACTTCTCCATTCTCCTCTCGGGATCTTGGGCACGCACGCACACACGCCCAGCGTGAGTTTAAGCCACCGGATCTGGGACTCGAACTGCGGTCGACTACGTGGGAGTTCAACGACATAGCCATTACACTAACTGCTGGTCCCTCCAAACACTTTATGCACTGGTTCATTCACCCCAAACTCTGATGCCCGGGCCTCTGATCCTCGAACCATTTTTTATTTTTTTTAGGAGTCCCTTCCCCGTTCTCCTCTCAGGATCTTGGGCATGCAATCACACACACCTGGTATCCCCGGTATGATTTTTAAGCCACTGGGTCCAGGACTTGAATCACGGTCAGCCATGTGGGAGTCCAGCACCTTAACCACTATACCACCTGCTGACCCCAAACCTTTTTTTTTTCTTTCTTTTTTTAAGTTTTGCTATAGGATGCATGTGCTCACCAGAGAGAGACAAAGTTAAAAATTATGCCCCTGCCCCCAGAGGGGGATAGCCATGGCACAATCCCTTCTCCTCCATTCTTCTCTCGGGATTTTGGGCATGCACACATACGCACCTTATGTGTTCTTCAAGCTGCTGGGTCCTGGACTCGAACCACATAGTTGGCCATGTGGCAGCCAGCAGCCTTAACCTCCATGCCTCCTTACGCTCACCCACAGCACATGGGGGCATGTGAAAGACTCTGGCTCCTGCCCCAGTATACCCTCGGATTCTGAGTCAGTGACGGGGTGGGGCCCAGGAACCTGCATTTCTAACGGCCCCCGAGGGTGGGCTTTGGGCCACTGCCTGAGAAACCCCTCCCTCCCTGGGTCCTGAGCCACCTCTGTGGTCGCTTTGTGAAAGGCACACACCTCATGCCATACAGAGTAAACCAAGGCTTGATGGAGGTGAGAGCCTGGCTCATGGTCTTGCAGGCTGCAGGGGTCAGAGTCTGCCACACCAGACTCCCTGCCTCGGTGTCAGGAACCATGTGGTTGGGCCCCTCAGCCAAGGGCAGGGTGCAGAAGGATCAATGAGGTTACAAGGATCCGCTGACGTGAAAACAGGAAGGGCTGAGCCCATTTAGTGCCTGACTGGGACAACAAGACCACATGGACATGGGGGATTCAGGTACAGCTGTATCCAGCAGCTCAGGCTGGCCTTGCCAGTGTGAGTAGGGGCCAGTCTGGTGAGGCAGAGACCCAGGTTCCACATTTGCCTCAAGCCAGAAAGAGAATTATTCAGTGCAAGGCTTGCCCCTCCCAAAGGGCCTCTGTGCCCCAGGTTCTGAACACAGGACGAGGCGTGCCTCTGGAAACCTCCAATCCGCAGCACCAGAGTCACAGGACAGCCGAGAGGCGACTCCTGCACCAGGGCACGCTGAGGAAGGCCCCCAGCTCCTTGCTCCTTCTCCAGGCTGGCTTGGGCATTTCCTCAGGGCACCAGGGGACGGGGGGCCACTGTCCCCTGCTCCTGATGCCGGAACTCCTCATGGGCTTGCTCCAGGTCCGCCAGCACCTCCAGCAGGCGGGTAGTCGCCTCCCTCTGCCGGGTCAGGGCATCAGAACAGACCCCTGGGAGGGAGACAAAGGGGCCACTGGGACTCAAACAGTCCAGGGTAGGCTGCCACACCCAGACCCCATGGTCTGCTCAGGCTGCAGATCTGCCATGTGATCCAAAACACCCACACAACGCACATCCGCTGGTGGACTGGAAACGGGGGTGGGGGGGGAGGCGGGGTGTGCCTGGCAAGGTGTGGGGCAGTGTCAGGAGGGGAGGGACTAGGGACCGCTTTGCCCTCACCTTCCGTGGCTCCAGAGCCCTGCCCTGTGTCTGCCTCTGGAGGTGTGTCCACACTGAGATCCTCCAGGAGTTTCAGCCTAGAAGTGGAGAAGGAGAAAGACCAGGCTGGTCCCTGCTTCCCAGTCCTGCTCCCCACCCCAGAGAGTCTCCGGTGGTTATAGGTCCCCATACATTGTCACCAGCATCACGCCAAACATTTCTGGAGTGCCATTATCTTTTTTTTTTTTTTTATAAGACAGAGTTTTGCTATATGACATGTGCGCTCGGCAGAGACAGAGAGAGACAGAGAGACAGAAAGCGAGAAATCACCCCCCAGGGGGGATGGCCACGCCGCAATCCCTTCTCCTCCGTTCTCCTCTCGAGATCTTGGGCACACATGCGCGTGCGCTCAGTGTGAGTTTAAGCTGCCAGGTCTGGGACTCGAACTGCGGTCGACTACATGGGAGTCCAGAGACATAGCCATTATGCCATCTGCTGGTCCCATTATTTGCATTTTCTAGATGAGGAAACTAAGGTAAGCAACTTCACTGAAAATCTCATGGCCATGGGACCGGCAGGTGACGTGGCGGTTAAGGGCGTTGGACTCCCACGTGGCTGACTGCAGTTCAAGTCCCAGACTTGGTGGCTTGCTTTCTCACTTTCTCTCTCTCTCTCTCTCTATCTCTCGCTCGCTCGTTCACTCGCTCTGTCCCTCTCTGGTCAAATTAAAATAAATCAGTAAAGTCCAAGGATATGTCACCGGATGGAGGGCGCTCACCTGAGCTGGTCCCGACCCAGGAGCAGCTGACGATACACCATCTGGGTCTCCGCATCAGGGTCCAGTGGGTCACTCCAGTCTCCCAGGGTGACGGCCGAGTGTGTGCGGCTGCAACCAGCAGCTGAAGGGCCACAGCGTCAGAAACACCTTCTCTCCTTCCAGAAGCTTCCATGGGTCGGTAGTCACCCAACCCTGCCCCTTTGCCCTCTAAAGTTTCTCCCTCTACTACTTCCGGGTCCCCTTTTCTCCGACTGTTGCCCAGTCCCCCTTGCCCTTCCCCCTGGACTTCAGCAGAAGCCTCCCTGGCCTCCCTGCCTCCAGCAGGTCCAGCCCGGGTTTCCACTCCAGTCCCCACCCTCCTCCCAGAGGTGGCTGCAGTCGCATAGCCCTGTTTAGATCTTACAGCCCAGGCTAGCTCCCCTTGGGTCTCCTCTGTCTGCCGCACTCTTCCTTGACACGCCCCGGGCTCCAGCTTTACTGCCTAACGCCTTCTCTGCTCAGGTTTAAGTTGCACCTCCTGGAGGAAGCCCTCCTGGGTTCCCCCACACACGCGCACACACAGGGAGCTGGATAAGAAGCATTCGCTGGAGTCTCAAAAGCCTCCTCTTGGATTGCAACACTGTATGGTAGTTCTCGGGACAGGCACGGTCTCCCGGAGCAGGCCAGCTGCGGGTGACGGCTGGTGCACGCTGGGCCGGCACTTCCACAATAGTTCCTCAAACTTAACGAGTCTAGGTGCCAAGCAGTGTTCGGGGCACTTGGGAACATCAGTGCCTGTAACCCCCACATCACCTCTGTGGACGACCTCATTTCACACGGGGAGACTGAAGCTGAGACAGGTTAAGCAACGTGCCCAAGGTTGCACCGCCAGCGGGAGAGGAAGGGAGACGCCCGCAGACTGACAGGTGGGAAGGGCGGAGCCTGCCATCTACCCCGCCCCCTCACCTGAGCGCTGGGCCTGGAGGCAGCAGGTCCAGCGCGCGCTGCGGAAGGCACCGGGGTGGCAGGAGGCCAACTTGTCCGGGTTTGGGGCACTGGCCTTGCGCAGGGCCGACAGCCATTGGTTGAGGTCGTTCACATTCTGGAGGGGGAGGGGGGCTCTCAGGGGGTGCGTGGGACCCAAGGACACCCGCCGGCCCCATGCTGCAAGCCTCACCTTGCACTGAAGGTAGGTGGTGTGCAGTGCTCCCGCGCCGTCCTGCGTCACCACCTGCATCACGTGGGGCAGCTGGAAGGCGCCCTCGTCCACGCGCTCCACCGCGCAGATGTGAGACACCGGGATGGAGGTGCGTGTCTGGGGAAGAGGGCCACGGCTGCAGGAAGGCTGGGGACTGGGGCGCAGTGGCAGCGCCCAGGGACAGCTCCCCCTCTCAGTGGCGTCCTGGGGACACTCAACATGTAGGTCTGTGCTCCTTGTGTGTGTGTGTGTGTGTGTGTGTGTGTGTGTGTGTCTCCACTCTGCTGTTCCACAGGGGCCCACAGTCCTGCCCCATCACTCTCTGGATGAGTGACATGTAACAACTTCTCTGGGCATCAGTTTTCTTCTTAACGTTTTATATGGTGCTTGGGACCCACTTCTAAGCACTTTATATTTATCCACTTAAATCGTCACAGCAAACTTCTGAGGTTGGGTGTTATTCTCCCCAGTTTGCAGATGGGGAAACTGAGGCACTAGAGGATAGATGGCCCTCCCAGGGCCACTCAAGGAACCCAGGGCTCTGGGGATCACGGAAGATCCACTCCAGCCTTTCCCATCTATGCGCGTGCGTGCAGGAACTGCGGACGCATGTACCGCTCAGCGAGCGCTGGGCGGGAATGCCAGGCCCACGAGAACCGGGGTTTTCTATGTCTCGCTCCCTGCTGTGTCTTCAGCGCCTAAAGTGCATGGTCCAGTGTGGGCACTGGGAGTGCTTGCTGAACCTGTGAGTGAGTAAATGAACACCAGGACGCATGAGCCCCTCCATCCGTGCACGCAGCTCTCTGTCAGCACATCCATTTTTTTTTTTTTTTGAAAGTGACTTTTGCTCTAGGGCACGTGCAACAGCCAGAGAGAGACCAAAAGTGAGAGATCACCCCGCAGGGAGAATGAATGGCCACACTGCAATCCCTTCTCCTCCTGGGATCTTGGGCATGCACGTGCCCAGCATGAGTTTTAAGTCGCCAGGTCTGAGATGCGAACTGGTGTTACCTAGGTGGGAGTTCAGCGACGTAACCATTACATCATCTGCTGGTCCCAGCACCTCCAATTTTCCGTGAGTCTGTGCTGTCTGGGTGGACACTGGGAAGGCAGTGAAGTAGCGCCCCTGCCCCGTAGGGAGGGGTAGGGAGGGGACCGCCGGGCCACAGCACATGCGCATTCTCAGGAGCCCAATGGGACACGGAGGCGTGTGCCCTATCCTACGACTGCGCTGGCCCATGGCTCTGAGCCTGGCCTGGCAGCGACAGCGGCTAAATTACTTCTGAGGTCTGCCCCACGCGGGGCCTCAGTTTCCCCCGAGGACAGAGAGGTAGCGGGAAACTCCGTCCACTGGGGGCTGGAGCCCACCTGCCACTCAGGAGTCTTGGCGTAGGAGAAGGTCTCCCCGCTGAGCCAGAAGTAGCGCTTCTTGAAGGCGAAGCGCGTGGCCAGGCCGGCAGGCTGCTCCTTGCGCTTCAGTAGGTAGCCTTCTCGCATGGTCGCTGAGGGTGGGACCAGGGCCGTGGCTGGGCCACCAGTCTCTGGGGAATGGGAGACAGGAGTTGGACAGTGAGTCCTCCTTCCTGTCCAGGCTCGCCCTGCCCTGCCAGCATGCCCAGGGTCTCTACAAATGAGCCAGGAGGACGAACTCTCTGACTCTGCAGTGGATCAAGGCAGGAAGGAGGGGGCAGACAAAGCAGGCCCTGCCTATCCCAACCAGCAGGATCCCAGGCAGGGCTGTAAGCAGCCAGCAGGGGGAGCTACAGCTCCCGGGGAATGCCCTGAGCCCAGCCACGCCCAGGAAGCCAGGACCCAGCCCCCCTCAGTGCTCCTGGGACCCCCAGCCCATCTCAGGGCTCCTGGGAACCCCCAACCCAGCCACATCCAGAGCTCTTTGCATTTTGACGGGGTACTCCCATGTTGACTCGACCCCAACTTCTCTGCTTCAAACCACAAGTGGCTCCACTTTACTCTGAGCCAAACCTCAGATCCACCCTGGGGCCTGGGAAGCCCCACCCAGTCTGGCCCCCTCAGCTCTCCAGCCTCAGGGCTCCTTCACTTGGCTCCTCTGCGTTCACTCTTCTTCACCAGCAGCCTCACCGCTACTCTCTGTCCCCACCTCGGGGTCTTCACACGTTCTATTCCCACCTAGGGCAATCTCCCCTAAGAGGCCCGTGTTTGCTGTCTTCCTTCGGGTCTCTTATTATGATTCATTATTATTATTACTATCATTATTGTTTAATTTGCTAGAGGATGTATGTTCTTGCCAGAGAGAGAGAGAAGGAAGGTGAGAACATCCCCCCACCCCAGGTGTAGCCAGACTGTAATCCGTTCTCCATCTCTCCCTCCTTTTGGGATTTTACACTGGGCACACACGTGCCTGGTGTGTTTCTCAATCTACCGGACCCAGGGCACGATCTGTACAGTCAGCCCGTGGGATGCAGTCGCCTCAACCGCCACACCTTGGGCTGGCCCTGTCCTCCTTTAAGTGTTTCTTTTTTTTTCTTCGAGAGATTTTTTGCTATGGGGCGTCCTCTTGGAATTTTTTTGGACACGCAAGCACACATGCCCAGCGTGAGTTCTAAGCCACCGGGTCCGAGACCTGAACTGTGGTCGACTACATGGGAGTCCAGCAATGTAACCATGACGCCCTGTGCTGGTCCCATCCTGCAGGACCACAGGGCCACAGCGACTCACCGTCACCCCCGTGTACGTCCACGAGCTGGTCCAGGAAGTCCCTGACACGTGCCACGCTCTGCAGCAGGAAGGGATGGAGAGGGGCCATCCACAGCTCCTTGCCCTGGCCTAGCTGCTGGCCCAGGTTCCCGATGCTCTGCACGGCCTGGACGGAGGGACAGGGGATGCCAGGGCCAGGTCACTGCCGGGTGGGCTTTCTGGACCCAGCACATTCAGAACAGACCCTGCCTTGGCCAAAGTCTGTCCCTCTTTCCC
>NW_006159817.1:1524753-1529512 GCF_000334495.1 Tupaia belangeri chinensis | reverse complement strand
TTGGAAGCTACGCCCAGTCCCCTGAACCTGTTTCCTCCCAAGTCCAGAACCCAGCTCCGTCCAGGGCCGCCCCATCCTCTCATGCTCACGCAAGCGTCCATCAGAACCTCTCACTGTTGCTGCTTTGCTGAGGATGGTCTAATTCATACTAAAGTGCACATGACTGCTAGCCTGCTTCCCACTTTCCCTCCGGAAGGGTGGGTTTTCTTTCTGAAGAGGCTCCTCAGAGCACAGCGAGCGCCTTCACAGACAGGGTGGCAGCTGATGGCGGTTCAGACATGGACTCTGGTCCCTTTGGGTCTTCTGTGGGTCTGGCTCTGTTTTCATCTGGCTTTTTTCCCAGCTAAGAGCACCCAGGAAGGGGGAACCCCACTGCCAGTACCTTGGCAAGGAGCAACAGGGAGCGGCTGGTCTGAGGGTCCGCATGCTGGTCCCGGAGGTCAAACAGCTTCGGGGTGAGGATGGCGGGCGCAAAGAATCGCAGGAAGAGGAAGCCGCTGATGGCCAGGTACTTCAAGTCCTGCCGGGAGGAGCAGCAGGTGAGAGGGTCCCAAACCCACCTCCCAGCTGGGGAAATGGAGGCAGGGAAGCCTAGCTCTCGGTGTGCAATGAGAAGGAGGCTAGAGATGGGTCAGGAGGCCGTACTGGCCTGGCAAGGAGGCTCATCGTCCTCTCTAGATCTGGTTTTCCACCTGGAGATCAGATTACTGGAGTCAGACATCCCGCGTCTGCTTTGTGACGGGCACTGTGCTAAGGGCGCAGTCCCATCAGGGAGGCACCGACATGGTCCCCATTTTACAGATGAACAAGCAGAAGTACAGAGATGTCAAGTGACTTGCCCAAGGTCACACAGCGAATGGCCAGAGGGGACAGGATTCCAACCCAGACCTACGATCCGTGATTATAATAGCCACTGGCCCGATCCTTCTCCATGCACTGGCTTATTTAAAACCCACCTTAGGAGGGATGACAGTCCCATTTTATAGAGGAGGCAACTGAGGCCCAGAGAGGGAAGATCACTTGCCCAGTGCCACACAGCACCAAATGGCAGAGCCAGGACGTGGAGGCAGGCAGAAGTCTCTCCTGCCATTTAATACCGGGGTCCAGGAGCAGCTCTGAGCACCAGGAGTGAGGCCTGGACTCGCACACAACAACCCACAAACAACTCCACGACAGACGCTATTATCCCAACTTCCTTTCTTCTTTCCTCCCTTTTCTTTTTTTTTTTTTTTTTTTTTTTTTTTGAGAGGTTTTTGCTATAGGGCACATACACCAGAAAGACAGAGAGACAGAAAGTGAGAAATCACTCCCCGGGGGGGAGGGGGGATGGTCATTCTTCTCCATTCTCTCCATTCTTCTCCATTCTCCTCTCGGGATCTTGGACACGCACGCACACGCGCCCGGCATGAGTTTAAGACACTGGGTCCGGGACGCGAACCGCGGTCGACTACGTGGGAATCCAGCGACATAGTCATTATGCTAACTGCTGGTCCCTCTTTCTTTTTAACTTGCTAGAGGGCACCCACACTTGCCAGGAGAAAGACAGAGAAATACAGAGAAAATGAGAACACACACCCCCCACAGGGCATGGCCATGCCACAAACCCTTCTCCACCTCTTCCTCCTCTCAGGATTTTGGGCACGCTCACACACACGCACCTGGTGTGTGTCTTAAGCCACCAGGTGCAGGACTGGGGCCAGCAGGTGGAGTGGCAGTTAAGGGCTGGACTCCCACATGGCCGACCACAGTTCAAGTCCTGGACCTGGAGACCTAAAACTCGTGCCAGGTTGCATGCCCAAAATTCCAAGAAGGGAATGGAGGAGAAGGGATGGCGGCATGGCCAACCCCCGGGAGATAATTTCTTACTTTCTATCTCTCTTTCTCTTTCTCTGTCTCTCCAGCAAGCACATATAGCAAAAATTTCTCTTAAAAAAAATAAATAAAGCCACTGGGGTTCTCTCTGGTCAAATTAAATAAATGAATTAATTAATTAATTAAAAAAATCCAGGGGCCAGCAGGTGGCATGGTGGTTAAGGCACTGGAATTCCCATGTGGCTGACCATGGTTCAAGTCCCAGGCCTGGCAGCTTGCTTTCTCCCTCTCCCTCTCTCTCTGCTTTCTCTGGCAGAAGTCATGTGAGAAAAATAATAAATAAATAAATAAATAAATAAACAAATAAAGCCACTGGACCAGGGACTCGAACCACAGGGTAGACCATGTGAGATCCAGCCGCCTTAACCACCATGCCACAGGCTGGTACAACCCCCATTTTCCAGATGAGCAAACTGAAGCTGCATCATGACTTGAGTTCTACAGGCTCTTCAGTCTACCCTGCATGCACCCCACACCCCAGGGCTCCAGCCCCTATAAACTGTGGAGTCTGGGGCTCTCCCTGAGTCCTGGGCCAGGCCTACCTACAGGGGAGCTGTCCCCTGAGCCCCAGCAGAGGGGACTCAGGTCAGGGAGCGCACCTCCATGCTGGCTGCACGGTGCTCCCTCGGAGCCAGCTCCCCGCCCACCCCTGTCACTCATGGCCATATTTAGCCTGCGCACATGCTCCTGTGTTTATTTAGGAGCTGCTTCACACATGAGACGACACTTCCCCTGGGCGTGTGCCAGCTTCCTGGGGCGTGCAGCCTTGACGCGGAGTCCTGCAGGTGCTGTACCTGGAGTGGCCCAGAGATAGGCCTCTGCCCCTTCCCGTCACCTGAGCTGCCCCCAAAGCCACCACCCCAGCTGCGTCCCAGGGTCATTTGAGCCATGGACATCAGCTCAGTCCTTCCTCCTTACTGGCAGGGAGGAGCAGGTGTCAGGGGAGCAGAGACAAGGGTACCCCGGGGTCCCTCTGGCCCCACCCACCCTCGTAGGTCTCAGACAATCCCTGCTCCCTGCCCCCCCGGGGGACTGAGAACTGGGGATCTGGGTGTCATTTATATTGGCATCCCCTAGGCCGGGCTGTCCAGGAAGCTGGCCTCCCTCATGCTGTCCCTTCTCCCTGTCACTGTCATGGTGCTGCCCCACTTAACACCCAGGTGAGAGCCAGCAAAGTGGGGCGTAAATATCCCACAGACGCTGCTCAGCTGGGGGGAGGGTGAGGACAGGCCCCCGCGGGAGGGGGAGGGCTGCAGGCCTCAGTTTGAGTCCACAACCCTTGGCGGGGATGCTCAGGCTCTGGGCCTCAGTTTCCCCCACTGTGCGCAGTAAGTGGAGAAGACGTGGCATAAATCAAAGGTCCTCACGTAACCCGGGCTCCAGGCCGCGGGCCGGCACCCTGCCGAGGGCCAGTAGGGCGCAGGTCTTCCCGCAAAGTGAGCCCGGGTCTGTGTTTCTGTGACCACATAAGAATTCATCTGCTGTCGTTTGTTTTGTGTGTGTGTGTGTGTGTGTGTGTGTATGTTTAAAAAGAAAAAATGTCTCTAGGGCATGTGCGCTCGCCAGAAAGACAGAGAAGAGAAGAGAGACAGAAAGTGAGAAATCACCCCCGGGGGTGGGGGGCGGATGGCCACGCCGCAATCCCTTCTCCTCCATTCTCCTCTCGGGATCTTGGGCACGCACGCACATGCGCCATGATTTTTAAGCCACCGGGTCTGGGACTCAAACTGCAGTCAACTACATGGGAGTCCAGCAACATAGCCAATACGCTAACTGCTGGTCCTAGTGCCCATATTTTTTTTTTTTAACATTGATTTATTTATCTTTTTATTTGTTGTGATTTTCCAGTGTTTTAGAGAGAGAGATTTTTGCTATACACCACATGTGTTTGCCAGAGAGAAAAAGAGACAGAGACAGTGAGAGGAAAAGTGAGAAATCACCACCCAGGGGGATGGCCACACTGCAAACCCTTGTCCTCCATTTTGGGGATTTGGGGCACACACAAACACACACACACACCTGGCATGAATTTCAAGCCCGGGTTCAGGACTCGAACTGCTCTTGACCATGTGGGAGTCCAGTGCCTTAGTCACTACGCCACCTGCTGGCCCCGGGTTTACTGTGATTTTCAGCTTGCTAGGTCCACGACTCAAACCGTGGTCGGCTACGTGGGAATCCAGTGCCTTAACCACCATACCTTCTGCTGGCCCAGTGCCAAGATTTTGAAACCGAGAGACTTCATACAAAATCCAAAATGGGGACCAGCAGATGGCATCATGGTTATGTCGCTGGACTCCTACATAGTTAACCACGGTTCAAGTCCCAGAATCGGTGACTTAAAATTCACACCAGGTGCATGTGCATATATGCCCAAAACCCTGGGAAGAGAATGGAGAAGAAGGGATTACAGTGTGGCCATCCCCCCTGGGGAGTGATTTCTCACTTTCTGTCTGTCTGTCTCTATCTTTCTGGCAAGCATATGCACCCAATAGCAAAAATCTCTAAAATTAAATAAATAACTAAATAAAGCAAAATTCAGAATGTTGGTTTTAAAAGAAACAATGAACTCCAATAAAAGAAAAAGAGACGGACCAGCAAGTGGCATAGTGGTTAAGGCGCTGGACACTCCCACACGGCCGACAAGGGTTCGAGTCCTGAATCTGGTGGCTTGCTTTCTTATTTTCCCTCTCTCTGTATCTCTCTCTGGTCAAATTAAAATAAATGCATGAATAAATATTTTTTTTTAAAAAGGGGGGGTGGGGAGAAGAAGAAAAAAGACAGAAATAAATTTAAAATATCTGAACTCTAAAGATCTAGACACACCGGTCCCCATTCCTATATGGCTCCAATTACCTGGAGCTGTCCTCTTTTTTTTTTTTTTTTTTTT
>NW_006159817.1:1520731-1524545 GCF_000334495.1 Tupaia belangeri chinensis | reverse complement strand
TATGTCTCGCTCTGTTTGTCTGGCGAGTGCACGCGCCCTATAGCGAAAACCTCTCAAAAAATTTTTTTATAAAAGAATTACTTTATTTAACTTTATTATTATTATTTTCTGGTTGGATCAGAGAGAGAGATTGGGAAAGTGAGAAAGGAAGCCACCAGGTCCAGGACTCGAACTACAGTCAGCCATGTGGGACTCCAGCACCTTTAGCCACCATGCCACCTGCCGGCCCCAAGGAGCTGCCCTCTTTAGATATGCTAGGGGAGCTCCAGTTTGCCACAGTCCCCACCCTTCCCTACTGCCCCACGCCTTGCCTATTCGTTCATTTACCTTGCCTGCCTAAAACCACAGCAGCTGGGTGTTCAGCTTTCATGTCAACGTTAGTAACATACCAGCACGTACAAGGGTTTCTTTTCCAACCTCACTCTGGGAATTTCCAACTGAACACCCAGACCGTGTGCCAGATCATCCCCTCCACAGCTGAAATGTAAGAAGAGCCAGACTCTGTTATTTGGTGCATATAAGCACAGAGCAGGAACCAGACTGCCTGGGTCAGTGCCAATCCCAGTACTGCCCCTTTCTGGCTGTGTGACTTAGCCTCTGTAGACCTCAGTTTCCTCCTCTGTAAAATGGGAAGGATAAAGCGGGCACCCACTCACAGGGTGGAAATGAATGAGGTGAGTTCATAAAGTTTTTTTTTGGAGAGGTTTTTGCTATAGGGCGCATGCGCTCACCAGACAGACAGAGACAGAGAGACAGAAAGCAAGAAATCACCCCCCAGGGGGAATGGCCACGCCGCAATCCCTTCTCCTCCATTCTCCTCTCGGGATCTTGGGCACGCATGCACACGCGCCCTGTGCGAGTTTTAGCAGCTAGGTCCAGGACTCGAACCATAGTCGACTACGTGGGAGTCCAGCGACATAGCCATTACACTAACTGCTGGTCCCAGTTCATAAAGTATTTAAAATGAGGCCTGGCCCGTGCACGGGCCGCATATAGTGTTAGCTGCCCCCATCATCATTATTCCTGGGTCCCTCCCTGCCAGGAACACAACCCCACGCCTGCCATCTTACAGTGGGCACCCAGGACTCCGGTCCCACCTCTGCCCTGGCTCTCCCAGTGAGTCCCCAGACAAGCCACGCCCTCCCGCACCTCGGCCTCCCCACTGCTGAGTGGGAGGGCCCAGCGCACCTGTTGCTCCGCCTGGGGGAAGCGCTCCTCCACGCGCTGGCGCAGCCGCCTGAAGGCCAGGCGCATGGCGGGCGGACAGCGCCCCACAGAGCCCAGGATGGCATCCACAATGGGCCCCAGGTAGCCCATCAGCAGCCCCAGGCTGGTCTCCCGCACCTGCTCCTCCGAGGGTGTGCCCTTGAACGAGATCCTCCTGGAAGAGACGCAGAGACTGTCAGGGCGCGCTCCAAATTCCACCCCGCCCCACTGAGCTCAGAGAGCTCCCATGGCCCTCTGTTCACTCGCAGCCTCCCTCTACCACTCCCAACCAGCCTCTTGCTGTCCCATCCCAGGGCCTTCCTGCTTGCTGTTCCTTTTGCCGAAAACACTCTAGGCCACCACATTCGGTTTAAATGTCACCTCTCCAGAGTGACTGTCCTCTCCCCTGGCTCATCAGGGCCAGGTTGAGTGCATTTTCTGCAGGACATGCCAGACATGCCTTCCCACCTCAGGGCCTCAGCCTTGCAGAGCCTCCTGCCTAGAAGACGCTTCCACTAGCTCTCCGCCTGACGCCCTTCCTCACTGCCTGGCGTCCCCTTCCTGTGGGGCTGTCCCTGTCCTCTCCAGAGTATTACGAGCCCCTCCCTGCCATGCACTGCTCCTTCATTGCACCGATTACACTCCGTGTGTGCCCACTGTATCTTTTATTTATTTATTTATTTATTTTTGAGAGGTTTTGCTACAGGGCGTGTGCACGCGCTAGAGAGACAGAGTTAGACAGAGAGACAGAAAGCGGGAAATCACCCCCCGAGAGGAAGGCCACGCTGCAATCCCTCCTCCTCTGTTCTCCTCTCGGGATCTTGGGCACGCACACACCCGTGCACCTGGCATGAGTTTAAGCCACCGAGTCGAGGACTCGAACTGCGGTCGACTACATGGAAGTCCAGCAACGTAGCCATTATGCCACCTGCTGGTCCCTGTCCATTATATCTTGAGTGTTCAGCCCAGAGAGAGGAAGGCCACACTGCAATCCCTCCTCCTCTGTTCTCCTCTCGGGATCTTGGGCACGCACACACCCGTGCACCTGGCATGAGTTTAAGCCACCGAGTCGAGGACTCGAACTGCGGTCGACTACATGGAAGTCCAGCAACGTAGCCATTATGCCACCTGCTGGTCCCTGTCCATTATATCTTGAGTGTTCAGCCCAGAGCCTGGCCCTCAACTCCACACTGGTTCGCTGAGTGGATGATGGGGAAGCACTTTCCTATCTGCGAAGATCTTGTTGCCTTCCTCTTTTACAGTGGGAGCGTCTGTCTTGCTGAGAATGCCGTGGAAGAAAGGCTGGGGGCTCTGGGCACCCCTGTGTCCTGGACCCACAGCAGAGCCCTGGACTAATTGTCCCCGGTGTTCATCATTTCATCCTAATGGCAACCCAATGGGTTACAGAGCCCGATTGGGCCCGTCTAACAGATAAGGGAACTAAGGCTCCCGAGGTTACTTTGCTGACATCGAAACCCAGGGCTGCCACCTCCAGAGGCCACCTGTACCCCCCTCCCCCAGGTCCCCAGAAAAAAACACCCTCCCTGTGGATGCCCAGCGTGACCCTCCATCCTGGTCAGGTGTGCTAGAAAAAGCCCTCACCTTGGAGTTTCAGAGTTTCTCCCTTCTGTTCGCAGCCTGGGTTCAAGTCCCCGCTTTGCAACTTCCTGGCTTGTGTGACCTTGGCAGATGACTGCCCCCCTCTGAGGCTGTTTCCTGCTACCTCCCAATCTCTCCAAGGGCTCTGGGATCCCACCTCTGCAGGCCAGCCCTCCCCAAGGTCTCAGCCAACACCATCATAAAAAACAACTAATACCCACAGTGCATGCACCAGGCATGGGGTTTGACGTACACGACTTAGCTAATCTCACCACAACGCATAAGTGGGTGTCATGAGCCCCACGTTTCATAGGAAATAACAGGCACAGGCCCAATTGCAGTGACACAGGAGGCCAGGAGTCACTGTGCGAGGCAGGGCCACATGAGAGGCCCAGGTTCAGTCCCCAGCCCAAAACGGACTAGCAGGTGTGCCTGTGGTCCTAGCTCACTGGGGGGTGGGTCCAGAAAATCACGACACGGTGAGATCACCAGAAACCTCTATCTCCCTCTCATAAACAAAGAAATACATGGGACACACAAGGTGTCTAACTTAGCCACCCACACATAATGGCAGGGTCAGGATTTGAACCCAGGGAACTCAGCTTGGGGGCCCTGTTCATAACCACTACACTACACAGCCCAAGGAGCCAGGTGTTCCTGCATGAAGCTTTGAGACTGAACATGGAGCTCCAACAGCGAGCCTGCAGGGTAGGGCAACAGTCAGCCCAGACCTTGCAGAGGCTACAGGAGGGAAGGGGGCTGCAGGAGGGTCAGGGCTGCCTTTGGGCTCTACCCACCTGGCGCGGCCCAGGTCCATCTTGCAAGGGTCCAGCTCCATGTACTTCTTCTCCTCGAAGACGCGGCTGACAGTGGGCTTCAGGACCTCGTGCAGGTAGCGCATGCCCACGAGCTGGGGGCAGGGAGCACCACACGGGGCGGGGCTGGGTGCGAGGCCAGGGCGTGGCCACAAGTTGGAGGCGGGGGGCATCACACGGGGCGGGGCTGGGGC
>NW_006159817.1:1518587-1520388 GCF_000334495.1 Tupaia belangeri chinensis | reverse complement strand
GGAGGGGGGGAGCATCACACGGGGCGGGGCTGGGGCGTGGCCAAGAGCTGTGGGCGGGGAATACCATGTGGGCGGGGCGGAGGGTGAGACCTGGGGGGCGGTGCCCATGAGCTGGGGGCGGGGCTGTGGGCAAGGCCAGGGCGTGCCCACGAGCTGGGGGCAGGGGACCATGGAAGGGACTTCGGAGAGAGAACTGTCCAAAGCCTGGGGCTGGGACTGCCACTCAAGGAGGACCAGGCTCCAGCCACCTGCTCGGCCACCCAGTGCCATCTGAGGCCAGCCAAGCTCTGGGGACCACTAGGAGTCCCCCAGGCAAGCTGCCACCTGCCCCCAGCCCTTCCCTTACTCACCTTCATGAACTGTTCCATCGATTTGGATGCCAGAGAGTTAGAACGGAAGAGGGTGTTGGGGTCAGCTGGGAGGACAGGGGGAGTGTTTGCTGGAATTTGGGGCTAGACCCAGCTCACCCCACTCATCCAACGTGGGGTCATGATTCTTCCAGCATCAAGAATAAACCAGACCCTGAAACAACCCCATTCACAGGACGGAAGCCCAGAGTGGTTAAGGGAGCTGCCCAAGGTTACACAGTTCATACTGCCAGCATCTAGGGGTGCACAGCCAGGGACCCACAAAACAGGAGCCCCCACCCTCTGCCTGAGGCCTGTCCCTTTCCTCTTCCAAGGACCCTCCCACAGCCCCATGGTTGGGGAGTGACATGGATGCAGGTCATGCAGGAAACTCACTGGTCCGGGCCACCTCACGCCGGGTGAGATAGTCCAGGAAGGGCCCTGCCAGGCCCCGGCCGAGAAAGAGTTTCACCAGCTTGGTGGCCAGGTCTTGGCGACAGTCCCCCGAGGTCAGCTCCTCCAGCAAGGCCAGGGGGCTAGCAGCGTCATCCTAAGCAGGAGTCGGAGGCCAAGACGTAACCTGGAGCCTGGCACCCCGAAGCAGAAGCACCCAGATGGGGGTCCCTGAGGCAGCGTGTGCCCCGATCTGGACTCCGGGACCCCCGGATGGCATCGCTTGCCCGACGCACCCACCTCCACTGGCTGCAGCACAGACCCCACGAGCAGCTCCGTGAGAGGCTGATAGTACTGGGAGGGCAGCACGCGGTCCTCCGTCAGACGCACCTTCAGCCGCAGGGCGCCTAGGTTCCCCCTGGCGGGACCAGGTCACAGGTGATGGGGCACGAGTACGCGCCAGCAGGTGTGGGGGTTCCAGACGGACAGGTGAGAACATGCTAAGGGGCATGGCGAGTCGTGAAGCAGGACAGGCCTGGGCAGCTGTGACCAGGGTGGCCCGTATACGCAGGTGTGACAGCTGTCGTCAGGCAGCTTAATGGGTGTGTGCAGGAATAGACCGTGTGAGCAGGTATAACTACTGTGGGCAGGTGACCAGGAGCGACAGGTGGGGCCTGTGTAATAGACAGGTGTGAACAGAGACGGACAGGTTTAACTAGGAATGCACAAGTGCAGGCAGCGGAAACGGGCGTGTGCAGAAATCACGGGATCAGGTATGAATATCGGAGCCAGGATGAACAGGTGCAAGCAGGTGTGATCAGGTGCGGTCAGTGTGAACAGGCGTGAGCACATGTCGACAGGGAGAAATAGACACGAGGAAGGGTGTGCAGCCTAAACACGTGTGTAAGGGATAGAGCGTGAGCAGGCGTGGGTACTGTGGTGTGGCCAGGTGTGACCAGGTGTGAGCCACGAACGACAGGTGCACCCGGGAATGGATAAGAGGACAGACCATAAGCAGTATGGCCAGCGTGTGCCAGCGTCTGCAAGGATGGGCAGACTGG
>NW_006159817.1:1517570-1518562 GCF_000334495.1 Tupaia belangeri chinensis | reverse complement strand
CCAATTCCGAACACACTTCAGTACATGGAGACCAACATGTCTGCCTCTGCACACACCTTGAGAGGCACTCAACAAACGTGTCAGACGGATGAGCGTGGGAATGAATGAAGGGCGTGACGAGGTGTGCAGGCTGGCGTGGGCACCCCCCAGGGCCCGCCCACAAGCCGAGGATGGTGCTGACCCAGGCCCGCTGGCCCCACCCTCTGCACCCACGTTTACCCAGAATCCTCCTCTGCTCTAGGAAACGGCTGGAGGCGGAACCAGCCATCGGGTGGCTTCTGCTGCAGGAGCTGAGGGGGGAACTCCACCTGCGGGTCGGATAGCAACTCCACTGTCATCCCTGGAGGAACCACCGGGCTTTTCCAAAGCGGCTCTGCCATTTCAAATCATCAGCAGAGATCACCACTCCTTACTCTAGTTTGCTCTGATCTTGCCTCCTAAAACTACCAGCCCTGGGCCAGTTCCAAGGTTCAGTGGTTCCAAGATCCTGGAGGGACCAGTAGGTGGCATAGTGGTTAAAGCACTGGACTCTCACGGAGTTAACAGCGGTTCAAGTCCAGGACCCAGTGGCTTGAAACTCATGCTGGGTGCGAGTGCATGCATGCGTGCCCAAAATTCCAAGAGGAGAATGGAGGAGAAGGGACTGTGACATGGCCATCCCCCCAGGGAGTGATTTCTTACTTTCTCTCTCTCTGTCTCTTTGGTAAGCATATGCTCCCTATAGCAAAAATCTCTCTAATTGAAAAAGACAGAGAGAGAGAGAGAAAGAGAGAGCCTGTATCTAACATGGCCAACCATGCAGTTCAGCTCCTGGCCCACCAGCTTGAAATAAATGGTTATATCATAGACTCCCACATAGTTGACTGAGGTTCGAGTCCCGGATCTGGTGGCTTAAAACTCAGGCCGGGCATGTGTCCATGCATGCCCAAGATCCTGAGAGGAGAATGGAGAAAGGATTGCAGCATGGCCATCCCCCCCAGTGGGGGTGGGGG
>NW_006159817.1:1498413-1517444 GCF_000334495.1 Tupaia belangeri chinensis | reverse complement strand
CAAAAAAATCTCTAAAAAAAAAAAAAAAGAAAGAAAGAAAGAAAGAAAGAAAGAAAGAAAGAAAGAAAGAAAGAAAGAAAGAAAAGAGAAAAATCCACCAGGTGCATGAGCATGTGTGCCCCAAATCTCAACAGGAAGAAGAAATGGAAAAAGAATTGTGGCGTGACCATGCCCCATTGGGGACTGTGTTCTCCCTCTCCCTCTCTGTCTCTCTCTGAAGACCACATATGCCTTAGGACAATTAAAAAAAAAAAAAAAAGGCGACTCTCAGCCCTGAGCACACAGGCCCTTCCATACCCACCACTACTGGGGAAGGAGCCACCAGCCCACTTTACAGATGGGGACACCAAGGGGAGGACCTTGACCCCCGTGCTTCCAGGAGTGGGACTTATGGCTCCAGGGTCAAAAAGACATGAGCTCAGGTCCTGGCTCTGCTATTTCTTAGGATAAGGCCTTGTGAAGGCCACTGAGCCTCAGTTTCCCTATCTGTGAAATGGAGGTCCTTGCAGTCCCAGCCTCACAGGCTGGCCACGAGCCTTGGGGGACTGCAGAGATGCTGGGACGCACTTGGCACAGGGCCAGCGCACAGACTTCCTGCATGCTCTCGTCCTGGGACGAGGATCAGCCCATCCGTGAGCTCAGGCAGGCTCCTTTGAGAGCCTCAGTGTCCTCATCTGTACAGGGGACAGTGGGACTGCGTCTCCCAGGCCTGGCCAGGGGAACCTGGCCAACCACCCTTCTGAGCCCCAAGAGGCTCCGCCCATCTGGCTATCCTTCACCATAGAGGCACTGGGGAGCCATGGAGGGTATTGTCGCTCACCATGCCCAGGAAGTCGTTCTTGCCCACCATGTCCCAATCCCAGAGCTCCACCCGCAGTGGAGACGGGCCACCGGGTGTCTCCCAAAGCTCCAGCACCTCATCCCAGTGTGGGAAGCGAGTCTTCTTGATGGTCTACGGGGTGGGGAAAGTGGACTGTGAGTGAGAGAGCTGACGGGAACCCCCTCCACCAGACGTCCGGCTCTTCCTCTCCGAGCCCCACCACTCACCGAGGTCTCCAAGCTCTGGTTGCCCCAAAACACACGTGCAAATGGGTCGGACGTGCCAGAAATGTCTCGGGGGGCCAGGTCCCTGGGGACAATGAGGAAAGGAATGAAGGGACATCGGACCTGAGGCCCAGACCCGAGTGAGCCTTGCAAAGGGGGTTCAGGGTAGATGAATCAATGCTGCTGGTTTCCAAGGCAATGAACTCTCCCACCAGAGGGGCCCAGCAAGGGGGCTCCCCTCGCCATGGCCATCCATCCAAATCCAGTCTCATCCTGTCGCCTCGCACGGCCCCAGGGAGCCACCAGTATGCTGGCACTTCCCAGACGGGTCTGGGGAAACCAAGGCCAGAAAGGTCAGGTCCTGCATCACACAGCCAGGCAGTGACAGTGCAGTGAGGAGGAGGAGGGCACCTCAGCGTCCCTGGAGGCCCCGAGCAAGCGGGAGACTTGATGCAAGGGCCGGAAGCCTGGCTCAGCACACAGTGGCTGGGTGACACGAGGAAGTCGCTTTGCTGCTCTGAGCTCTTACTTTCCTCATTTGGAAAATAGGGGTGTAGTAGATGAGCCTCAGGGTCAGGTGGTGGTACTGCAACTGGAGTCACATGGGAAAAGTCCTGGGTTCGTGACCTGGGTCCTCTGTGAGCATGCAGGACACATGCATGCGTACTCGTGGTCCAGATGGTTGAGGTTAGGCGTGGATTGCAGCATGCAAACCCTGTGGGGGCCTCTCTCTCTCTCTCATAAATAAACTTTAATAATAAGCAGAGGGACCAGCAGTTAGCATAATGACTATGTTGCTGGACTCCCATGTAGTCGACCGCGGTTCGTGTCCTGGACCCAGTGGCTTAAACTCACACCGGGCACGTGCGCGTGCATGCCCAAGATCCCAAGAGGAGAATGGAGGGGAAGGGATTGCGGCGTGGCCATCCCCCCGGGGGGTGATTTCTCGCTTTCTGTCTCTCTGTCTCTCTCTGTCTTTCTGGCAAGTGCACGCGCCCTATAGCAAAAACCTCTAAAGTTAAATAGATAAATAAATAAATAAGCAGACTGGGGCCAGCAGGTGGCGTGGTAGTTAAGGGCACTGGACTCCTACATGGCCGAACACTGTTCGAGTCCCGGACTTGGTGGCTTGCTTTCTCACTTTTTCTCTCTCTCTGGTCAAAATTTAAATAAATAAATAAATTTAGATAAAATATATTTTTTTAAATAAGCAGGGTTAAATGAGATGCTGTGTATAAAGGGCTTGCCATAACACCTGGCAGCCCTCAACTCATTCACAGTCGGCCTAGGAACCACCCGTGGGTGTGAGACAGAGACGCCCTGCCTCGGGTTGCCAGGATGACCCCAAAGTCTCACCCAATCAGCCTCCCCGGTCCTCCTTCTTGAGAGCCCCAAATCCAGGACCCCGCTCCCCACCAGGGGCTTCCTGCTCCCTCCTCCAGCGCGCCTCCCACCCCTGCTCCGCATCCAAGCCTTCTTGGTTTCCTAGGAGCCAGCCCAGTTGCTAAGCGACAGCAATCAGTCCCTCTCCTGTTTGCAAGAATTCTGCACAGCCTCGCGGTTGGTTGGGGAGGGGGCCCGAGGACAGAAACAGGCGAGGAGCCCTTGCCCCACACGGAGTCCTCGGGTCTGTCTCCTGGTTCCCCCTCCTCCTGATTCCAGGAGGTTCCAGGAGAGGCCAAAGCTGAGGATAGATTCTGAAGGTGGTGGGGAGGACACAGAGAGGGCAAGGAAGGGCTTTATGGTCACACAGCAAACTAGAAACACGGATCCTCTCCAGCCTGGCCAAGGGCCAGCCTGAATGTGAGGGTTAGAGGAGTCAAGTGAGAGAAAGGGCAGAAAGACCAGAGGGGCAATGAGGAGGGGAGGGGGGAGGTATTTAAGGGGCAGGGTATGGGAGAGCTGAGGAAGGGAGGAGGAGTCACAGCAGAGCAAGAGCGAAGATGCATGCCCTGAGCGGGGGTCCCTGGAGGGCCTTCTGTGGCCTTGCTGGCTCTGCATCTGTCTTCCCTCTGACCCCTTCCCTGGGACAATAACTACCTCCCTCTCTCCCAGCTCACATGACTTACATGGGCCAATCTCTCCTGGGGCTTGTGCCTCAGGCCTGACCAATCAGCCAGTGTGGCGGGCCCGGAGACAGGCACATGCCCCAGACTGAACCAGCGAGCGTCTTTCCCAGGACATTGGTTGAGAATGGAGAGAAGCAGAAATTTCCAGTTGGAGCAGCTAAGTTGGCCAGATGCCAGCCTGGGACTGCTAGGGTCATGTTTGTCTGCACCTAGGCAGAGGCCGCCTAAGAGTGACATTAACCCAGAGGACAGCAGAGCCAGAAGACAGTGATGTCACCACTTGAGTACCTGGATCCAGCCGTGCCTGAAGCCACACATCCTCCTACGAGCCAATACACTAGCTCTTTTGCTTAAGCTAGTATGAGTTGGGTATCTGTCAGTCACCACCGAATACACTTGCAACTCATCTGTCCAGCCATCCTGAAGGTCTGAGCAGTTGTTCTGGCCACTGGGGACCCAACAATGATTTTGGTGATCTTGGGTTGGATCGTTTGTATCCGTGAGCTCAGAAGGACCGCAGGAGTAAGGAAGTCCCAAAGGTCGGGGAGCTGAGGGAGACCCAGGAGATTCCTGTTCATTTCAGACCACCCCTCGGCCCGCCTCCATGGTGACCATACCTGGCTTGGAGCACATGGCAGCGAAGGCACCGGCCCCGCACGTCTTCCAGCATCTGCACCGCCAGACGGATCTCACCCTGCACCTCGGCATCTGGGTCCACAGGGCTCAGGTTGATCCAGCTGTCGATCCCTGGGGGGCACGGGCGCAAACACTGAGTAAACACCCGCACGTCCTAGGCACCGTGTGCACATGTCAAACATGCATGACGTCACGGGCTTCTCACGTCAGCCCTGGGCTGTAGGTACTGCAGTTGTTCCCGTTTCCAGATGAGGAAAATTTCTTTCTTTTTTTTTTTTTTTTTGGTGGGGGGAGAGGTTTTCACTATAGGGTGCGTGCACTCGCCAGACAGACAGAGAGAGACAGAGAGACAGAAAGCGAGAAATCACCCCCAGGGGGGATGGCCATGCTGCAATCCCTTCTCCTTCATTCTCTTCTCGGGATTTTGGGCACGCACGCACATGCACCCGGCGTTGAGTTTAAAGCCACTGGGTCCGGGATGCGAACCGCAGTTGACTACGTGGGAGTCCAGCGACATAGCCATTACGTCAACTGCTGGTTCCAAAATAAATAATTCTTTTTTTAAAAAAAAAAACACCTGTTGTTTCTCAATTGATTGCTGTTATTGCTGGCCTTTCTTGTAATTACAAATTTTATTTTATTTTTAATTATCTATTTAATTTTGTTTTGTTTTGTTTTTTTGTTTTTTTGAGAGGGTTTTTTTTTTTTTTCACTATAGGGCGCGTGCGCTCGCCAGACAGACAGAGGGAGGCATAGAGACAGAAAGCGAGAAATCACCCCCCAGGGGGGATGGTCACGCCGCAATCCCTTCTCCTCCATTCTCCTCCCGGGATCTTGGGCACGCACGCACACGCGCCCGGCGTGAGTTTTAAGCCACCGGGTCCGGGACACGAACCGCGGGCGACTACGTGGGAGTCCAGCGACATAGCCATTACGCTAACTGCTGGTTCCCTCTATTTAATTTTATTTATTCATTCATTTATTTCCATTTGACCAGAGAGAGACACAGAGAGAGAGAGAAAGGGAGAGGAAAAGTGAGAAAGCAAGCCTCCAGGTCCGGGACTCAAACTGTAGTCAGCCATGTGGGAGTGTCCAGTGCCATAACCACTATGCCACCAGCTGGTCCCAAAAAATTTTATTTCTTTAAATATTTCATTCTTTTTTATGTCCTGGATACCATAATTACACAATCTAAAGTCTTCATGGATCTAATCCTGGTGGTCATTATTTCTGCTGACTTGGGCTTACGATGGCCCATTTCCTTGTGTGACTGGTGATCTCTGGTCGGGAAGTCATGTGTGTTTGAACTCGGGCTGGGGGAGACTTAGAGTGAAGATGCTTCTCTATGGAGAAAAAATGGCCGTTACTTATTCTAGGACCATTTGAAGGTCTCAGTCTAATAGATAATTCCCATGCTCAGTTATATACACCTTGCCCCCAGCTCAAGCCTCTGTGTTGACAAAGGACTTGACAGTGACATGTACTTTATTTTTATTATTTTTTTTATTGGTTTTTGCTATAGGGCGTGTGTGCTTGCCAGAAAGACAGAGAGAGACAGAGAGACGGAAAGCGAGAAATCACCCCCCCCGGGGCGGGGGGGAGGGTGGCCACGCCGCAAATCCCTTCCCCTCTATTCTCCTCTCAGGATCTTGGGCACACACGCACAAGCTCCTGGCATGAGTTTAAGCCACCATGTCCAGGACTCAAACCATGGTCGACTACATGGGAGTCCAGCGACATAGCCATTACGCTAACTGCTGGTCCCTAGTTTTATTTATTTTTTTTTTTTTGAGAGATATAGGGTACATGCACTTACAGAGAGGCCAAGAGAGGCAAAGAGACAGAAAGCAAGAAAGCACTCCTTGGGAACCAGCAGTTAGCGTAATGGCTATGTCGCTGGACTCCCACGTAGTCCACCATGGTTCACGTCCTAGACCCGGTGGCTTAAAACTCACGCCGGGCGCGTGTGCGTACGTGCCCAAGATCCCAAGAGGAGAATGGAGAAGAAGGGTCGGTGGGATGGCCATCCCCTCTGGGGGGTGATTTCTCGCTTTCTGTCTCTATCTCTCTCTCTGTCTGGCGAGCGCACGCGCCCTATAGTGAAGAAAAAAAAAAAAAAAGAAATCACTCCCCAGAGGGGATGGCCATACCACCGACCCTTCTTCTCCATTCTCCTCTTGGGATCTTGGGCACGTACGCACACGCTCCTGGCATGAGTTTAAGCCACCATGTCCAGGACTCGAACTGCGGTTGACTACATGGGAGTCCAGCGACATAGCCATTATGCTAACTTCTGGTCCCTACTTTTATTATTTTTTGAGAGATATAGGTTACATGCACTCACTAGAGAGACCGAGAGAGACAAAGAGACAGAAAGCAAGAAATCACTCCCCAGAGGGGGATGACCATACCACAGTCCCTTCTCCTCCATTCCCCTCTTGGGATTCTGGGCATGCATGTACATGTCCCCAGCATGAATTTCAAGCCGCTGGGTCCAGGACTGGAACCTCAGTCAGCCATGTGGGAGTCCAGCGCCTTCACCACTACACCATCTGCTGGTTCTGACAGTGACATGTACTTTCAGGAAAAATCTTCCTTACCCCCTTGCTTTATGACCACCGCTCCTTGCTAGGTTATAGCTTCTGATCTGCAGTGGGTAAGATTCCGAGGAATTTTCCTTCTTTACAGCCAGCCAGCAAAGGCTCAGGAATCCTGTGTGAGTCAGAATCTCCCTCTTATGGGGTAGGAGGGCCCTTCTGGGGGTCTAAGCCACTACGCCGCAGGAAATGGAATGTCCATCACGTCTCTCCCTCCACTGCTACCTCCAAGTGCAACACACCAACAGCTTTCTCTCTCGATTACAGCAATGAGCTCCTAACGGATCTTCCGCAGCCAGGCTTGTCCTGCCGTGACCCGGTATCCACAGAGCCGTTGCAGAGAACTTCTGAAAGCCCAGCCGATCTCTCCTACCACTCCATCTTCTGATAATGATGCAGTCCCACTCTTTATTGTCTTGCTCAAGAGCCATCGATGGCTCCCCACTGCTTCCAGAAGAAACTCTAGAGCCTGACTCTGGCCCGGTATCTAAGGCCCTCTCCGGTCAACCTCAAGCCAAGTGCTCCATTTGGCCAGGCCTACACCTAACTCTGGAAGAGAATTCGTAGAGAGGCACCTTAATGCCTTTACCAGTGCGTTAGGTAAGGACCGACCATCTCTCTTCCTCCAGGATGTCTTCCTTGATCACAATAGCCTTTACTACTCTCTTCTCATCATCGTCATGCCAGTGATGTTCCTCATACCTCCACCTCCACCTCCACGTTCTGTTTAAAAAACAAAAACCAGGGCCAGCAGATGGCTTGCTGGTTAAGGCACTGGGTCCTACATGGCCAACTCTGCGGTTGTAGCTCCTAGCCAGGAAGCTTGAAACACATGCCAGGCCCATGTGTGTGCATGCCCAAGATCCCGAGAGGAGAATGGAGGAGAAGGGATTGCGGCGTGGCCATCCCCTCTAAGGGGTGATTTCTCACCTTCCCTCTCTCGCTGTCTCTCCCCATCATCCTCTGTGTCCCTCTCCGACAACACTCTGTCTCTCTCCAACCAGCACACACACCCTATGGCAAAAAAATCTAAAAAATGAAAAAAGATGGGAACCAGCAGTTAGCGTAATGGCTATGTTGCTGGACTCCCACGTAGTCGACCGCAGTTCGCATCCCGGACCTGGTGGCTTAAACTCACGCCAGGCGCGTGTGCGTGCGTGCCCAAGATACCAAGAGGAGAATGGAGGAGAAGGGATTGCAGCATGGCCATCCCCCCCTGGGGGGTGATTTCTTGCTTTCTGTCTCTATGTCTCTCTCTGCCTGTCTGGCGAGCGCATGCGCCCTATAGCGAAAACCTCTCTAAAAAAAAATAATAATAATAAAATAAAAAATAAAAAAAGCACGCACATGCAGACCTAGGGGCAGTTTCCTTCTTTTCTTGCCACGGACTCTGTACAAGTGCGTTTTGCTTTCCTATCTAGTCTGTAAGCCCCTGGAAGCCAGGTTTCCTATTTCATTCCTTTATTCTGCCCTTCTAGTATTCGAAGGAATCATGTCAGGACCAGCAGATAGCATAATGGTTATGTGGCTGGACTCCCACGTAGTCGACCACAGTTCGAGTCCCGGAACCATGGCTTAAAACTCACACCGGGCGTGTGTGTGTGCATGCCCAAAATCCGGAGAAGAGAATGGAGGAGAAGGAATTGTGGTGTGGTCATTCTCCCAGGGAGTGATTTTTCACTTTCCCTCTCACTGTCTCTGTCTCCCCCTATCTCCAGCAAGTGCCCACACCCTAAGGCAACCTCTAAAGAAAAACAAACTGATAATGGTTTTGCACAAGCATGGGGTGTGTAAATGATTTCTTCCCCCATGAGGTCATCATTACCAAATATGCAAAAGTGCACCCTCTGACCCAACAACTCTCCCCTGTTATCTGATTGGTTCCCGTGGCCTGTGTCTGTGTGGCATCGTGTTTGTACCGGGCTGTTCACTGCAGCAGGGCTGGAACCAGGGAAAGCGCAAGAATACCCGGTGCCGCCCGTGCTTCCTCATTCCCATCCCCCCTCTCTCCGGTCAAATTAAAATAAATGAATCAATGAAATTAAAATGATTGTTAAAGAATGCACACGCACACAAACTCCAGAACCAGACAGCCTTCCTGCCAATGCTGGTACAGCTCCCAAGGTGGATTTTTTTTTTCTTTTTTTTTTTTCAAATAATTATTTATTTAATTTTATTTATTCATTCATTTATCCTAATTTGACCAGAGAGAGATACACAGAGAGAGAGGGAGGGAACGTGAGAAAGCAAGCCACCAGGTCCAGTATTCGAACCGTAGTCGGCCATGTGGGAGTATCCAGTGCCTTAACCACCACGCCACCTGCTGGTCCCCCAAGATGGATTTTCTTGTTTCACGTAGTAACTCTGTAATCTTGAACAAGTCCTTTCACCCTCTGTGCTTCCGTTTATTCACCTATAAAGTGGGAGTAACACAAGTACCCACCTCACAGGGTCATTATGAAAACTGAGTGAATAGGGACCAACAGTTAGTGTAATTACTATGTCGCTGGACTCCCATGTAGCCGACTGCAGTTCGAGTCCTAGACCCGGTGGCTTAAACTCACACCGGGCACGTGTGCGTGCGTGCCCAAGATCCCGCAAGGAAAATGGAGGAGAAGGGATTGTGGCATGGCTATCCCCTCTGGGGGGGGATTTCTCGCTTTCTGTCTCTCTGTCTCTCTCTGCCTTTCTGGTGAGCACAAGCGCCCTATAGCAAAAACCTCTCAAATAAAAAAAAAAAATGAAGAATGATGATAATAATAAAATTTAAAAAAAAAACTGAGTGAGTCAAAACATGCAAAGCACTTAGAAAGCTAGCGTAAGCGCTAGCTGCTCTCAGTACTGGGGCTTGCACGGACATATAGAAAATCTCTCTACAGACGGCCGTGAACACCAGGGAGGGACAGAGTGGGGCGGGGTGGGGGAGAATTCCACTTCTCATTATACGATCTGAACATTAAAGTATGTACATGAATTAACCGCTTAATAAATGCCCTGAATTAAAAATGAAAGATTAAAAACCACAAAAGTCTTTCATCGTCCACCGAGGGCTCTGTGCATCTCTGTGCTGCCGCTATGCCCTGGCAAGTGCCTACTCTGGGCATGGCCACCCGCTCCCTCCCCTGGGAGAGCAGTGCCCTTTGCCCACCTCGGGGGTCCGCCACGATCGCCTCTCTGCTGAGCGAGATCTTGCCAATGACATCGTCATGTCTGTGGAAGGCGGGAAGATGGGGGTACGTGTCAGGGACCCCGTCCTGCCCATAGGGGTCACTTGACTGTGGGGAGAGGCCCCTGTCCCACCTCCCCTCAAGCACTCAGGCTTCGGTCCCCAGCACACATACCCCACCTGCCCCAGCCACACACCCGACAGTGTCCTCGTCCAGCACGTAGAAGGCCAGATGGTGGAAGTCTAGGGGCAGGTGCACCGTGTACTCCTCCCCCCAGAAGGGGCTCAGGCTCCGCCAGACCGTCGCTGTCCTGGAAAAGGGGGTCTGGGGCTCGGGCTCACAGTCTCACACACACACACACGCAGATCTGGGCACACACATGCCAAGAGACCCCCACAGGACCACACACATAGACCCTCCACATGCACACACACCTGGAACAGAGACCCCAAAGGCACACACAGGCCCGGACACTCACATCCCCAGACTCAGACGCTCATTAGAGAGCGCAACACACACACGGGCACATACTCAGACGCCAAACGCACACACACACACACACACACACACTCAGAGGCCCATGTGTGGCATACTAAGGGTCCAGACACACACGAACTCACAGACAGACACACCCAGCCACTTGCATGAGGATGCACACTGAGGCGGAGTGACACTCACAGATACACCGAGGGATCCAGAGACACAGAGATACAGTCATGCATACACACACATGCACACACACACACACACACGCGCACACACACGTGCACCCTTGGAAATCTCTAAAAGCACCTACTGTGTGTTTGTAATACCGACATGTACAGATAGACACAGAGAATACAGGCATTCGCATGGACAGACCCGTGTCTGGAATAAGGAGACGCACACAGACACCCACAGCCACACCCTCACCCTCGCATAGAGATACATGCGGATGCACACACGCACGTACAGAGTCCCACGACAGACACCCACAGGCACAATTCATTCATCCATTCATTCATTCACTCCGCAAACCTCACTGGGACTGTGGGCTGAGCCTGGGCAGAGCTCTGGAGACCCAGAGGAAGAGGACACCAGGCCCCTGTCCCCTCACCCCCGAGCCTCCTCCACAGGGTGCCCTCTCCTGAACTCTCAGACACCGAGGAAGAACGGTGTGACTGGGGTTAGCTCAGGCTCTTGTCTGAGCCTGGGGCTTGGGGTTGGGGGGTCAGGGAAGGCTTCCTGCAGGAGGTGGCCAGGCAAGAGGAGAGAGAGAGTGAGGACACATACTCCAGGTGGCTGGAACGGCACATGCAAAGGCTCTGGGGCAGGGAGGAGCTTGGTGACCTTGAGGGACAGGAAGTGGGCACGGAGACAGCCAGGAGACCTGAGGCTGGTGCGGGCCAGAGCATGCAGGTTGGCAGGGCTCACACCGTGAACAGGGGACCAAAGGAGGGCCAGGGACCAAGGCCCAGGAGCAGACACACACACAGCCTCTCTGCCCCGAAAGCCCTGCAGACACGCGTCCCTGTACCCAAAAGAAAACACAGACTCCACTTCACCCAGTGAAGACGCACACATTTTAAGGCTGCAAAATTTGGTTCCCACACTCGCAGCTCCTCCTTTGATTCACCACTCCCTCCCCCATAAAGAGCTCACAAACACACACATGCATGCACACGTGCACACCCTGCTCTCGCCACTGAGAACGGGGGCACCGCCATCAGAGGGACCCCGGGAGCTTCCTTCCAGACATCTTCTTCCCCTACCCTGGCCTTTGCCCAGCCAGAGGTTCCCCTAGGCTCCCCTACCCCTGAACTGGGAGACTCCTGGCAGCCCAGAGAGGGAGAGACTGCAGCCTGGAGTCACACAGAAAATCCATCTGTGGAACGGGGCAGAGGGCAGCCTGAGACAGGGAAAACACTGGGGGTGCTCAGCTGGGGTGCTGCAGCTCACCCCTCCCCGGATGGGCTCCCCGCCCCCAGCTCCTGGCCCATCTGGACCAAAACCAGTGCCAGGAGCATCCTGAATCCTGCCGTCTCCATAGGAACCAAGGCCTCAGCCGCCCGCCCACCCGCCCCTTCAGGCCTGCGGGGGCTGAGAGCTGTCCCTCGGCCTGCGGGGGTGGGAGTGCCTCGCAGCTCAGTGGACGCCCGCTCCGACACGCACGCACACACCAACACCCTCATGTGTGTTCACACTGGCGCCTGCACGCCTAGGCAGGGATTTGTACTCATGCACATGCACAGGCCAGCTCACGTGCCCGTGCACGCACACGCACACACACTACGTGGTACACACGCAAGCCCATGGGCCTGCACACCCACAGAAGCAAGCGTACGTGGCCACCGGTGTTCATACCAGGCTTGCAACAACCTTCCACCCCAACGCCCACAAACAGGTCCAGCCGGGTCAATATGGACACGCACGCACACACATGCATGCACACACACATGCATGCATACATGCACAAGTATGCACGCATGCATACACGCTAGTGCCCGCAGCACCCTGCAGGCCCGGATCCAGTCGTTCCAGCCAAGCGTGAGATGCCTGCCCCCGGGGAGGCCATCGTGAGAGACACGGGCTGGCAGCCGCTGAGTCAGCCCAGGGAGCCGGCAGCCAATGATCGGGACGAGACAGAGAGAGCACGCCTCCGTGTGGTGGGGCCGGCGTCCAGCCTTAGGGAGGCCAGGGCCATCTCCAGGCTGCAAGTACCCCGGGTTGGCACTGCCCTCCCCTGCGGCGCTCGCCCCAGGCCTGGCGTGTCCACTTCTCACCTGGCCACCACTTCGTCATCCACCTTCATGAGGCAGTAGGGGTCGCTGCTCCCAGACCTGTGGAAGGAAGCGTGTCAGAAGCGGGTACAAGAGAGACATGGTCTGAGGGGCCCGCACCACCTTCACTCTACAGATAAGAGTGAGTGAGGCCCAGAGAGGGAGAGGGCTTCCCCAGGGGCTCACAGCAAGTCCTGCTAACAGACTGGACCCCAGAGCACCAATGGGAGACACCCCCCACGTCCAGCCCTCCACGCACAGAAGCCTAGGGGTGGACCGCAGGGGCATGAGGCCCACGAGTCTGGACAGAGGTCAGGTGCGTGTCCTGTCAGGGCCTCCCACCTGGCCACACCTTCCCCTGGCTGTGTGACCCCTGACAAGTCCCCTCCCCTCCCGGCCTCAGCGTCTCTCTTCTATAAATAGGACATACATGAACACTTACCTCCTGGGCGGCGGGAGGAACGAAAGGAGAACCCCCCCACAGGGCATTACTGCCACCCTCTGGGACCCCCCATTCGTCAGCACTCAGTGAGGATGGCCTCTGCAGATTCTCACTGAGGGCACAGTTCTGGGGACCCGGACCTCAAAAGTGACCCAGGGAAAGGCGCGTTGTATCTCCTTGAGGAGCCACGAGTCAGCCAAAGCCAGCTCCACCCCCCCTTCATAATAAGAGGCACCACGAGGACCAGCCGCTGGCGTGGTGGTTAGGGCGCTGGACACTCCCACAGGTCGAGTGTCACAGTTTGAATCCCAGACCTGGTGGCTTGCTTTCTCACTCTCTCCCTCTGTGTGGGTGTCTGGTCAAATGAAAATAAATGAATGAGGGGCTGGCAGGTGGTGTAGTGGTTAAAGTGCTGGATTCCCACATGGCCGGCTGTGGTTTGAGTCCCGGACCTGACGGCTTGTTTTATCTCTCTCTCTAGTCAAAATTAAAGAGTAATGATAATAAATAAAATAAAAATAATCCATTTACAAATAAATAAATTAAATTAAAGTAAGCATTTAAATATAAAAAAAGACACCATGAACCAAGAGCCGCCTCCATCCCCCCTTCACAATACGAGTTACCAGTAAATCCCAAACTGTCTCCCAGCGCCCCCTTTTTTCCTGCCCCAATCCCACCACACAGGTTTTCTTTGTCCTGCCTTCGAGGTAGTGCCAGCCTCAGGACTTCAGCCTTCGCTGTGTCCTCTGCTTAAGGCACTCTGAGCCTGATCCTGTCATGGCTGGCTCCTTCTTGTCATTCAAACCTCCAATCCAAATGTCACCTCCTCAGAAAGGCCCTCCCTGATTACCATCATTCTAAAAGAAGCATTTAAGAGCATCTGGCTGTCTTAGTTCTCCAGGTGTTCAGCCCCTGTCCCCGAACCTCCCCCAACTTCCGAACTCTGAGCTCCTGGGAGGGGTGGGGGTCTGCCTCCCCTTTCTCCTCCCCACCCCCTCTTGGCTCCCCCATCGCCTCTCTGTTCAGTGTGTCACAGAGCCACAAATGTGACAGGGATTCAAGGAAGACAGACGTGGGCACTCGGTCGGCTCTGACCTGAGCCCGTTCGGCTGGATGAGTTTTTCCCTGTGCCCCAGTTTCCCCGTCCCATAGCCACTCTGGGTGGATGCCCCAGTACCCCGTGTCTCTGTCTGGTTCTATCCCTAGACACTTGAGGCTCAGTGGGGGCCCCTGTCTTGTGCCCCTGGACACCTGTGGCTGGGGGAATGTCCTGTGTCTCGGCTTCTCCCTGGTACTCTCCTCCTTTAGGCAGGCCCCATTCCTCAGTTTCCCCGACCGCAAGTGGGATGGAATGGCTGGGATCCCGCTGGCAAAGGGCTGGGACACAGGCCCTCTCCGGTCAGCTGGCCTGGCCCCACGCCCCGCATGGGAGCCGAGCTCAGCAAGTCAGCCCCAGGGCTCTGACGCACAAGGCCCTTATCAGGTTCCCATCAGGTAGGGGAGACGGTGGCAGGAGACGGTGGCTCCTTCCAGACCCTTGATCTCTCTAGACTCTTGGCCTTTTCCCATGCCCCCGTCCCAGCCCAAACATGGGAAAGCCCGGCCCTCGGCCTTCACCTGAGCGGGCTGGTGCATGCATGCAGGCAGGCAGAGTTCAGCTCCTAGCTGTGTGACCTTAGGCGAGTGACTTTGCCTCTCTGGGCCCTGGTTTCCCCATGTGTAAAATGGAGATGCTAAGAGAACCACAGGCCTGGTACACAGAAAGCCCTCGACTGCCAGCTGCTATTGACAATAGTAACAAGTTGGGCCAGCTTGTAGCGTAGTGGTTAAGGCAACTGAATCCCATATGGCCAAGAGCAGAGTTTGAGTCCCGGGCCCGGTGACTTGAGAATCATGCCAGGTGTGTGTATGTGTGCCCAAAATCTGGAAAGGAGGATGGAGAAGGGATTGTGGCATGACCATCCTCGTGAGGGGTGCGTTCTCATGTTCTCTCTGTCTCTGTCTCTTTGGCAACCACATGTGCCCTCTGGCAAATTAAAATAAATATATAATAGTAATAACTCTAAAGATATCCTCCAGGTCAGAGCAGAATAGACACCCCCACCCCCACCCCTGACTCCGCCAAGATTTTAGGCAGAGTCTGGCTCTCTCTCCCTTAGAGGAGGAGAGAGATAACTCCCCACCCCAGAGCCTCCACAGCCCTGGAGATCCCAGGATGCTCTGAGAACAGTCCCTCTGAGGAAGGCAGTCAACAGCTAGGGAAACTGAGGCAGGCTGGTGGGATCCCCAGCTCAGTGATTCTTCTGGGGTGTGGGCCAGAGCTCACCTCGGCCCGGGAACTGGGTGGGGAGGGAGGAAGAGTGACCGAGACATGTAGGAACCAGGTACAACTCAACTCCCTTCCCAGGGGAAACAGGAGCCCTGCAACCCAGTGTTGGGGTCCAGTCGTGACACCACCAACCCCTCCTGGCCCCTCTCCTGGGCTGGTGGGGTGTCTGGAACTCAGCAATACGGGAACCCAGTTTCTGGAAAGGGTCATTTCCACCTTGGGTTGCTGCCAGCCCCCACTTCGGCCTCCCCGCCTGACAGGACCAGAATCTTTGACTTTCAGGGGCTCTGGGGGACTCCTCAGAAAGAGGGTGTCAGGCTTGCCCAGTCGCTGTATTCACCCAGTCATCCCCTGCTTTTCCTCAAGGTGCACGTTTATTAGCAGGAGGAAACTGATGAGGATGGGGGTGGCTCAAATTGCCCCAAACAGCTCTCCCTGGCCAAGCTGTAGTATTGGAGGGTCAGGGGGCAGGTTCCTGAGAACAAAGGTGAGCTACTCCTTGCTAGGAGCCCAAGGTTGGGGAGCTGGTTGATGCATAACCGAGCCCCTACCTGGACAATGGCCCCTGATGCATGTGCCCACTAACCACAGCCTCAAGGTAAACCCCCAAAGACCCTCCACCCTCATAGCTGGATGTGAACCCCCAAGACCCAGGTGGACACTCCCACCTACTGCCCAGGGGGAAACTGAGGTCCAGAGGGGAACAGGTTCAAGGTCACACTGCCAACGTCCTTCCCAAAGGATCCCACACCTGTCTTCGTAGCCGCCCAGTGAGGCAGGGGACTCTCCTCCTGCATTTTGCTGGTTTAGCAGCTGCTGGCTTAGCTGGGGGGAGGGGGTTGGGGGGAGCATCAGAACACCACCAGGACTGAGGGGAGCCCAAGGGTCCTCCGGCCGTCACACCTGGCTAGGGAGGGGGCTACAGGGCGGAATTGGCCCTTCCAGCACTGAGCATCCAGGGAAGGCCCACACAGCACTGGGAATTACGGGACTGGGGAGCTCCGCCTCAGCCAGAAGGACCCCAGAAGGCCACCTGGTGACACTCTGCAAACCCCAGCACCAGATGCACCCTGAACTTTGGGGTCTATCTGGACCCATCCTCCGTGTTCCTCCCCAGTGGTCCCCCCAAAGGCCGGCACCCAGGCCTACAGAAGCCTCACCTCGGGCAGCGCCTGGATAAGGAAGGGTCCCCCGCCCCCTCACCAGCTCTGACAGAATCTGACCTTCCATCCCCCTCTTCCACCCCGAGGACCCCCTTTAGTGCAGCCCAGGAACAAACACATCCTCCCTTCCCTGGGCGGGAGGGGTGTCCGCCGAGTCTGGGTGCCCCCTCGCGCCAGGGCAGGGATGGCCAGCGGACCTCTCGATCCCTGAAGGCCATCTCGCACCAAGGCGGGGTCTTCTATAAGAACCCACGCCCTCCTGCCGACCCGCCCTGGCACACGGAATGGGTGAGCCCAGCCCCACCCTATGCCTAGCGCGCCCCTCGCCCCCGGAGCGCCTCGGGGATACTCACACGTCCTTGGCGGGCAGCGCCCGGCCCTCCACCACGCGAACACTCAGGCAGCTGCTCCTGGCCATGGCGCCCAGCCCTAAACTTTCCCGGCAGGAGGGTGCCCAGGTTCCGAGGCTGGACCGGGGACGCCTACATGTCACCAGCTGCGAGCCTGGCGCCCTGCCACCGGGTCCCAACGCCGCCTGTCCGAAACACTGGTAGCTGGACGGGAGGTTCCCGAGAAGGAGGCGAAATCGGTGCCCGGGAAGGGGGCGCCCGCCCAGGCTCTACAGGTAGGGGCGGTGCTCTGAGCGAGCGGAGCGCGCAGGGGCCACCGCGGGCTCTCCTCTCCGCGTCTAGGAGCTCCGGGAAGGCGGGCCCCCTGCCCCCCTCGCGCGCCCTCTGCTGGCACCCCAGTCTTGCGCGCCAGAGCGCACCCGCCGCAGAGACCAGGGCGCGCCAGGGCTGGCTCTGCCAGGTAAGGAGAGGCCCCCGGTGGGCGTGGCCGCTGGCCCCGGGTGAGTTGGCCTCGGCCTCACAAGACACTGTCTGTCCCCTGTCCACTCCCTAGCCCACACGCTCGCACCTCTCCGCCCTCCGCGCACCTCCTCCTGGGTCGGACCTCGGCGCCCGGGGCTGGAGCCCTGTCTGCTCTCGGCAGGGAGAATCGCACGTTCCCTGGGGGCCCGATCGGAGTCAGGGAGGCCCGCGAACATCCCCTTCCCTCTGCTTCTACTTTCCAATTAAACCCAGACAGTGTGAGCGGCTGTTCGAACGTCACGGGCTGCCACTGCGGGGGAGGAAGCCGCGGCCAGGGGGGGAGGGGAAATCCCGAAGATAACCACAACTGCAGCGACCGTCACGGGCCTCCGCCACTGTGTGCCAGGCACGCTTTAGGGTGATGCTCCACGTCGTCCTCACAGTAACTGCGCGCTGCGCGCTACTGCACGATTACCCCACTTCATGGATTCAACAACTGAGGTTCCGAGGGATTACACAACCTGGTGGCGGGCTCCCAGACAAAGTGGTTGGCCTTCCTGGGACTGAATCCTGGATCGACCATTTGGTAGCTGTGTGGTCTTGGGCAGGTTGATTAACCTCTCTGTGCCTGGGTTTGATTTCTCCCTTGTTCAATCTGGGTAACATGGGGTCTCACAGGGTTTTGGGAGGATCCAATGAGATACTGCAGGGGAAGGCCTCAGAAGAGAGATGAGCACCTAATAAGCTTTCAAAAAGTGTAGGATGGGACCAGCAGGTGGTGTGGTGGTTAAAGGCACTGGACTCCCACATGGCTGACCATGGTTCGAGTCCTGGACCTGGTGGCTCGCTTTCTTCCTTTCTCTCTCTCTCTCTCTCTGTCTCTCTCTGATCAAACTGGAAAACAATAAAGTTAAATAACAAAACAAATCATTCTTTTTTAAAAAAGTGTCTGATGGGACCAGCAGATGGCCTAATGGTTACCTCACTGAGCCTCCCCCTGACCACGTTGGCCAACCAACCACGATTAGAATCTTGGGCTTGGCAGCTTAAAACTCACCCTGGGCATGTGCAAGTGTGTACCCAAAATCCCAAGGGGAGAATGGAAGAACAGGGGTTGAGGCGTTGCCATCCCCCTTAGGGGCTGATTTCTCACTTTCTGTCTCTGTGGTGAGTGCATACGCCTATAAGCAAAAATCTCTAAAAAAAGAAAGTGTCTGATACTGCTATTATTATCCTTCAAACTATGGCTCAAATGTCACTTCTCCTGGGACACCTTGCAGGTGCCCTTCTTGCCACCCAGGAATCTTTTTCCCTCGTTCTCTGCTCCTACGTTAAGTGAGATAATGTAGCCGGAAGAGACTGATACCAGACATGAAAGGTATACTTCTTTCTCCTTGGGAGGTCACCGCTGACCTGCGTAAGAGTTCTTGGAGGGCTGGCACTTAGCCTGACAGACGTTGGCCAGCTCGGGGCTGGGCACGATGGGAAGGGCCCAGAAAAGCGAGTGCAGAAGCCAACGCCCCTACCAGACCGGTGAGACCAGCACCACCCTGCCCAACCACAGGAACAGCCCAAATCTGCTTCCCAGTTTCCCTCCTGACTCCCTGCCCAGCACCCAGCCAGGCTGGCGAGGAATTTGGATCCTGGAATTATCTCCCTCGCTAGTAGCTACCCAGCGAGTCTTACGACCCCTAAAACTGGGTCTTGGTTATCCCATCTGAGAAATGGATCTTGCAGAACTGACCCCGAAGCTTAGAAGTATTACAATATGTGGGACCAGCATATGGCGTAATGGTTATATTTCTGGACTCCCACATGGGGACCAGCAGTTAGCGTAATGGCTATGTCGCTGAACTCCCATGTAGCCGACCACAGTTCGAGTCCTGGACCTGGCAGCTTAAACTCACACCGGGCGCGTGTGCGTGTGTGCCCAATATCCTGAGAGGAGAATGGAGGAGAAGGGATTGAGGCATGGCCATCCCCCCTGAGGGGTAATTTCTCGCTTTCTAT
>NW_006159817.1:1496360-1498383 GCF_000334495.1 Tupaia belangeri chinensis | reverse complement strand
ACACGCCCTTTAGCAAAAACCCTGAAAAAAAAAAAAAAAAAACATAGTTGACCATAGTTTGAGTCCCAGACCTGGTGGCTTAAAACTCACACCGGGTGTGTGTGCATGTGTGCCTAAAATCCCAAGAGGAGAATGGAGGAGAAGGGATTGCAAAGTAGCCATCCCCTTGGGGGCCTAAGGAGGGGGCATGTGGGAATGATTTCTCACTTTCTGTCTCTCTGTCTCTGTCTCTCCAGCAAGTGCCTGTACCCTATAGCAAAAAAAAAAAAAAATCACTAAAAATAAAAAAAGACAGAGTCCTCTCCCTCCCACATACACACCTGGATGAAAGCTTCTGATTAAAACTTTTTTTTTTTCCCCCCGGGAGCCTGCAGAAACCTCAGAGACTCCTATGAGAACCTGAGGGCCCGGCCCCAGAGCCTCACAGCTGCCAGGCGGGCTGCCAACTGGCCGTCTTTGTCCATCTTCTGGAACAAAGCAGGAAGTTACATTCCCACACACCCCCTCTCCTTAGGCCCCCAGGGCAAATGACCAGGGCTCTAGACCATGCCAGCTAGGCCTCGAGGGAGCCAGCTCCTTCACCTCTCCAGGTGACCCCGCAGTTTGCCTGGGGCAATGGTCACACCCCCCAGACTTTCCACGTGGCCAGCCACTTCCTGTTGTTCTGAGAAGCTTTGACCTGGAACTAGCAGAGGGTTGGAGGTTTCCTGGGGCAACCGCTGTCAAGAGAGTTGGATGAAGGCCCCTCAGTGAGGTATGGAGCCTGCTGGAGGCCACCCAGCAAGGAGAGGGGAGGGCAGGCCTTCATTCTCAGGGGTTGTTATGAGGATTGTAAGGGCAGGGTCAGGGGTTAGGGATGGCATTGTTCCTGGCCTGCAGTAGGTGCTCAAGAAATTTTCCGCCCTCTCTCCAAGCCCTTCGAAAGAGATCGATGGCCATCTTTTTTTTTTTTTTCTTTTTTTTTGGAGAGGTTTTTGCTGTAGGGCGCATGTGCTCGCCAGACAGACAGAGAGACAGAGAGACAGAAAGCGAGAAATCACCCCCCAGGGGGGATGGCCATGCCGCAATCCCTTCTCCTCCATTCTCCTCTCGGGATCTTGGGCACGCACGCACACGTGCCCGGCGCGAGTTTAAGCCACCGGGTCTGGGACTTGAACCACGGTCGACTACGTGGGAATGCAGCGACATAGCCATTATGCTAACTGCTGGTCCCAATGGCCTTCTTCTTGCCAGCTCCCTGCACCACTGAACGCCACAGAAGGCACACAGTAGGAGCTTCAAGCCCCAAAATGGGAAGAAACACGAGGCTCAGGATGGAGAACAGAGACTTTATTTTTTATTTTCTTTTTGAAGAGATTTGTGCTATAGGGTACATGTGCTTGCTGGAGAGACAGAGAGAGACAAAGAGAAAGTAAGAATCACTCCGCGGGGGGATGGCCACACCGCAGTTCCTTCTCCTCTATTCTCCTCTTGGGATTCTGAGCATGCATGCGTGGTGTGAGTTCAAGCTGCTAGGTCCAGAACTTGAACCACAGGCAACGATGTGGGAGTCCAGCACCTTAACCACCATGCCACCTGCTGGCCCCAAGAGCAGAGGCTTTATATCAGGCTGATTTAGGGGGATGGCAGGTGGCAGCGTGGTGGTTAAGGCACTGGACTCCCACATGGCTGACCATGGTTCAAGTCCCAGACCTGGTGGCTTGCTTTCTCACTTTCCCTTTCTCTCTCTCTGGTTAAATTAATAATGATAATGATTATGATCATAATAAATAGCAACGAATGGAATTAAATAAATTTTTGAGAGGTTTTCTTTTGCTATAGGACACGAGTGCTCGCTGGAAAGACAGAGAGAGACAGAGACAGAAAGTGAGAAATCAACCCCTAGAGGGGATGGCCACACCACAATCCCCCACCCTCCATTCTCCTCTCAGGATCTCGGCATGCATGCACACATGCCCAGTGTGAGTTTAAGCCACCAGGTCCAGGACTCGAATCACAGTTGACTACATGGGAGTCCAGCGAT
>NW_006159817.1:1491815-1496333 GCF_000334495.1 Tupaia belangeri chinensis | reverse complement strand
AAGAAATAATTTTTAGAAAAAAAAAAAAAGATTCAGGGGCCAGCAGGAGGCATGGTAGTTCAATGTGGCTGGACTCCCACATTGCTGGCCACCTTGCTGGCCACGGTTCATGTCCCAGACCTGGCAGCTTACTTTCTCACTTTCCTTCTCTCTCTCTCTCTGGTCAACTTCAAAATAAACAAATAAATAAAACTAATGACCATGAATAAAATTAAATAAAAAATAATTCTTCAAAAAATACGAAGAATCAGGCTGTGCTCACTTTGGCAGCACATATACTAAAAAATACGAAGAATCAGGCTGACTTAGGAGTGAATCCTGACACCGCACTGACCAGCTAGGTGTCCTTGGGCAAGCGAGTTGCCCTCTCAGGGCCTTGGTCCCCTTGTCTGTAAATCGGGGGTGATGACAGCACCTGCCCTGTGGGAGGGTCCAGACTGGGAAGGACACGCCAGATGATCCGCACAGGCGGGCATGCCGTAAGCGTCATGGCTGTGGTGGTGTCTTGAGCGCTGCTCAGTGCCCCACGCTCAGCCCCACTTGGCGGCTTGGCTCCGAGGCCGGGTCCTGAGGACACAGCAGGGTGGGGCACCAGGCCCAGCCCCAGATTCCAGGGATGGACAGAGCCACACACTTCAGCCGCCAGTGCAGTTCCGGATTGCTGAGCTGGGGGAATCTGGGGATTTTTGTTCCGGCTGAGAAATCTGATAGCAATCCCAAGATCAGGCCTCTTGCCGCCCCAGTGGGCTCCACTGCCCAGGACTGGCTGAGTCCCCACTCTGAGATGCTGGGAGCCCAGAGACACAGAAGAGAGGGGCAGGTCTGATCCCCCTAGGAGACCCCTAAGGGGATCCGAACTGGCCATGGGCAGGAGTGTGCTGGAGCTCCTAACAGGGACTGTGCACATACATGCGTGAACTTGAACTTGACCATGACTGGGGAGTTTACACCACGGAAATTGGCAAAGGCTATATGACTATATATGTGTACATATGCTGGGTTGTTGGAGAAGTCACGACACACCTTTCTTTTTTTAAAAAAAAGAATTATTTTATTTAACTTTATGTATTTATGTATTTTAATTTGACTAACGAAGGACAGAGCAAGAGCGAGAAAAAGTGAGAAAGCAAGTTACCAGGTCGGGGACTTGAACTGCAGTCAGTCATGTGGGAGTCTGGTGCCCTTCACCACCATGCCACCTGCTGGCCCGATGACGTATCTTTCATAGAAAAACAGAAAGTACGTCACGACTTTTCCAAGGACCCATATTTTAAAGGTTTATTGTATTTTATATATTTTTTTTTGGGGGGGGAGATTTTTTGCTATAGGGTGCCTACACTCGCCTGAGAGAGACAAAGAGACCGAAAATGAGAAATCACCTCCTCCCCACAGCGGGGATAGCCATGCTGCAATCCCTTCTCCATTCTCCTCCTGGGATCTTGGGCACACACACACACACACACACACACACACACACACACACACTTTGTGTGAGTTTGAAGCCACCAGGTCCAGGATTCAAACCACCGTCAACCATGTGGGAGACTAGCAACATAATCGCTATGCCACCTGCTGGCCCCAGTACGTGCTTCCTTTAAATTCAGAAATGGCGGGGCGGGGGGCGAGGGGGAGGCTGGCGGATGGTATAGTGGCTAAGGAGGTGGACTCCTAAGTGGTTAACTCACATCGGGTGTTTGCGTGTGTACCCAAAATCCTGAGTGGAGAATGGTGAAGGGATTGTGGTGTGGCCATCCTCCCCGGTTGGGAGGGTGATTTCTCACTTTCTCTGTCTCTGTTTCTCTCCGGTGAGTGCACACTCCCTGTGGCAAAAACCTAAAAAAAAGAAAGAGGGGCCGGCAGGTGGTGTAATGGTTAGAGGCACTGGGTTCTCACATGGCTGATCACAGTTTGAGTCCTGGACCTGGCAGCTTGCTTTCTTGCTTTCCCTTTCTCTGTCTCTCTCTGGTCATATTAAAAACGAATAATAACAAATGGAATTAAATAAATAAGTAAATGATCCTTAAAAAAAAAAAAAAAGGAAGTATCAGTAGATGGCGTAATGGCTATGTCACTGGACTCCCAGGTTGTCAACCGCAGTTCAAGTCCCAGACCCGGTGGCTTAAACTCACGCTGGGCGCATGTGCGTGCGTGCCCAAGATCCCGAGAGGAGAATGGAGGAGAAGGGACTGAGGCATGGCCATCCCCCCTGGGGGGTGATTTCTCGCTTTCTGTCTCTCTGTCTCTCTCTGGCTTTCTGGTGAGCGCACACGCCCTATAGCAAAAACCTCTCAAAACAAAAGAAAAGAAAAAATAGAAATCATAATTTAAAAAAATTTAATAGGGGGGGGAAAAAGAAAAGATTTTGTGCTTCTCCAGTGTCTAGAAGAACCACAGCCCTCCCTCTGTGTGGCGCTCGCGGCCCCAGGAAGCCCACGCATCGGGTTGGGGATGTGGGGTGCCCCTACCCCACCCCCACGCCCATCAGCCCCGCTCTGTGACCTTGTCCCCTTGTGTGGTAATTTACATGTCCGTCTTATCTCCTAAATGTCAGGGACAATGTCTGATTCATGCCTCCCACACCGCTTGGCACACGAGAAACACTCCAAACACGCTTGCTGGGTTAAACAGAATCCAGTTCCCCTTTGGGGCTGGAATCACCTCTCATGGTGAGGAGAGCCATGGTCATTTTTACGTCCTTGCCCCGCAGTGCCTAGGAGGGTGGTTTGACTGACACTCCTGATTTCCCATCTGCCCCCTAACCCAGGAGACGAACCTGTCCTCGGACCTTGGTTTCCCCTCTGAGAAGAGGGCATAGTCCCTACTGAGGTCAAGACCCGGGCAAGGCAGACAAGGGCCCTGGCCCAGGTTGGGGTTGAGGTGCCTGTTCCTTGTCTCAGGAATACAAAGCCCCTTTGTGATGGCTGGGCGTGATTCTGGGCTGGCAGCCACGTGGGACAGGAGGCAGTGGTGGGAGGCGTGGGCAGAATTTCCTGAACCCCCTCCTGCGAGCTGCCTGCGGAAGAAGCAGGCCTGGTCAGCCCCCTCCCAGGGCCAGAAAACCCCGAACCCCTCTCCACCCCACCCCAGTCCCCACCTTCTCCCCAGCCTGGCTTCCTCTGTCCTCAGCTCTGCTTCTTCAAGTGCTACCTGCCCGCCTTGGAACGGAGAAGTAGGAAGGAGGAAGGAGGAAGCGGTAAAGCGAGCCGAGGCGGCGCAGAGCAGGGGTATTTTCAGAGTTTAGGTTTGTGGTCCAGGTAAGGTCAGCGTGCAGCATGCCGCTGCCGCTCACAGCCACACCAAGCCACCCCTTTCCAAGTGGGGAGGCTCAAGGCTTAAGAGAAGGCAGGGGGCCAGTAGGTGGCATAGTGGTTAAGATGCCAGACTCCCACATGGTTGACTGCGGTTCAATTCCCCGAGCTGGCAGCTTGAAACATACCAGGTGCGTGTGCATGTGTGCCCAAAGTCTCGATTGCAGCGTGGCCCTCCCTCCCCGGGGGTGGGGGGTAATTTCTTGCTTTCTGTCTCTCTGTCTCTCCAGCAAGAGCATGTGCCCTATAGGAAATGTGCCCTATCTCTCTGTTAAAAAAAAAAAAAAAGGAAAGAAAGAAAAAGAAAAGGTAGAAAACTGGACCTCATCAAAATAAAAAGACCCCATGTGGGGCCGGCAGGTGGTGTGGTGGTTAGGATGCTGGACTCCTACATGATCAACCACAACCTCGAGTCCCGGACCTGGCAGCTTGATTTCTTACCACCCCCATTTCTCTCTCTCTCTGATGACAATAGGAAGTTAAGTAATAATAATAAATTAAATAAAATGTAAAGATTTAATTTTTTTTGAGAGAGAAATTTTTGATATAGGGCATGTGTGCTTGCCAGAGAGACAGAGAGACAGAAAGCAAGAAATCACCCCCCTGGAGGTTGGCCACACCACAATCCCTTCTAATCCATTCTGTCAGGATCTTGGGAATGCACATGCACACATGGCCCGGCATGAGTTTAAGCCACCAGGTCTGGGACTTGAGCAGTGGTCGACTATGTAGGAGTCCAGCAATGTAACCATTATGCCATCTGCTGGTCCCTAATTTTATTTATTATTATTTTTTAAGAATTATTTTATTGGGACTTGCAGGTGGTGTGGTGGTTAAGGCGCTGGACACTCCCACATGGCTGACCACGGTTCGAGTCCCAGACCTGGTGGCTTGCTGTCTCACTTTCTCTCTCTCTCTGGTCAAATGAAAGTAAATGAATAAAGAAATAAAGAAAATTAAATAATTCTAAAATAAAAAGAATTATTTTATTTAACTTTATTATTATTATTATTTAATATTTCCAGAGAGAGAAAGAGAGAGGGAGAGGGAAGGAAAGTGAGAAACCAAATCTCCTGGTTCGGGACTCAAACCATGATCAGTATTGTGGGAGTCCAGCACCCTTAGCCACCATGCCACCTGTCGGCCCCATATTATTTTTTAAAAATAATTATTTTATTTAACTTTATTATTTATTCAATTTGACCAGAGA
>NW_006159817.1:1488368-1491784 GCF_000334495.1 Tupaia belangeri chinensis | reverse complement strand
GGAAAGAGAAAGCAAGAAAGCAACTTGCCAGGTCTAGGACTCGAACTGTCGGCCATGTGGGAATCCAAGCACCCTTAACCACCATGCTATCTGCCAGTCCCTTATTTATTGTATTTTAAAAGTTCTACTCTAGACCACATATGCTAAGCAGAGAAAGATAGAGAAAGTGAGAAAGGAAGCCCCCAGGTCTGGGACTCAAACCATGGTCCATTATGTCCCTTCCAGCACACTGCCTGCTGGTCCCTGCACTCCAATTTAGACTGGGAGTAAAGGCTTCTCTGAGGGGCGGAGCTCCCCTCCACCCAGCCTCCCTTCTCTTTGCAGGGCGGGATTCCCAGGCTGCAGCCCAGCAGCGGAATGTTGTGTCGTTGGTTGCCAAGGCAACCAGGGCCTGCTCAGTGGCTGCCTCTGCGGAGTCCTGAGCAGGCTCCATACCCCCTTCCATCCAACCCCCAGGGCCTCTAAGGCTGGGACCATGTCGGTGCCCTGGGAGGAATACTTCCGACAGGCTTTGCAAGAGAAACTGTCTCTGTGAGTGGGCCTTGGGGGCAGGGAGGGCAGCAGTGGGTGGGTGGCTCCTCCCTTCTCCCCAGCCCTGGAGTCCCCACTGTTCAAAGAGTCCTCCCATGGGCATGATTGTCCCTACTTTACAGAGGAAGAAACTGAGGCTCAGAGAGTGGGGCAGTTAGAGAGAGATGACCCCCACCCCCCCACCCCGCAGCCCAGGTCTCTGACCCGCTCCACCTCCCTGACAATCAGTTGAGATTAAAGCACACCCACTGAGGAGGCAGGAATGAGCCTGTACCTCGCCCCTCTTGACAAACTACACATTTTTTTTTTCTTTTTTTTGGAGAGGTTTTTGCTATAGGGCACGTGTGCTCCCCAGACAGACAGAGAGAGACAGAGAGGAGAAAAGCGAGAAATCACCCCCTAGGGGGGATGGCCATGCCACAATCCCTTCTCCTCCATTCTCCTCTCAGGATCTTGGGCACGCATGCACACGCGCCCGGCGTGAGTTTAAGCCACCGGGTTCGGGACTTGAACCGCGGTCAATTCTGTGGGAGTCCAGGGATATAGCCATTACGCTAACTGCTGATCCCCTGGCAGGATCTAGGCAGACTAGGCCCTCAGTACCATGTGTGAATGAAGAGCATCACAGCCAGCAGGTGGCTAATGGTGGCATTCCAGGCACTAGTGGGGAGTTTGGGGTCCTGACACTTACCTCCCCCGTCACCCCCACTCCTCTTTGAGCTGCTCCAGGAAGACCCCAGAGCAGAACAGGGACCACTTCCCTCCGGTGCTGCGTCTCCTGGAGAAGAAGGAAGAGCTGGTGGATGCGGACCGGGACCTGCGGGCCCAGAAGGCGGTGAGCACCTGTTGCCGGGCTTTTCAGGACCCCAGAGCAATGGCAGCGAGCAGGGACTGGGAAGCCATGGAACTGACCTCTGTTAGCTATGAGGTGTGAGATACGTCCATCGCCACCCTCAGTCTTGATGTCCTCTTCTGTAAACTGGGGACAGATGAGAGCAGCGTTGGTGCCGATAAGCTCATGTGTGTTGAGCACCTACGATGTGTTGGACACGGCAATGGATCTGGGAACTCACTGTAGGCCCACAACTGACCATGGCCCGCTGCAGCCTGACCCTCACTACCCTCGTGGGATTCACAGTCTAGAGAGGACAATACATGTGTCCAAGTGATGACTGCTTTGGGGGAGAGCCCATAGAGGAAGCCCCTATTTCCACATGGTGGGTAACCTGGGAGGACATCCTGGAGGAAGTGACATCTGAGAGACTACTGAATATCTAGCCAAAGGGATGGGATGAAGAGGAAGAAACAGGCAAAGCCGAGAAGCAAGGTCAAAGTGCAGGTGATCTAGTGGCTGGAAGACAGTGATGAAGGACGAAGGGTGAGGTGAGGCCCAAAGGACAGATAGGGACACGCATTCAGGGACTACCGGAGGGCACTTGGGCTTCATGGCCAGGCGTGGAACCATGGGTGGATGTGAGCAGGGAGCAGCCACCGATCAGGGACAACACACTGGAGAAGTGTGAACCTCACAGCCCTGAATGACTTGAGCGCGCGCGTGCGCGCGTGCACAGACACACACACACACACACACACACACACGGCCACTCACCTCCTCGCCCCCAGGTGTTCCAGACCACCATGGCAGCACTGAAACAGCGCAGGGAACGACAGCAACAGAAGGAGCAGGAGCTCAAGGGGTCCTTGGTCCGCTTTGACAAGTTCTTGCAGGTTGGTGGAGACTGCCCAGAGGAGGAGGAAGTCGCAGGGTGGGCGTGGTGACCAGCGGGTAGTATAGGGGTTAAGGTGTTGGACTCCCACATGCTGGACCACAGCTCAAGTCCCAGACCCGGTGGCTTGAAACTCACACTGGGTGAGGATTGTAGCAGGTGTGACCAGGCCTGGGAGAACAATCACTAGTAACTAAATTCTTGTGTTGGAAGTCACGTGGCCTGGGGAGAGGAGTTGGATTTTGCAGGCCTGTAAACACCCTGGACACCTGCTGAAGAGGGGGGATCCTAACCTAATGGGATCCTGTCGAGGGTCTCTCTCTCTCTTTCTGTCTCTCTTTCTCATGCACTATCAATCATGAACAAACAAAAGAATAAAACATTTTTTTAAAAAAGGTGGGAACCAGCAGTTAGCGTAATGGCTATGTTGCTGGGCTCCCATGTAGTCAACCACGGTTCGCGTCCCGAACCCAGTGGCTTAAAACTCACGCTGGGCGTGTGTGCGTGCGTGCCCAAGATCCTGAGAGGAGAATGGAGGAGAAGGGATTGCGGTGTGGCCATCCCTTCTGGGGGGTGATTTCTCGCTGTCTCCATGTCTCTGTCTGTCTGGAGAGCAAAAACCCCAAAAAAAAAAAAAAAAAAAAAAGGTAGTTGGGGTGGGTGGGCCAGCCCATGGCTAGGGGTTAAGGAAGCCAGATCCCTCATGATTCACCGCAGAGCAATCCCAGAAGCCGCAGCTTGAGAAACAGCTCGTGTGCGCACGTGCCCCATACCCCCGCAAGAGGGGAGGGGACGTATTTTCTATTTCTCCCCACTCTCGGGCGCGCCCATGAGCTCTCTGGCAAATTTAAAATGAAAGGGGGAGCGGGGTGAGAGACCGAGCGCTGAGATTCTGGGTGATTCGGCCATCTGTTTGCCTCCTGCGAACGCTGGGGTGGAGTGGAGGCGGGGAACTCCGCAAGCTCGCGAGGCCGGAGGGTCGCTTCCTTTCCATCTCGCCCTCAGGACTCAGAGGCCCGACGCAGCCGCGCACTGCAGAGGGCGACAGAGGAGCGGCACCAGGCGGGCCTCAGGGAGGCGGAGGCGCGGCGGGGCCCGACACAGCTCCAGGAGCTGCAGCGGGAGCGCGCGCGGTTGCAGCGCCGGCTGGAGCGCCTG
>NW_006159817.1:1479394-1488339 GCF_000334495.1 Tupaia belangeri chinensis | reverse complement strand
ATGCCAGAGGTGAGCGGGGGCGGGAGGCCGGGCGCTCTGCGCCACCTCGCAACGCTGGGTGGCCTCAGGGGCAGTTCTGGACCGGCGAGCTGGGGCGGCGCTGACTGTATACCGACAACCATGTCTTACCGACCGCTCTGCGTATACCACGGACACGCTTTGTTCTTGACTCTTCCGTACGATCCAGCCACGTGGGTCTTGTTATTGTCAGCCCTATTTAATTATTTTAAAGAATTATTTAATTTTATTTAGTCATTCAATCATTTTCATTTGACCAGAGAAAGACACACAGAGAGAAGGAAAGTCCTAGGTCCGGGACTTGAACCGTGGGTGGCCATGTGGGAGTGTCCAGTGCCTTTAACACCGCGACACTTTTCCCGCCCCCTGTTCCTTCCCCCCCCCCCCCTATTTACTTTTTTACTAAGGTCAAGCAACCAGGCAAGTGGAGGAGGTAAGGAGGCATCCATATACTCAGGTGGTGTGGTTAAGGGCGCTGGACTCCCACATGCCTGACTGTGGTTTGAGTCCCAGACCTGGAGGCTTGCTTTTTTACTCTGTCTTCCTCTACGGTCAAATTAAAATGAATGAACGAATTAATTAATTAATTAATTAATTAACTTAAAATAATTATTTAAAAAATATTAGTTGAATGAGTCACTGACAATATTAATCACAGGTAGTGAAGCTTAGCTAGGATTGATGGGGAGGTGGGGTGAGAGTAGAATCCGAGTCCCCAGCCCTGTGGCTCCTGCTGTCCCCACTTCTGAGGATGGGGAGGAGAGGGGGCTGCAAACCCTCATGAGTCCTCTCTCTCTCCTGACCCCCGTCCCAGTTCCAGGAGGTCCCCGAGCTGGTGGCGCGTTTCGACAGCCTGGCTGACACGCAGGCGGCGCTGAGGCTCACGGAGCGCGAGCTGCTGGCGGAGCTGGAGGCGGCGCGGGCGCGGCTGCAGCGGCTGCGGGACGCCGAGCAGGACGAGCTGCTCCGGCAGGGCCAGCGGCGGGCGCAGCTGCAGGAGCGTCTGGAGGCGGCGCGAGAGCGCACGCTGCAGTGGGTACGGCCTGCCGGGGCGAGGTGGGACCCCAGAATCTCCGCGTGGTGGGAAAGGGAAATGCCAGCCGGGGCTGGTGAGGACAGCTAGGGCCAGGCTTACTCCGGAGGGACCGCTGCGCAGGGCGCAGGCAACGTTCCCGCAGCGCGCAGAGTCTCGCCCCTCTGCACCTGACCACCGGAGTTCAGGAGTGGGCCGGCTCTCTCCAGGAATCCAAGTGGATTCAGATCCAGAACACCGCGGCTGAGAAGACCCTGCTCCTGGGGCGCGCGCGGATGTCGGCGCTAAACTTGTTCCAGGCGGTGTGCCAGCATCGGAAGCAGACGCCGGCCCTGGACGTGGAGGACACTGAGGGGCAGCTGGAGCAGGTGAGACGCCTCCTCATGCCACCTCCAACCCCCAGACACTCTCTCTTCCCCAGAGTAAGGGGCCTGAAATCCCAGTCTTAGCAACAGCTGCTGGGTTAAGCACGGCGCTCCTTGCCCCGAGATGGGCTTGGTACTGACAGACACCATATGCTTTTTTTTATTATTATTATTAAATTAGAGATTTTTTGCTATAGAGCGCATGTGCTTGCCAGAGAGGAAGCGAGAAATCACCGCCTAGGGGGGATGGCCACACCACATTCCCTTCTCCTCCAATCTCCTCTCAGGATTTTGGGTACTGCCCAGAATGATTTTTTTAAAATATATATTTATTTATTTAAATTTGACCAGAGAGGGACAGAAAGCGAGAAAGTGAGAAAGCAAGCTCCCAGGTCCAGGACTTGAACCATGGTCAGCCATGTGGGAATCCAGAGCCCTTAACCACCACACCGCCTGCTGGCCCCCAGCCCAGAGTGAGTTTTAAGCTACCGGGTCCTGGACTCGAACCACCATCGACTACATGGGAATCCAGCAACATAACCACTATGCTGTCTGCTGGTCCCTAGACATGATATGTTTACCCAGCAGTCCGTCTCTTCTCCCCAGATGAAACAACACAGACAAGTGTAACATCCCTAAGAAACCAGGAGGTCAAGACGCCCATTTTGCCTTCCATGAGAAGCAAAGACCCAGCACCCCCAACAGGGTCCCACTCTCGGCTTTCAGCCAGCCCTGGTCACGGGCAAGCATGTGCCCCAGCATAGGCAAGGAGCTCTTGGACTTGAACTGGGAGCCTTCCCCCGGGGAAATGCCTCGCAGTGTCCTCTTTTACCATGGTGCCGCCATCTGGCCCTAGGCTCTCTTTTTTTTGTTGTTACGTTTTTGCTAGAAGGCACATGTGCTTTGCCAGAGAGACAGAGAAAGCATCCCCCTTAGGCCGTGGTCATGCCATAACCCTTCCCCCTCCATTTCTCCTGCTTGCAAGTACTTGCACCCAGTGTTTCTCAAGCCGCCGGGTCCGGGATTTGAACCACAGTTCCAGCTGCCTTATAACCACTGGGCTACAGAGCTGGCCCACCTAGACTCTTTTTTTTTTTTTTTTTTTAAAGGTTTTTGCTATACTCGTGTGCTCAGTGGAGAGAAACAGAGACAGTGAGAGGGAAAGTGAGACATTACCCCTCCCCCACACACACACAGGCGGATGGCCATGCTCGGTCCCTCCCTTCTCCTGGGCTCTTAGACACATACACCCAAACACATGCCTGGCATGAATTTCAACCTATCAGGTCTAGGACTTGAACTGAGACTGGCCATGTGGGAGTCCAGTGCCTTAACCACTTATGCCGATTTTTTGCTATGGGGTATGTGTGCTTGCCAGAGAGACACAGAGAGACAGAAAGCAAGAAATCACCACCACCCTCCAGGAGGGATGGCCACAATCTCTTCTCGTTATCTCTAGAGATTTGGAGCACATACAAGCTGCCGGGTCTGGGACTCGAACTGTGGTTCCACATGGGAGTTCAGCAATGTAACCATTATGCCATCTGCTGGTCCCCAGACTCACTTTTAATGATTCCCTGACCTAATGCTCCCCATACCTCCAGACCTCATTTTGCCTAAGAAAGGGGAGGGGTGGGGTTGAGGGATTGAGCTGCAGTCTGTCTTTCTACACAATGGCGCCACCGAATGTCACTGGACAAAGCACGCCTAGTTTTTCTGTGCACAGAGGTCTGTTCCCCTCTGAGAACTAGAAGGATAACAGAGACAACCCCATACACACCCCCGTTTACTACTGTCCCGCCCCAGCGGCCAGGATTGCAGCCGAACCCCAAGAACTGGGTCACGGAATGTGCTTTGGTGCCATTCCAGTCGGCCGAATCCACCTAAACCACTGTTCTCTCCAAGAGTGGCCCAGGTACCCTACAGCACCAGGACCACCGCAGGACAGACCGAGGCTCAGCTGAGGGGACACTGTAACGTCAATCCCCACCCCCACAATTCCCCTGGTCTCCAGGCCTGAGGTTCACAGGCCCTGTAGGCCACAGCAGCTGGCCAGAATCCAGGAATAGTTTCATTTTCTTAAAGATTTATTTATTATCGGGAACCAGCAGTTAGCGTAATGGCTATGTCGCTGGACTCCCACATAGTCGACCGCGGTTTGCGTCCCGGACCCGGTGGCTTAAAACTCACGCCGGGCGCGTGTGCGTGCGTGCCCAAGATCCCGAGAGGAGAATGGAGAAGGGATTGCAGCGTGACCATCCCCCCTGGGGGGTGATTTCTTGCTTTCTGTCTCTATGTCTCTCTCTGTCTGTCTGGCGAGCGCACGCGCCCTATAGCGAAAAAAACTCTCCAAAAAAAAAAAAAAGATTTATTTATTATTTTTTTTTATGAGAAATCTTTGCTATAGGGTGCATGTGCTTGCCGGAGAGATAGCGACAGAAAGCGAGAAATCACCCCCCAGAGGGGATGGTCACGCCGCAGTTTCTTCTCCATTCTCCTCTTGGGATCTTGGGCACGCACGCACACGCGCCCAGCGTGTTTTGTTTTGTTTTTTAAGAGGTTTTGCTATAGGGCATGTGTGCTCACCAGAGAGACAGAAAGCGAGAAATCACCCCCTTCTCCTCCATTCTCCTCTCGGGATCTTGGGCAGGCACGCACATGTGCCCAGTTTGAGTTTAAGCCACTGGGTCCAGGACTCGAACCGTGGTTGACTACACGGGAGTCCAGCGATATAGCCCTTATGTCAACTGCTGGTCCCATGAATTTTAAGCTGCCAGGTCCGGAACTCAAACTACGGTCAACTACGTGGGAGTCCAGCGACGTAACCATTATGCCATCTGCTGGTCCCATATTATTATTATTATTTAATTTGCTATAGGGCATGTGCGCTCATCAGAGAGAGGAAAAAGTGAGAAAGCAAGCTACCAGGTCCTCGAACTTCTGTCCACCATGAGCCCAATGTCTTTAACCACTATGCCATCTCCTTCTGGCTCATTCATTGCAATTTCTTTCTTGTAGAGGTTTTTGTCTTCGGGCGCATGTGCTCACCAGAGAGAGGGAAAGTGAGCTATCCCCGGGGTGGGGGTGGGGGTGATAGACATGCCACAATCCCTTCTCCTCCATTCTCAGGATTTTTGGCACCTATGCACACATGTTGTGTGAATTTCAAGCCTCTGGGTCTGGAACTTGAACTGTGGTTGGCCATGTGAGAATCCAGTGCCTTAACCACTATGCTGCCATTGGCTCAGAGATAGCACCCCCCCTTTTTTTTTTTTTTAAGAGATTTTTGCTATTGGTTGCATGCACTCATCAGAGAGAGACAGAGACAGAAAGTGAGAAATCACTCCCGAGGCGGGTTGGTCACACTGCAATCCCTTCTCCTCTCAGGACTTTGGGCATACATGCACACACACGGGCCCAGCGCAAGTTTTAAGCCACTGGGTCTGGGACTCAAACTGTGGTCAACTACATGGGAATCCAGCAGCATAACCATTATGTCATCTGCTCGTCCTGATAGGTTTTTATTAAGAGCGATTTTTGCTATAGGGAGTGTGTGTGCTCACCAAAGAACCAGAGACAGAAAGCTAGAAATCACCCCCGGGGGGATGGCCACGCTGCAATCCCTTCTCATTCTCCTCTGGGGATTTTGGGCACAGCCTGTTTTAAGCTGCTGGGTCCAGGACTCAAACCATGGTCAACTACATGAGAGTCCAACAACATAACCTTATGCCATCTGCTGGTCCCCAGAGATAGTTTTTGTTTGTTTTTAGTTTTAGTTTGCTAGAGGGCACTTGCATTGCTAGAGACAGAGAGGGAAAGTGAGAAGTCACCCCAGGGTGATTTCTGGACCATGCCAGTCCCTCCTCCTCCATTCTCCACTTTGGAATTCTGAGCACACACACACACATGCACATGTACCTGGTGGGATTTTCAAACCACTAGGCCCGGGACTTGAACCACTCAGTCAGCCATGTGGGATCCAGCCACCTTAACCTCCATTATCACCTGCTGGCCTGAGGTAGATATTCTAAAAAATTTACTTCTGGGGCCGGCAGGTGGTGTGGGTCACAGGCACATACCTGCCACCACGCCCACTGAGAAACAAACCCGGTCCTCCGGCATGGCCCAGTCTCCCAGGCAGCAGCAGCACGGCCTCCATGCTGACCTCAGGCTTTTTTTTTTTTTAAGAGAGATTTTTCGTATAGAGTGCATGCTTTTGCCAGAGAGAGAGATAGAGAGAGAAATCACCCCCCAGGGGAATGGCCACACTGCGATCCCTTCTTCTCCATTCTCCTCTTGGGATCTTAGGCACGCATGCACATGCGCCCGGTGTGAGTTTAAGTCGCTGGATCCAGGACTCCAACCACAGTCCACTACGTGGGAGTCCAGTGACTTAACCATTATGCCAACTGCTGGTCCCGGGCCTCAGGCTTTTAAACTCCAGAAGAGCTGAGATCTGTCTCTGTGTCTGGGAACTACCACCAAGGCTGTTCCTTTCATGGGGTCTCCAGCCCTCAGCCTACCCTGCAGCCTCCCTGGGTGCTGGGCCCCAATATGATTTGGTTGTGTCGGGGGTCCCCAGGTGAAGCTGTTCATCCTAGACCTGGCCGCCATGCTGTCCAGCTTTCCTCAGGCAGAGCCTACAGCCCCCGCCTCCCAGCTGTGACCCAGGTGAGCAGTGGGGGTGGGGGGAACCTCTGAGGGCCCTGGCCCAGGAGAGGAAGTCTTGTTCCCTGCAGGTACAAGCCGAGGCTGCCTGTGGTGCCACGGGGCTCTCCTGAGGACAGGGCTATGTGTGAGGCGTCTCACCCGTTCCCTGGCCTGGGGCCAGCCTCTCTCCAGGAAGGTGGGGGACACTAGCAAGCATCTGGTACATGACAGTGCTTGGAACGGGGCCGGCACATGGCTGATCCTATTGTAGATGAATGCTGGTGACATTCCGCAGAACAGGCCCTGCCAGAGGGCTACCTGGCCGCCATCCAAATGCAGGTCACTGCTCACCAAGGCCCTGCCCACTGTGGAGTGGGTGACAGGTCCACCCTGAGAACCCAGCTGCTGGAGCCACCCCTGATGCCCTCGGAACCCTGATGGGGACAGTGTAGACCCTGGCCCCATTTCCTGTGTCCCCAGTCCATGCCCAGCTGCAGGGCTGTCCTGCTACTGGCTGGTCCTCTAAGCCTCCTTTTCCTCACCTGCGAAATAAAGTCACCAGCAGAACACATCCCCAGGGGGCCCTAGGGGCTTGGTCAGCTCGCAGGTTCTCAGCTCATCCCCATGCTGGGTTTTAGTACCTGGATCTGCACTCAGGGGCCCAGAGGTCCTTGGCAAAGGTTTATTCTGTTAAGAAATCCATCCTTACAGCTGAGGCACTCGGGGCTCCCACGTGGACGCAACCTCTGAACCCAGAACACGTAGAAGCAGCAGCAAGTTAACCTTGGCAGCCTGGCTTTGCTACACACCCTTCGAGTCTCTGCTCAAAGGTTTCTGTCTCAGGCAGACCGCGGCTGTCCTGTGGCCACAAGGCACCCATCCAATGATGGCTCTCGCGGGGAGCTCCCCCAGTGCGCGGTACATAAGGGCCAGGGAGAGACCGCGCGGCTGCGTGCTGGGCCTCACATCCGCTTCCGCATCTTGCCCTTCTTGGAGGGGGCGCCCCGGCCGAAGGCACCCTGTTGCAGCTCCCTGGCACGGCGGCGGTTGCGCACCGAGAGCTGCTTGAGGCCCCCACGCTGCAAGAAGCGCAACTTCTGTGTGCGGCGCCGCTGCTTCAGGATCTGCTGCTTGGTCTTGAGCTCCGAGCGCACGCGGCCTACGGGGGCCCCTGGGGCGCGGGGCTGGGAGGCACCTGCCAGGACAGCGATTCAGGGAGCTCAGCGGTGGGGCCCACGCCCAAGGTCTGCTCCTCCCAGAAGTTTCCTGCTGCTCGGCCCTGTGCCCTGCCCTGTGCTCTCTGCTGTGGCCCCAGTGTCTAGTACCCAGTAGGTCCTTAATGATGCTTAAGCAGTCTAGGGTAGTGGTTGATAGCATGGACCTTCAGGTCAGAGCTGCAGAGGTTCAAATCCCGGCCGTGACCCCTCCGACCTAGGGCAAGTCATTTCACCTCTCCGTGCCCCAGTTTCCCTGTCTATGAATTACGAATAACAGCGAATTCCCTGTCTATGAATTACGAATAACAGCGCCTACCTAATGGGACCCAAAGTGCAAAGGAGTTTACCCGTGTAAGGTGCTTCGAACGAGGCCTCAGGAAGAGCCTCTACTCTATTATTATTATTCCAGGTTTTTACCCTAGGGCATGTGTGCTTGCCGGAAGACAGAGACAGTGAGAGGGAAAGTGAGAAATTACCCCCTAGGGGGGCGGCCACACTGCAATCTCCATTCTCTCGGGGTTGTGGGCGTGCATACACACGTGTGCCTGGCATGTTTTTCAAGCCCGCTGGGTCTAGAGTCTAGGACTTGAACCATGCAGCTGGCCATGTGGGATTCAGCTGCCTCACTGCCGTGCTGCTGGCTGGCCCCCAGACCCACGTTTTGAGGAAGATCCTTGCTCAGCTCCCCAGTGATCGCACCCTCCTTGAGCCAGAGCTGCCCTCGTCAGCTTTTGTGAGGTGACTTTCCTTACAGTGTCACTACAAAGAGCCTCTCCCTCTGGCATGTCCACAGAGAACAGTTCATGCACCGTCCTGCCAGGTCCAGCCACCTCAGCTGCTCTTTTGCAGGTGGAAAGATGGCCGCACAACAGCACCAGGCTCCACCCATGCATTCCCTAGGTTTCTGCACAACTGGATTAATTAGTCCCCAGCCCTAAATTACCCAGGTTGCTTCATCTAGATGTGGGAGGGGCCAGGAACAGCGCACTGAGGGGCACAGGTGGTGCCTGTCGGGTGGGGCTAGAGGGACAGGAGTTTTGTGTGGCAAAAGTGGGGGGCTCAGGGCTTTGGCAGTGCCACCCTTCCAGACCCAGCTCTGGGGCTGTGCAGCAGGCCCTGCATCTGTGCCTCAGTTTTCCCTAACCTGACCACTGCTGCCCTGCCCACTTGCCCGCTCACTTCCCCATCCTGGCTCTCACCTTGGCGGCGGCCTCGCCTCCCACCTCTCCTGTCTGGACCTCGCCGGTCGGATGCCCCTTCTTCCTCCGAGTCCCGGTCATCAATTTTCTGTTTCTGTTTCCACTTCTGGTAGCTGAGAATGGGCGTTAAGGAAACTCTGGAGGTAACTTGAAGGCCCTGGGCTGGCCCCCAGCAGATGACAGGTCCCACTTGGTGCTGTCATGGAAGCCCCAGGCGAGGCTCTGCCCAAGTCCCACTTCCAGCTGTGGTAGAAGCCACTTGGCCCCGCCCCTCCGGAGCAGGTGTGAAAGCTGCCTGGCTTGGCCCTGGGCTTGCACTCACAAGGAGCTCCAGCCCCCAAAGGGGCTGTAGAAGCTCGGCCATGCCCCCTCCCTGCCCCTGGCAGCCCCAGAGCTGTTGTAGAGGCTTTTTTGGTCCCCCCCCCCCCCCCACCCCCCCCCCAAACCCCCACCACCCTGTCGT
>NW_006159817.1:1446089-1461999 GCF_000334495.1 Tupaia belangeri chinensis | reverse complement strand
GGAGCTGCTGATGTAGCGGCCGCTCTCTGTCTTGATCTTCTTTTTGTCCTCCTGCCCTGACTGTCCCACAAACCGCTTCTTCTTCCGGTCCCTGTGGGAGAAGGGGTTGAGAGGGTTGCCATGGAGGGAGGTGGCTGGGGTGGCCTGTTCCCTCGCCTGACTGACCCCCTCCTCAGTTGCTGGAGGACTGAAGGAGAGCCATGCAGCTGGCCCGGCATGCTGTGGGTGCTCAGTAAAGGCCCACCCGTCCCTCCTCCCCGGATCCTGGCAGCCCAGGTCTCAACAGGGAGCATGGGGGTCAGGGATGGACCAGCAATGGGGCCTGGGGGCCCTGAGTCAGGAGAGGAGCCTTCTGGGAGGGTTTCTGACACCAGCTGGCTCTTTGACCCTGGGCCATCATGTCACTTGTCTGGACTCTTGAGTCCTGATGAGCAAATAGGTCATGAGCCCTTTCTAGAAAGACCTGAGGCTAAAGGGACAGATGGGTCAGGTCCCTGTCATGAGTGCGCATATCAAGTGACAAGACAGACAGGGATCACCCTCCCTGCTGCAAGGGACCACCTAGGGGGACAGACGGGGTCATAAAGGGCTGCCAGGATCAAACGGGAGGCAGGACGAAGGTCAGGGTGGCACTGCGGCAGCCAGACTGCTGGAGGGGCCTGCTTGTCGCCAGCCACTTACCACTTGAGCTGCTGTCGGCCCCTGGTCAGGTTCTGGGCTTCGTCCCCCATGAGGTCGAGGACAGCGCCAGCTGCCTGCTGCTCAAAGGCCCCCAGGTCTGCACCGACGCTCAGGCTGCAGGGGGAGAGAGTGGGGAGATACACCAGATGGGCGGGAGGCCCTGCAGGCCCCACTGTCTCCCAGCCTGGGACCCGGGCAACACTCACCCCCGCTCGCTGTCAAAGTCTTTGGGCCGGTAGGGGACGAAGAAGTCCTGGTCCCGTTGCCGGGCCTCTTCCCTCCGTCTCTTGGCTCCCCTGTCAGGGCCTGGCCGCCGGCGCTTCTGGCCCACGACCTCTGCAAAGACATCCTAGAAGCCAAAGGCCCAGCGTCATGCCTCCGCCCCCACTGGCCCCAGCAGCCCACCCAGAGGTGAGGGGCCAGGGGCTTCCAGGGGACTTTCAAAAGCCTGGCTCTGTTTATTAGCCAGGCAGCCAGGTTTCCCGTGGCAGCCTCAGTTTCATCTGCATGTGCAGCAAAAGCCCTGCCTCAAAGACCAGCAGAGGGGACTAGCAGTTGGCATAATGGCTATGTCGCTGGACTACCACGTAGTCGACCGTGGTTTGAGTACCGGACCCAGTGGCTTAAACTGATGCTGGGCACATGTGCGTGCATGCCCAAGATCCCGAGAGGAGAATAGAGGAAAAGGGATTGCAGTGTGGCCATTCCCTCTGGGGGGGTGATTTCTCGCTTTCTATCAGCCCCACGTCCAGCCCAGGGTCCCCAAGGAAGGGCTGTACCTCTACATTCTCCTCTATGTCTTCCTTGGCCACTTCAGGCTCTCCCTCCTGCAGCACTTGACAGCTCAGGACTGGACCGGCGGGAGCCCCTGGTCGCCCCTGCCGCCCCTGCTGGAAGCTGGCGATGGCCTTGTGGTGCTTCTGCCTCTTGGCGCGCATTACCTGGCTGCTCAAGTCCCGGCTGGAGGAGTTGATCTCAAAGATGGTCTGTGGAGAGGATGCCCATGTCCTTTACCTACCAGCCTCCTGTGCCCCAGCACCCTCGCCAGCCTGGTGGGCTCTCGCTGGGCCTTTCCCCAAGCTGTCCTCACTGGATGAGGTGGGTACTTGTTTTACCTGCACTTAACAATTAGAAAGGGAGGCCGGGGCCAGCAGGTGGCGTAGTGGGTAAGGTGCTAAGCTCCCACATGGCCAGCCATGGTTTGAATCCCAGATCCAGCAGTATGAAATTCACGCTGGGCACGTGTGCGGGCGTGCCCAGAATCCCAAAGGCGAAGGGATTGCAGCATGGCCATCCCTCCGGGGCAGGGGGGTGATTTCTCACTCTGTCTTTCTGCCTCTCCAGTGAGTACACATGCCCTATAGCAAAAATCTCTCTCCAAAACAAAAAAATCTAAATAAATAAAGGGAGGCCGAGTAACTGGCCCCAGGTCAGACGGCTGGGAAGAGCCAGAGCTTGGATTTCAACCCCGGTTCGTGTGGTCCCGAAACCAGTGTTTTTAGCCACGATGCCCTCTAGCTCTTTCGTCCCTCGCTGGCTGCAGCTGGCCCACTCCCTGCCTTCGTGCCCCCTTCCACACGCACAAGATGAAGTGCCCAGTGAGAGTTACCAGGAGGGCCCCAGAGAGCTGACTCTCAGGACCCTGCAGGCCGGGGGCACATCACTCCCTCTGGGCCTGGGGGGAACGGCCCAGGACCAGCAGAGGCGGTCCTAGAACAGGGTAGTCCATAGGAGCTGACGGAGGCAGGAGTACAGTCTGAGTCCCAGCACCCGGGCTGCTGCTGTGTGGCCTGAGGCCACGAGCTGCCGTCTCTGGGCTCTCACTCACCGCCCGCGAGTGGTAGTTCCTGATGCCGTCCACCAGCCTCAGCCGCTGCAGCTCCTTCTCCTCGAAGCGTGAGCCTGCCAGGCAGGGAGGCGTGACGTCAGTCTAGTCTGCAGTGCTCCCCTGCTGCCCCACCACCCCCCTGCCCTGCACAGGGACTCACTGAAGAGGGGGTGCAGGCCCAGCCCCGCCAGGTCCAGCTCCTTGGCCCTCTTGATGGACTCGGGCGAGGGCGCGGGCCGCGAGCGCATGTACTGCTGCTGGGCGTTGTCGGCCACGCGGCCCAGGCCCCGCAGCTCCATCGAGGCCTCCAGGGTGTTCTGCAGGCTGCTGTCCTCGTCGTCCACCACGCTCTGCGGCACCCGGCCCAGCACGCCGTCCGCAGTGACAGCACCTGCTACCCCACATGGAGTCAGGCAGAGGCCTTCCCAACTGGCCTGCTGCCCATGGCTCTGCTCCTGGATCACAGGAGAACAGCTGCCAGTGCACCAGGGTGGGGCAGCCAGCCCTCGGTGGGCAGCTGCTCCCATCAGGCCCTGAACGCAGCAGACTGGGCAACGCTGCCTCTGGGGCCGCCACCGGGCTCTGTGAAGGCAGTCCTGTCAGGAGACCCCCCTCCTTGGTCGTCCACTGCTTACGCACTGCGAGGCCGTGGGCTGTACGGCCTGCGAGTCCAAAGTTTGTACAATCTGGCTCGTTAAGAAAAATTGGGGGGGCGGGGGAGACCAGCAGGTGGTGTGGTAGTTAAGGGTATTGCACTCCCACATGGCTGACTGTGGTTCCAGTCCCAGACCTGGCAGCTCACTTTCTCACTTTCCTCTCTCTCTCTGATCAAATATTAAATGAATAATAAAAAAAAAAATTCTAAAAAAGAAAAAAAAAAAACACCTTTTTTTAAAGAGCTATTTCATTTTATTTAACTTTATTTGTCGGACTCCTGCGAGGGCTGGCAGGCTGTGTAGACAGGAGAAGCAAGCAGTGGGGCTGTGGTGAACCAAGGAGCCCACCTATCAGGGCGGGCTGACGGTAAGCCCAGGAGAAGGCGGCTCCGGCCATTTCTACAGGGGCCAGCAGTCTGGACTGTGATGTGAAATCCCGAGTTTAAAATACAGGGGCCCCGACTGCGATGCAAGTCCCAAACTGGGCAGTTTAAAACCCACACTGGGCGTGTGTGCTGCATGCCCCAAATCCCGAGAGGAGAAGGGATTGCAGCGTGGCCACCCCCCTGGGGGTGATTTCTTGCTTCCCGTTTCTCTGTCTCTGTCTGTCCAGCGAGTGTACGTGCCCTATAGCAAAAATCTCTCTCTCAAAAAAAAAAAAAAAAATTGTAGGGGTCTTCTCCTAGGGTCAAAACCCATCCTAGCTCATCCCAGGGCAGGGCAAGGCAGGGTAAGGCAGAGCCAGCTGGAATTGCACCCCTGCCTGAACCATGACCTCTGCAGGTGACCCCACACCCCCACTCACCTGAGGGCTCCTCGTGGGGACGGGCGAGGGAGAGGGAGCGGCCCAGGAAGAGGTGTAGGTCCAGCAAGTAGGGGAGCTCGTCAGGGGCCACCAGGGAGTAGGCGGTGCCACTTCGACCAGCACGGGCCACGCGGCCTGCAGAGAGGAGACCGTCAGGCTGAAGCAGAGGAAAGAGACCCCAACCCCAGGCCCTGAGGGTGTGCGCCATGCTGAGACCCTGCACCTCAGTGAGCTGGGGACACTCAATTCCCGCACGAGATCACGCGAGCCACCCCAGTGCCCTGGGAGCTGGCGGGGACAGACACATAGCCACACGGCCCTGTGTGTTACGTGTCCAGCGTCCACACTGGGGAAGTTCCTCCAAAGAAAAGAGCCAGGGATGCAAAGACACACACAGAGGTGTTTAGGGCAGCTCTGATCCAAACAGCCGGATGCTGGAAACCACTCCGGGTTCGAGACCAGAGGACGGGTGAAGACAATTAGCTGCCTGGATGACCACGAGGCGAGAATGAAACAGTTCAAGAAAAGGGCAGAGCTGGCAAGCCATGGCCTGTGACACCAAGCCGGCCTCCTGCCCGTGTGTGTAAATAAAGCTTCATTGGGCGGCCAGCAGGTGGCGTGGTGGTTACATGGCTGGATTCCCACATGGCCGACCGTAGTTCGAGTCCCAGATCTGGCAGCTTGAAACTCAGCCTGAGTATGTGTGTGTGCCCAAGATCTGGGGAGGAGAACGGAGGAAAAGGGACTGTGGTGTGGCCATCCCCCTGGGGGAGGGTGTCTCTGTCTCTGTTTCTCTCTTTGAGCAGCACATGCACCCTCTAGCCGCTAAACAGCAGGGACAGTAGAGATGACAGACGGTACACTGGCCAAGCCTCAGACACTTGACACCTGGTTGTTTACGGAAAAAGTGTGCCGTCCTCTGTCACAGGATGGCATTTAATTGTGGGCAGAACCACTCCCCACGTAGTGATGGAAACAAAACGCAGAGGACGGCAGGACAGAACGCCCGCTGTGACTGACGTGGGGTTAAGCAAACCCTGCCGTGACATTACGTTCTGGCCTGCCTCTATATCGGGGGAATGACTGTGGTTCCAGTCCCAGACCTGGCAGCTCACTTTCTCACTTTCCTCTCTCTCTCTGGTCAAATATTAAATGAATAATAAAAAAAAAAATTCTAAAAAAGAAAAAAAAAAAACACCTTTTTTTAAAGAGCTATTTCATTTTATTTAACTTTATTTGTCGGACTCCTGCGAGGGCTGGCAGGCTGTGTAGACAGGAGAAGCAAGCAGTGGGGCTGTGGTGAACCAAGGAGCCCACCTATCAGGGCGGGCTGACGGTAAGCCCAGGAGAAGGCGGCTCCGGCCATTTCTACAGGGGCCAGCAGTCTGGACTGTGATGTGAAATCCCGAGTTTAAAATACAGGGGCCCCGACTGCGATGCAAGTCCCAAACTGGGCAGTTTAAAACCCACACTGGGCGTGTGTGCTGCATGCCCCAAATCCCGAGAGGAGAAGGGATTGCAGCGTGGCCACCCCCCTGGGGGTGATTTCTTGCTTCCCGTTTCTCTGTCTCTGTCTGTCCAGCGAGTGTACGTGCCCTATAGCAAAAATCTCTCTCTCAAAAAAAAAAAAAAAAAATTGTAGGGGTCTTCTCCTAGGGTCAAAACCCATCCTAGCTCATCCCAGGGCAGGGCAAGGCAGGGTAAGGCAGAGCCAGCTGGAATTGCACCCCTGCCTGAACCATGACCTCTGCAGGTGACCCCACACCCCCACTCACCTGAGGGCTCCTCGTGGGGACGGGCGAGGGAGAGGGAGCGGCCCAGGAAGAGGTGTAGGTCCAGCAAGTAGGGGAGCTCGTCAGGGGCCACCAGGGAGTAGGCGGTGCCACTTCGACCAGCACGGGCCACGCGGCCTGCAGAGAGGAGACCGTCAGGCTGAAGCAGAGGAAAGAGACCCCAACCCCAGGCCCTGAGGGTGTGCGCCATGCTGAGACCCTGCACCTCAGTGAGCTGGGGACACTCAATTCCCGCACGAGATCACGCGAGCCACCCCAGTGCCCTGGGAGCTGGCGGGGACAGACACATAGCCACACGGCCCTGTGTGTTACGTGTCCAGCGTCCACACTGGGGAAGTTCCTCCAAAGAAAAGAGCCAGGGATGCAAAGACACACACAGAGGTGTTTAGGGCAGCTCTGATCCAAACAGCCGGATGCTGGAAACCACTCCGGGTTCGAGACCAGAGGACGGGTGAAGACAATTAGCTGCCTGGATGACCACGAGGCGAGAATGAAACAGTTCAAGAAAAGGGCAGAGCTGGCAAGCCATGGCCTGTGACACCAAGCCGGCCTCCTGCCCGTGTGTGTAAATAAAGCTTCATTGGGCGGCCAGCAGGTGGCGTGGTGGTTACATGGCTGGATTCCCACATGGCCGACCGTAGTTCGAGTCCCAGATCTGGCAGCTTGAAACTCAGCCTGAGTATGTGTGTGTGCCCAAGATCTGGGGAGGAGAACGGAGGAAAAGGGACTGTGGTGTGGCCATCCCCCTGGGGGAGGGTGTCTCTGTCTCTGTTTCTCTCTTTGAGCAGCACATGCACCCTCTAGCCGCTAAACAGCAGGGACAGTAGAGATGACAGACGGTACACTGGCCAAGCCTCAGACACTTGACACCTGGTTGTTTACGGAAAAAGTGTGCCGTCCTCTGTCACAGGATGGCATTTAATTGTGGGCAGAACCACTCCCCACGTAGTGATGGAAACAAAACGCAGAGGACGGCAGGACAGAACGCCCGCTGTGACTGACGTGGGGTTAAGCAAACCCTGCCGTGACATTACGTTCTGGCCTGCCTCTATATCGTGGGAAAACAAAGTCTCTCATCTGGAGACCTTATCTGGGGGCATGACGGTTACCCTGCTGGGCGTGTGGCACAGAGAAACCGAGGACCCTTTGGGGACATGCAAAACCATTCTGCCATAGAGCACTGGAAACCAGGGTACACACGCCCCAGGCCCAGGTGGGTGACGCCCATGCATCCTCACTGCAGGGCGAGAGTGAGACTCCTGCTCTGCGGACACAGGGGGCTACTTCTCCCAGGGCCCTCGCTCCCCACCCGACAGCCCGAGGACACAAGTGCTCCTTGTCTGACGATGGGGCTACCTGCAATAAACCCATCCGAAGTCCAAAATAGCTTAAGGTAAAAATGTACTGCAGGGGCTAGCAGGCGTGTGGTGGTTAAGGTGCTAGACTCCCACGTGGCTGACCACAGTTCAAGTCCTGGACCCGGCAGGTTGCAAATCATGCCGGGCATGTGTGCATCTGTGACCAAAATCCTAGGAGGAGAATGGAGAAGGGACTGTGGCATGGCCATGCCCGTGGGGGATTTCTCACCTTCTATCTCGCTATAGCAAGTGCACCCCACCTATGGCAAAAACCTTAAAAAAAATAAAATGCGTCATAAGGCCGGCAGGTGGCATGGTGGTTAAAACAGCTGGATCTCACAGAGCTGAGTGGTCCAGACTCAATGGCGTGAACAACGTGGCGGGTGCATGTGCGTGCAAAATCTCAAGAAGAGAGCGGTGTGGCACCCCCCGGGAGGTGATTTCTCCTTCTCTCTCCGGTGAGCGCATGTGCCCTGTAGCAAAACCAGGTCCTACTAGAGGGGGTTGGGCTCCCAGTTAAATCGGACCACTGTCCTTCCAAAAGACTCTGGAGACAAACACGCAGAACGTCATGCAAGGTGAAGGCAGAGATCGGGGTGATGCTTCTAGAAGCCAAGGTGCTCCGAAGCCTGCCGGCAACCCTAGAGGTCAGGAGAGAGGCCTGCAGCAGATCCTTCGCTGTGGCCTCAGGCAGAGCCAGCCCTGCCGACACCTTGATCGTGGGCTTGGGTCTCCAGAACTGAGATGATACGTTTGTCACTGAAGCCACCTGGCTTGTGGCGCACTGTTACGGCAGCCCAAGCCACCTGTGTGGAGTGTTTTTACTCTTGTAATAGACATTAACCAGGTGAGCTGGCCTGGGAAGGCCAAGGGGAAGGGGGTTCCAACACCTGATTCCGAACCCGGAGATCCTGTCGGGAGCTGATGGAGGAGGCACGGGACTGGTGCAGTACTGGGGTTCCCCAAGGACCCAGCAGAGAAGCTAGGAACAGCTTCAGGGACTTTAGGGGTGGGGAGGTGGCTAAGGGACCCCATCGTCAAGTACTGCAGCAAGGAAAGCCCAAGGCTGGGAGCCCAGAGTGGAGACTCACCTCCCCAGAGCCCTGGGGATGCCCACTGGGGTCCCGTCTGGGAACACCGCCCAGAGCCCACACCCAGGGCCTCGGTCCATCCTGTCCCCCCCGCCCCAGCCCGGCTCCTCACCCACGCGGTGCAGGAAGAGCTTGCTCTTGGCAGGGAAGCTGTAGTTGATGACGTTGTCCAGCAGGGGGATGTCCAGGCCCCGGGCAGCCAGGTCGGTCACGATGAGGGCGGAGCACTTGCCGTGGGCGAACTTGGCGTGAGACTCCTGCTCTGCGGACACAGGGGGCTACTTCTCCCAGGGCCCTCGCTCCCCACCCGACAGCCCGAGGACACAAGTGCTCCTTGTCTGACGATGGGGCTACCTGCAATAAACCCATCCGAAGTCCAAAATAGCTTAAGGTAAAAATGTACTGCAGGGGCTAGCAGGCGTGTGGTGGTTAAGGTGCTAGACTCCCACGTGGCTGACCACAGTTCAAGTCCTGGACCCGGCAGGTTGCAAATCATGCCGGGCATGTGTGCATCTGTGACCAAAATCCTAGGAGGAGAATGGAGAAGGGACTGTGGCATGGCCATGCCCGTGGGGGATTTCTCACCTTCTATCTCGCTATAGCAAGTGCACCCCACCTATGGCAAAAACCTTAAAAAAAATAAAATGCGTCATAAGGCCGGCAGGTGGCATGGTGGTTAAAACAGCTGGATCTCACAGAGCTGAGTGGTCCAGACTCAATGGCGTGAACAACGTGGCGGGTGCATGTGCGTGCAAAATCTCAAGAAGAGAGCGGTGTGGCACCCCCCGGGAGGTGATTTCTCCTTCTCTCTCCGGTGAGCGCATGTGCCCTGTAGCAAAACCAGGTCCTACTAGAGGGGGTTGGGCTCCCAGTTAAATCGGACCACTGTCCTTCCAAAAGACTCTGGAGACAAACACGCAGAACGTCATGCAAGGTGAAGGCAGAGATCGGGGTGATGCTTCTAGAAGCCAAGGTGCTCCGAAGCCTGCCGGCAACCCTAGAGGTCAGGAGAGAGGCCTGCAGCAGATCCTTCGCTGTGGCCTCAGGCAGAGCCAGCCCTGCCGACACCTTGATCGTGGGCTTGGGTCTCCAGAACTGAGATGATACGTTTGTCACTGAAGCCACCTGGCTTGTGGCGCACTGTTACGGCAGCCCAAGCCACCTGTGTGGAGTGTTTTTACTCTTGTAATAGACATTAACCAGGTGAGCTGGCCTGGGAAGGCCAAGGGGAAGGGGGTTCCAACACCTGATTCCGAACCCGGAGATCCTGTCGGGAGCTGATGGAGGAGGCACGGGACTGGTGCAGTACTGGGGTTCCCCAAGGACCCAGCAGAGAAGCTAGGAACAGCTTCAGGGACTTTAGGGGTGGGGAGGTGGCTAAGGGACCCCATCGTCAAGTACTGCAGCAAGGAAAGCCCAAGGCTGGGAGCCCAGAGTGGAGACTCACCTCCCCAGAGCCCTGGGGATGCCCACTGGGGTCCCGTCTGGGAACACCGCCCAGAGCCCACACCCAGGGCCTCGGTCCATCCTGTCCCCCCCGCCCCAGCCCGGCTCCTCACCCACGCGGTGCAGGAAGAGCTTGCTCTTGGCAGGGAAGCTGTAGTTGATGACGTTGTCCAGCAGGGGGATGTCCAGGCCCCGGGCAGCCAGGTCGGTCACGATGAGGGCGGAGCACTTGCCGTGGGCGAACTTGGCCAGGTTGATCTTGCGGGCCGTCTGGTCCAGGGCACTGTAGATGTGTGCGCAGCTCACGCGCTGGCTGGTCAGCAGCTGCCAGGACGGGAGGCGGGTGAGATGGGGACGGGTCGTGGTGGGCGACCCCGGCTGGGCATCCTCAGCAGAGTAAACGAGGTAGGTACCACCTCCCACCTCTGCGGGGCTGTCTGAGCATCTGCAGAGACAACGCCTGTCGAGGTCGCCCCGGGGGAGCTCCAAGTCCCACCCCAGGGCCCTGGCCTCTCCTTGAGTCTGTCGCTAACAAGCTGTGTGACCTTGGGCAAGTTGCTGAACCTCTCTGTGCTCTGCTTTCCTTGTTGGGAGAATGGGGGAAATAACTGCTCCTCCTCCACGGGTAATGTTATGGAGAATGAGCGAGTTCCACCCACGGTGCTGAGGGCAGAGCCCACGACATGACAAACGCCATGAGTGAACTGTTCCTTCTTGTTTGTTTTTAGGTTTTTGCTACACGGCATGTGCTCACCGGAAATAGAGAGAGAGAGAGAGACAGAGAAAGTGAAAAGCCATCCCCTAGGGGAGTCTGGTCATGCTGCAATTTCTTCTCCTCCACTCTCCTCTCCGGATCTTAGGCATGCAAGGACACGTGCCCGGTGTTGAGTTCCAAGCCACCAAGTCCCACCAGGTCTGGAACTCAAACCATGGTCAACCAGATGGGAGTCCAGTGCCTTAACCACCATGCCACCTGCTGGCCCGATGAACTGTCCTTTTTATTCTTTTTTGAGGTTTTTGCTATGGGGCGTGTGCTCGCCAGACAGAGACAGAGAGAGAGACAGAAAGCGAGACATCACCCCCCAGGGGGGATGGCCACGCCGCAATCCCTTCTCCTCCATTCTCCTCTCGGGATCTTGGGCACGCACGCACATGTGCCCGGCGTGAGTTTAAGCCACCAGGTCTGGGACTCGAACCGCGGTCGACTACATGGGAGTCCAGCGACATAGCCATTACGCCAACTGCTGGTCCCGAACTGTTCTTTCATTACTACTTGGTCTGATTCACTGGTGGCCCAGCAGTTGCAGAGGAACACTGTTAAATGTAAGTGAAACTCAGAGGAACCATGTCCTCAGATGGCAGACCCCAGTGGGGCTGGCCATGGTGGGAGGAGCAGGCTGGGCAGGGCTGCTGCCCTCCACCAGGCTCCCAGCCGTGCTGTGATCTGGCTGAGGGTCACACTGGAAATAACCTGCCAAGCTGCCCACACAAGGCAGAGCAGAGTACACAGCCCACTGCATGCGGGCTATGCTTCATTTAAAAAAAATTATTAATGATTTAATTGTACTTATTTGTTTATTTGACTTTAACCAGAGAGAGATACAGAGAGAGGGGGAAAGTGAGAAAGCAAGCTGCTAAGTCCGGGATTTGAACCATGGCCGGCCATATGGATGCCCAGAGCCTCAACCACCATGCTACCTGCCGGCCCCTAGGCTTCGATTTTAAAAAGCTAAACACACTGAACATTAAAATTGACAGAAAAAGGACAGGGTGGCTAGGATTCACTTTGAAATAACGTGGATGGGGCCGATAGGTAGCATGGACTCCCATAGGGCACTAGACTCCCATATGGCCAACCACGGTTCGAGTCCTGGACCTGGCAGCTTGCTTTTTCATTCTCTCTCTCTCTGTCTCTCTCTGGTGAGAATGCATGTCCTGTAGCAAATTGAAAATAAAACACAGCTGGATCACGATGGCCATGAGTTGGTAACAGCTGTACTTTGATGACAACTACATGGGCGTTCATTACACTGTTTTCTGAAGGGTTTGAAACTGGTCATCATAAAAAGTTGAAAAGAAAAGTCCTGAGCCTTGGCCCCTGCTCTGCTCTGATGCTTCCCTCTGGTGGTCATGCCTGGAACTTCAGCTCTAAGCTCTAGAGGAAGGTCCCCAGGAGTAGGAATGGCAGTGGGTCTTCCCCAGCCCAGGGTCCCATCAGGGCCTTGCTCACCTCACTGAGGTACTCCGCGTGGTGTTTCGTGGCCACAAACACCACCGTCTGGTCCTGGGGCCGCACGACGCTGCGCAGCAAGTAGAGCAACACGGCCGCCTTGGTGTCCTCACGCACGAGGAAGAAGGAGGTCTGCAGGGAGAGGGCCACGGGGCTGGCTCACCTCACGGGGGCCTGCAGGGCCCACCTGGACCCACCAGCCTGGCAATGGGGCCGCCGCAGTCTCACCTTGAGCTGCTCGTTGAGCTTGGAGTCCACGTCCAGTCGGATGAGCACGGGCTCTGTGAGGCCTGCAGGGTACACGGGGGAGGTCGGTGGACTCCCTGAGAGCAGAGACCCGGGGCCCACCCCGAGCTCCAGCCCCACCTGTCCCATCACTCACCTGCCCGGGCAAACTCCACCAGCATTTTGGGGAGCGTGGCAGAGAACAACACGGTCTGGTGGCCGCCAGGGAGGCGGCTGAGGATTTCCTGCAGCTGCTCCGCAAACCCCATTTCAAAGAGCCTGGGCGGGTGAGAGCCGGGGAAGGGGCGGGACGGTGAGGCTAGGCCTCCCACGCTGGAGCCCCAAACCCAGGCATGCCAGTGCCTACCACTTCTGCCCCATGTACCGGAGTCTGCCTGGGTACTCGAGCTCACTCACACCTTAAGGCACAGCCTCAATTTTTATTTACTTAATTATATTTATTATTATTATTTTCAATTTGACCAGAGACAGAGAGATAAATAGAAGGAAAATGAGAAAGTAAGCTGCCAAGTCTGGGACTTGAACTGCAGTCGGCCACGTGGGAGTCCACACCTTAACCACCATGCCACCTGCACAGCCTCATTCTAAGCAATGACCTTGGGCTCTTGTGTCTACAGGCTGTGTGCTTCTAGGAAATCCGTGTTGGGTTATGTGACAGCAGCCCTCGAGCTGTGCCAGATGCGGCTCTAACTACTTTACTTTACAAGTAGCAAGAACTTCAGCCCTCACCGGTGAGGCGTGTGCTAACTCCTTCACTTGGAGGCTGACGTGGTTGAGGCCCTGAGACCCCTGGTGATTTGCCCAGGTTCACAGAGCTGAAGCCGCACAGCTGGGGTTGGATCCCACTCCCACCCTACCCCATCCCCACGTCTGGCTCCTAAATCCAGGCTCTTAATATGATGCGTTTTGTTCAAGAATTATTTATTTATTATGATTATTATTTTTCAGCTTGCTACAGAACATGCGTGCTCACCAGAGAGAGAGAGACAGAGACAGAGAGAGAGGGAGAGAAAGAGAAAGCAAGGCGCCAGTCCAGGACTTAAACCATGACTGACCATGTGGGAATCCAGCGCCTTAACCACAACACCACCTGCCAGCCCCTCGACATGGTGCTTTTTAAAAAATCTCTTGCAAGGAGCAGCAGATGGCATAGTGGTTGCATTGCTGGACTCCCATATAGTCAACCACGGTTCGAGTCCCAGACCTGGTGGCTTAAAACTCATGCCAGGCATATGTGTGTGTGTGCCCAAAATCCCAAGAGGAGAAGGGATTGTGGCATGGCCATCCTCCCTGGGGGGTGATTTCTCACTGTCTCTCTGTCTCTCCACTGAGTGCACATACCCTATACCAAATATTTCTCTAAAAAAAAAAAACTCTTGAAAATCACATTAGTTGTTTCGTTATTCTTTTCAAAGACTCCTAAAGTGTAAAATTTCAAATTTATGGCCACGGGGCCCCAGAGATGAGCCCAAGCGCTTGGGGTCTGCACCCACCCGTGAGGAGGAGCTGTGTTCATCCTGGCCACCCAGTTCTCTCCAGGCAGAGCTTCCTCCTGGCTTTCCTGGCCTTGGGGTCGACCCTGCCGTAAGTGCTCAAGGCGTACCTGCGGCCTTACCTGTCGGCTTCATCGAATACCACGTACTCCACACTCTGCAGTTTCAGGTTCATCTCCACAGCCACGTGCACCAACCGCCCGGGAGTCGCAATGATTCTGGAAGGGGAAGAACAGGCCAGGTCACCCCAGGGTCAGGGCTATCACCCTACCCCTCCTCTCAGTCCCAGCTGTAGGCCACCTGGGAAGAGACCCCGGGACATCCTCCGCAATCCACAAACTCACATGTCGGGATTTTCATGGAGGGCTGCAAACTGGTCTTCCATCCTGGGGAGGAGAAGAGGGGTCAGCTGGACAGAACAATCACTTTAGTCTCTCCTTTCCCAAAACGAAACGCCCAGGTGAGTTCCCACAGCCCGTCCCCAGGAACACAGACCCAAGGCTGAAGGAAAGCTATTGCTGAGGCATTGCCTTGACAGCAGATACAAATGGAAACATTTGAAAGAACGATTAAATACCAGGAGTTCCCCAGAGATGGGCTCCACCACAGAACCCATCTCCCTCCGCTGCTCCAGATACCGACAAAGCTGCCTTGAACCTACAGCGCCACGGAACTGGACCTTGAATCTCTACCAGCCTGTCCTTACATCTGGACACAAATCACTAACATAGGCGTGTCAAAACACACCTGGAACCCATAGGAGTCAGAATCCTGGGCCAGGCCTATACCGGGAAGACTAAGCCTTCTGACAGTCACAAACTGTCAGATGGAGATAATAAATTGCAATACAAGCAAAAACTCTAAAAAGCAAAGCTCTCAGAATCAAGAGTGATGGCTAACAGCAGCATCCTGAGAGAAGAATAAAGAAGGAGACGTCGATGGGGCCAGCAAGTGACACAGTGGTCCTGCCACAGGTATTGGCATCTGCCTGGCGTATTAGATTTTGGGCGTGCGTGAACACTCGCCCAGCATGAGTTTCAAACCACCAGGTCTGGGACTCAAACAGCAGTCAGCCTGTGGGAGTCTAGCACCTTACCACCTCGCCACCTGCTGGCCCCCAACCTGCAATTATTAGCAGGCAACCCAGGCTCGATCATGCAAATGCTCTTGAGACAGGGGTATCCGCGCATGCTGGTGACTGTGGGTGAGGAGCGCTTACTTGTCCCCGCCCAGGATCAGGGCAGTCTTGAGGCCAGTGAACTTGCCCAGCTGTGGAGACAGATTGAGAGAGTAAGAGTGAGGGTGCAACGTCTCAACTCACTTGCAGCCTGCCCAGCCCCAAGTCAGTCCCCGCAGCCCCACCCCGTCCCTCAGCCCCGGCGCACCTCCTTGGTGAACTTCAAGGTCTGCAGGGCCAGCTCTCGGGTGGGTGAGAGGATGAGGGCGCGGGCCCCGGTCTGGGCACTGCGGGTCTTGAGCCGCTCAAACATGGGGAGGAGGAAGCAGGCTGTCTTGCCGCTGCCTGTCCGGGCCATGGCCACCACGTCCTTGCCATCCAGGATCACTGGGATGGTCTAGGGGAGACAAGCGGGGGATAAGCTCCTGCACCCGCATACTATGTGATCCGGGGTGTCAAGTCCCGGGGAGTCGTCGAACTAGAGGATCTCAGTGAACGGGCAGGGATCGCTCTTGCCAAAGCCTCTTTGCCCCCCTCCAGGGATGAGCAGCTCACTGCCCCAGCCCCTTCCACTGTGAGCATGCTGTTCTTCAGGGTGAGCCAGACTCTCGACCCCCCCAGTCTAGTTCTCCTCCTTGGGACCCAAAAAACATCATCCCTGCTCAGCCAAAGGTCAGGTCAACGGCCACAGCACTGGCGATAATTGGTTACCTGCAGGCTGCCCGGGCAGGGGCCATGCAGCGGGCAGCCTGGGGGAAGCTCCACCTGCTGGGGACCTAGGGCTGAGTCTCCATGCTGGGGGCCCAGCTTCCTACACTCATGAAAGGGGAAAGTCATGTGGGGCTTCAGCCAGAGCAAACGGGGCAACAACCAGCCAGCCAGGCTGCCAGTCGGGGTTGGCACAGTGAAGGCCCTAGAGTGCATCCACGATCTCCCTGAGCATGCGGGACACACGCATGACCATGGCCTGGGCTGGCTGCGGCTGGGGCAGAATTGTGGCAGGAAGACCAACTGGGGATACCCTCCCTTGGAATAAATAACCTTAAAGCAAGTAGGACCAAGTAGGAGGGCCAGGACGCTCATCTAGTCCCAGCCCCGCCCCACTC
>NW_006159817.1:1426461-1445998 GCF_000334495.1 Tupaia belangeri chinensis | reverse complement strand
CTCTAGTCCCGGCCCCGCCCCACTGGAGTGGCCCCACCCCACTACTCTAGTCCCAGCCCCACCCCTCTAGTCCCGGCCACGCCCCACTGGAGCGGCCCCGCCCCGCTCATCCCGGCCCCACCCCTCACCTTCCGCTGGATGGGCGTTGGCACCTTGTAGCCCTTCTTCATGATGCCTTTGAACACCGGGTAGCTCAAACCTGGGGGAGATTAGAGTCAGGGGCTGGGGAGCCCGCACAGCACCACACCACAAGAAACCTTAGAGGACGAAGGACTGTGTCATCGATGGACAGCAAAAAAGAAGAAAAGCAATAAAGCAAAAGTCGCGAGGTGATGTGAGACTTGGGAGTCACCCGGTTGCAACGTAAGCACCTTATTAGGATTCCGACATGCTTTTCGTGCCATAGGGCGGCTGGGGTGTCAAACACGGATGGGTCTTTGGTGACACCGAGACACCGTGTTTGGTTTGGATGTGATAAGGTCCTGCATCTCTTAGACTTCAAAAAGTTCATGGAGAAAATAAAAATTAAAGCAGGGTTTTACTGCGGTGCAAAATATTTCGAATCCATGCATTCTCTCATAATATGTATCATTCAAGAACTTTCTGGAGACGTGTCATTATGTATGAGACTTTTTTTCTTAAGAACTTTTGGCCTTAGGGCATGTGCATTTGCTGGAGAGAGAGATAGTGAGGGAAGGTGAGGGGATGGCCATGCTGCAATCTCTTCTCCATTCTCCTCCCAGGATCTTGGGGCATGTATGTACACATGACTGGCTTGAGTTTCTTTTCTTTTTTTTTTTAAATGTTTTAAAATTTTTTGAGAACTATTCATTTAATTTTATTTATTATTATTATTGTTCTTCAATCTGACCAGAAAGAGACAGAGAGATAGAGAGACAGGGAGGAGAGAGGGAGAGTAAGAAAGCAAGCCACCAGATCCGGGACTCGAACTGCAGTCAGCGATGTGAGTCTGCAATCCCTTCTCTATTCTCCTCCCGGGATCTTGGGCACGCACACACATGCGCCAGGTCTGCTGCCCTCCCTGCTGCTGCCTCGTCCTCCCGAACACCTACCACGCTGGGCCCAGAGCAGCAGCGGGGACTGAGTACACAGGGAATGGGGACTCCCGAGGGCGTGGCCTGCTCACCCACCCATGGACTGGAAGCCGCCAGACTTCTTCTTCTTCTTGTTCTGGGCGCGTACCATCTCCCGGGTGTCTGGCTCCACGTCCGAGGTGCATTCCGAGGTGGGGAAGGTGGGCAAAGGTTTGCCAGGTCTCAGCTGGGAGGAAGAACAGAGAGGCAGTGGTACTCCAAGGACGATCGCACTCCTGCAGGGGCACCCGGTTGCCCATCCCTCCCCTCATTTAAGCCAATGGTGCTCCTGCTGGGTCACGTGACTTCTTTGCTTAAAAGTTCTCCTTGGATTGGGCAGAGGCAGGGCCGAGGTTCGGACTGGGCTCTGCGGGTGGACTGCCTGGGTTCAAACCCCAGCTGTGTTACTGTCCAGCTGTGAGAGCTCAAGCAGGGGACTTAAGTCTCCAAGAGCCTGTGCCTGCACATCACGAAAATGGGAGTGACGAGGGCACGGCCTCCCGGGGGTCACAGAGATTACAGAGGTGAGTGGGGAGCTTAGAAAGGCGCCCAGAGTCTCATCTCACGTCAGCATCACCGGCTGCAGTACCATCAGCCTGGCTAGTCATTCAAAGCCTGGGAAATCAACACTTTAAGGAGCCGATCATGGTCCCAGCGGGTGGTGTAATGGTTATGTCACTGGATTCCTTCCCAGTCGACTACAGTGCGAGTTCTGGACCTGGCGGCCTAAACCTCACGCCGGGTGCGTGTGTGTGTGTGTGTATACCCAAAACCTGGAGAAGACAATGGAGGAGAAGGGACTGTGGCCATCTGCCCTGGGGAGGTGATCTCTCACTTTCTGTCTGTTAATCCAGTGAGTGCACGCCCCCTACAGCAAAAACCTCTCTAATAAAAGAGTTGATCAAAACACCTGCCATGGTGAGAGAGATTTTTTGAGGTACCCTGCACCCCTCCATCTGTTTTGGTTTGCTATAGGCACACGCATTCCCCAGAGAGACAGGGAGAGGAAAAGAAGGCAAGGAATCGCCCCCTGCGGGGATGGCCACACCACAATCCCTTCTCCTCCATTCTCCTCTTAGGGTTTTGGGCATACATGCAGTGCATCTGGTGTGTTTTTCAACCACCAGGTCCGGGATTCGAACTGCATAGTTGGCCATGTGGAATCCAGCCACCTTAATCTCTGTGCCAGTGGCTGGCCCACTATCTTCTTTCTGATCCATGATCTAACTAGTCTCTCTCATGCCTGGCCTCCATGCTCTCATCCAGGATCCATGTGGCCTAGTACTGCTAAATTCAACCAAGTTGCCTCCTCCGGGATGCCTTCTTGGACTACCAAGCTGTCGTTCCTCTGGGAAATAACATGTACAGAGCCGTAATTCATAAGAATGGCTCAATCTTCCAGCACTTCTACAAGCTAGACGTTGCTCTGAGTGTTCATATAAACTAACTCTTTTTTTTTTTTTTTGGAGAGATTTTCACTGTAGGGCACGTGCGCTCGCCAGACGGAGAGAGACATAGAGACAGAAAGCGAGAAATCACCCCCAGGGGGGATGGTCACGCCGCAATCCCTTCTCCTCCATTCTCCTCTCGGGATCTTGGGCATGCACGCACACGCGCCCGGTGTGAGTTTCAAGCCACCAGGTCCGGGACGCGAACCGCGGTCGACTACGTGGGAGTCCAGCCACATAGCCATTACGCTAACTGCTGGTTCCCCATATAAACTAACTCTTAACAACCCTGTGAAGCAGGCACCACTATTACACCCATTTTACAGAGAAGGAAACTGAGGCACGGAGATAAACAACCCAGTCAGCGAGGGAGGCAAGGACAGGGGTTTGAACTCTGGCTTCAGAGTCTGTGTCTTTTCCACAGTAACCGTCCACTACAATCCTCCAGTTAAAGTCATAGGCTGTTTTGTGCAGTCTTGAGGGAATGAAAAAACTCAAACCAAGAAGACGGTGACCTTATATGGCCCCCCAAGGTCTGAACGATGCCCACCTGGCCCTTTCCAGAACAGTCTGCCCACTCCGCTCCACTACACGGGAACCAAGGGCTTGAACACAGGGGCGCTCAGTAGGGAGGACAGAGCGGCACTGTCCCGTCCACTCTGTTCAACACTGTGAGGTGCACATACCACCTGCCTTCTCGGACGTGGGAAGTGGGGCACAGAGAGGTGAAGCAGCTTCTCCAGGCCCCCCGGCCAGTGCAGGGTTGGGCACGTTTGAACACAGGGCGTCAGGGCGGCCAAGCCCGTGGTCTGAACCATGCACGCACCCCTCCCACTGCCTGCCTGTGCTGGTTACGACCTCGAGCAGTTTCTGCCCATCTATCCAGCACCTACTAGGTGTCAGGCACTGGCCAGCTGGGGTGGGAGAAGGCGAATACGGTCCTTGTTGGGTCCCTGCACTGGGGTGTAGACCTTTCTCTTTACATGAACGCACACTTACTCTTGCCCCTACCTAGCCATCTCCAGGTTGGGCATCCGCTGGCCACAGGACAGCAGGCAATGGCACTCAGTAGTGGAAATGGCATAGGCCCTGAAATCAGACGGTCCCGAGTTTGAGCCCTGACCTTCCCACTCACAAACTGGCAAGTCCTGGTCATGTTTCTTAACCCTCCTAGGGCTGGCTCCTCCTCTAGAAAATGGGGATGGCAGGAGCTGGCATACAGGGCTGGTGTGAGGATTAAATGATAAGGCTTGGGGGCCAGCAGGTAGCGTAGTGGTTAAGGCGCTGGACTCCCACATAGGCGTCTGCAGTTTGAGAACCGGACCTGGCAATTTGAAACTCATGACAGGTGTGTGTGTGTGTGTGTGTGTGTGTGTCTGCCCAAAATCCTGAGAGAAGAATGGAGGATATTGCAGTGTGGTCAGGGGACAGATTTCTTACTTCTTTATCTGCCTGTCTCTCCAGAGAAGGCATGCATTCTATAGCACAAAAATCTCTCAAAGAAAAAAAAAGATTTGGACCAGCAGATGAAATAGCGTTTTTTTTGTTTCCTTTTTTTTTGGAGAGGTTTTTGCTATAGGGCGCGTGCACTCACAAGACAGAGACAGACAGACAGAAAGCGAGAAATCCCCCCCCCCCAGGGGGGATGGCCATGCCGCAATCCCTTCTCCATTCTCCTCTCGGGATCTTGGGCACGCATGCACACGAGCCCAGCGTGAGGTTTAAGCCACCGGGTCTGGGACTCGAACCGTGGTCGACTACATGGGAGTCCAGCGACATAGCCATTACCGCTGCTCCCTAAGGCAAACACCTCTAAAAAAAAAAATAAGGCTTGTAAATCTCTCAGCAAGGAGCCTGGCAGATGGTCAACAGGGACAAGTGCAATCTGGGAACGGTTTCTAGGAGGTTTGGAGGCATCCCCGTCTCAGGCCAGAAAGGCAGACCTCCCCTTTAATCGGCCTCCTAGGGAAACCCCAAACTCTCAAAGGCAGTTTCTCCACCCACACTTTTCATTGGACAAAAGGAAACTGAGACCCGCCCTCTGGCAGGAGAGAGCCAATGAGGGGCGCGCGACCCAAAACTCCCAGGACGCCCGCAGGCCCCAGCCTGGAAGGCTCCGGGCGCCGAACCGGGACATGTCCGGCCCCGAGACACGTGGACGAGCCGGCGGTCCTGAGTCCCCGACCCCGGGCCAGCAGACTCCTTCCCCGCCCTCTGCCGTGCCCACTCCCCAGCTGGGGAAACAGAGGCCTCGGGGCGCTGCCCACGGCCGGGTCTCGGGTACCAACGTGTGTCCCGGCCCCAGCTCCTACCTTCCGGGCTCGGGCGTCATCTTCCGCCTGGACCTCGAACTCGCCGTCTTCCGAGTCGCTGCTGCGGGCCTGGGAGGCGGCGCCATGGCGCTTTCGGAGCCCCTTCTTCTTCCTCCACTGGGCCATGGCAGTTCGCGACCGAGGTCCGGCCGCCGGGCGCTTGCCGGCCGCCATGCGGGCCTGGGCAGGGAACCCGGAAGGGGGCGGAGCCTGCCGGGACGTACCAACTTCGAGACGGGGGGGGGGCGGCGCCGCGTCTACACGGCCGCGGCTTGGCTTTCTCCCCGTCTGCAGCCCAGGAAGCCTGGTTCACACACAGCCAATTGGCGTGAGAGACCCCACCTGTGGCTTTAGGGAGCTCCGTGCCGTACTTTGGGGCGTCAGGAGCGGGGCGGTCCCCCCGGGTCGGATGGTCCGGGCCGTGCCCGCCCCTTCGCTCGCTGGTTACTGTTTGCTGGATGCGCGCGCGGAGCTCACGTCGCTAGGGCCTGGCTGCCCCGGAGAGTCGGTCCGCGAGCCTTGCCCGCGCGGCCTGAGCTGCGAGGGTCCCAGGAGCCAGGGGTTCCTGGATGCAGATGGATGGGGATCTCGGATGCTCCGCAAGCTGCAGTCCCCGCGCCTTCGCCGAGAAGCAATCGGTGAGGCTTGCAGCCCGGATACCCGCGAACCCCGATGCTCAGGTAGGAGAATAACCCAAGAATGCAGGGACCTCGGGCTTTAACCAGGCCGTTAACTTGGGGGTTGGGGGAAATATGGGGCGGGGAGGAGGAGTGGGCGTGTACCCCATAGAGTGGCTAAGTGCACAAGCTCTGGGCTCTCAGTCGGGTTCCAGTTCTTCTTCCACTGTTTCATAGGTGTGACCTACACATATGACTTCACCTTCCGAAGCCTGTTTCGTGATCCATAAAATGAACATAACCACCTCACAGGGCTGTTGAGAGGATTAAATGAAACAATGCAGTTTGCACGAGGTAGGCACGGGATCAACACTGGCCCTGGTCACCCCTACACCCAAAAATATATACAGGGTACAGGGACTCCCTCTCCAGCCATGGATCGTTTTCTGGTTGGTGCCAAAGTGGGCAGGGGTCCCGTCTCTCCATCCCACGAGTCATTCTGTAAATATTTGTTGAGTTCACATTGTCTGGTAGGAGTGCGTATTTACTTACTCATTAAGTATTTGCCGGTAGGCCCCTTTTTCCCATTACAACCAAAGACAACAGTTGAGGGACCAGCAGATAATGTAACAGTTACATCGCTGGACTCCCACATAGTCCCAGACCTTGTGTCTTAAAACTCACACCAGTGGGACCAGCAGTTGGCATAATGGCTATGTCGCTGGACTCCCACACAGTCGACCGTGGTTCAAGTCCCGGACCTGCTGGCTTAAACTCACGCTGGGCACGTGTGTGTCCATGCCCAAGAGCCCAAGAGAATGGAGGAGAAGGGGTTGCAATGTGGCCATCCTCTCTGGGGGGTGATTTCTCGCTTTCTGTCTCTCTGTCTCTGTCTTTCTGGCGAGCGCACGTGCCCTATAGCAAAAACCTCTCCAAAACAAAACTCAACAGTGGGCGCATGTGCAGACGGGTCCAAAATCCCAAGAGAAGAATGGAGGAGAAAGGATTGCAGCATGGTCTTCTGGGCGGGGGTGGGGGTGGGGTGGTGATTTCTCACTTTCTGTCTGTCTGTCTCTCTGGTGAGTGCTTGTGCCCTATAGCAAAAATCTCTGTTAAAAGAAGGAAAAGGAGGAATGGGGCCAGCAAATGGTGGTTATGGGTGTTGGACTCCCATATGGCTGACTGTGGTTCGAGTCCTGTACCTGGCAGCTTGCTTTCTCACTTGCCCTCCCTTGGTCTCTTGCTCTGTCCCTCTCTGGTCAAATTAAAATAAACAAAGAAAGAAAGAAAGTTAAATAAAATAATTACCAAAAAAAAAAAAGAGGAATAATTGAACAAATTTCCACATCCTACCTAGGGTTGCAGCTCCCCTTTAGGGAGGACTGACAGAAGAAAAATAGACCCTTTTGCCCTTGGGATGGGGACTTCAGAGACTACCAGTCTTAGTCCACTCAGAGGCGCCACCTTGACCGCTTTTCCAGGGAGCCCTGGCAGCAGGTCCTGGTGGCCAGAGCACAGCTGCCGTCACCGAGACCAGCAGGCAGCGTGAAGACCCCTGTGGAACCGGCCATCGGAGGGATGCAGACACTCCACCTGCAACACCGCTGCCGGGGTGGCTTCCGAGTCAAGGCCAGGGCGTCATACGTGGACGAGTCTCTCTTCGGGAACCCTGCAGGCACCCGGCCCACCCCACCAGATTTTGACCCGCCCTGGGTGGAGAAGGCTAACCGAACCCGAGGAGTGGGCACAGGCGTGCCACAAGGCTCGGGGGGCAAGGCTGGCTGTGAGACCACCCCCTCCAGGGGCAGCACCCTGAGCCTCACCCCGAGGAGGAAGAACAAGTACAGGTAACAGGATGAGAAGGTGCGCCCCGGGACTCAGTGTAGCCGCCAGGGTCCCCATACAGCCCTGCTGTTCACCTGCCGTGTGACCTCGGATGAGCACCTTGAACGCTCTTTACTCATGTCAAGTGTGGTTCAATTATTCCTTCTTTTTTTTTTAATAGAGGTCTTTGCTATAGTGCACATGCATTTACCAGAGAGACAGAAAGCGAGAAATCACCCCCCCAGGGGGGATGGCCACACCGCAATCCCTTCTCCTCCATTCTCCTCTAGGCATCTTGGGCACGCACGCACACGCGCCCAACGTGAGTTTAAGCCACTGGGTCCAGGACTCAAACCGCGGTCGACTACATGGGAGTTCACCGACCTAGCCATTACGCCAACTACTGGTCCCACTGGTGTGAATTTAAGACACCAGGTCTGGGACTCGAACCGCAGGTCAACTATGTGGGAGTCCAGCCATGTAGCCGGTATGTTATCTGCTGGTCCCTCCACTGTCATCTTTCATTGTAATGGGAAAAAGGGGCCTACTGGCAAATAACGAATAAGTGATCCCTCCCTAGGGGAATGTTAAGGGTTAAATGAGAAAGGGAGGGTACAGTGCTTGGAACAGTAACCTAACACTTAGGGCCCTGTCAGTAAATGCTCACTAATGTTGATTTGTGACAGTGGAGTCCCCACTCCCAAGTGTCGCAGACAGGCCCAGGGAAGTGAGGCAACTTGCCCCAGGTTACAGAGAAATGTGCTGAAGGTTATTAATGTGCTTAAATCATGAAATGACATAGGTGGAATGTTTCTGAGTTTCGGCAAGTTGTTTTTAAAATAGGTCTTGAGGAACCAATAGGGGGTGTGGTGGTTGGGGCACTGAACTCCCACATGGCCAACCATGGTTTGAGTCCCAGACCTGGTGCCTTGCTTTCTCACTTTCCCTCTCTTTCCTCTGGTCAAATTTGTAAATAAAAATTTAAAAAGATCAAATAAAATGCATCTTGTAGCATTTTCATGAATAAAGCAGAAAAATAGGAGCTGACACAAATGGTTATTATTGCTAGTTAGATTATAGTCATGAGTTGCTTAAAGACAAGAATAGGGGACCAGCAGTTGGTGTAATGGCTGTGTTGCATGTTTCCCATGTAGTCGACCGCAGTTCAAGTCCCGGACCTGGTGAGACAGAAAGTGGGAAATCACCCCCCACCTCCCCCCCAGCCGGGATGGCCACGCCATAATCCCTTCTCTTCCATTCTCCTGTTGGGGTTTTTGGGCACAAACACCCGGCATGAATTTTAAGCCACCAAGTCTGGGACTCAAACCATGGTTAGCTATGGGGAGCCCAGTGATGTAACCACCATAGCATCTGTTGGTCCCTGTTACTTGTTTTTTAATTTGAACAGGCAGACAGAGTGAGAGAGAAAGGGAAAGTGAGAAAATAGGCTGCCAGGGCCAGACTCCAACCACAGTTCACCATGTAGAGACCAGTGCCCCAATCAGCAGCCACCAGCAGCTCCAAAATCCTAAAGTAAGCTCTTATTGGACAGACTTGGGTCACATGGCCATCCATGAACCAATCAGTGTGGCTGGGAGGATGGAATATGTAAAATAACCAGGCCTGGACCACATACCTGGGAATGGGGTCAAAATGCAGGGGGGGTTGGGACCAGCAGTTAGTGTAATGGCTATGTCGCTGGACTCCCACGTAGTCGACCACGGTTTGCGTTCCGGACCCGGTGGCTTAAACTCATGCTGGGCGTGTGTGCGTGAATGCATGCCCAAGATCCCGAGAGGAGAATGGAGGAGAAGGGATTGCGGCATGGCTATCCCCTCTGGGGGGTGATTTCTCGCTTTCTGTCTCTCTGTCTCTCTCTGTCTGTCTGGCAAGCGCACGCGCCCTATAGCGAAAACCTCTCCAAAAATAAATAAACAAATAAATAAATAAATAAATAAAATGCAGGGCGGAACTGGATGTTTCACAGGGAAAACCAGAGATGGGCTCAGTACCTGAGAGATTGTGGCCTTGTCGGGACAGGGTTTCGTGCAGTCCACATGCAGCCCTTTCCTGCTCACAGCAGAGGTTGGGGGAGTGGGGCTGTTGGTTTTCAGGGGCTGTTCGCCCCCAGCTGACTGTTTTCTCCCTCTGCCAGACTGGTCAGCCACACTCCATCTTACTGCGATGAGTCACTGTTTGGTTCCCGACCCGGAGGCGCCAGCTGGGAGACCCCGTGGATGGCGAAGGGGGATGCCGCCAAACTCCATGCCCTCTTCTGGACACCCCCAGCTACTCCCAGGGGTGGCTGCTCGCCCTCCCCTAGGGAGACTCCACTGCGGGCCGTTCATCCAGCTTGCCCCTCCAAGACAGAGCCCAGGGTGGCAACAGATTCCCGGAAGCTGTCCGTGAACGGGGTGGATACTGCACGCCCTCCACGGAGGGGGCGATCCCAGTCCCTCACCCCCCTGGATGTCCCCAGCACTGGTCACTTAGCCACCAGTGCCCCCCACACACGTGGACCTCTGGATCACAGGCCTTCTGGGTCAGGGGTGACTTCCAGGGCTCGCTCGGTCAGCGTTTCAGTGCCAGCTACCCCTCGGCAAGGTGGGGTCGCTCAGAAACCAAGGCCCCCTTGGAAATAAGGTTCTTCCATCAGGTACGTCCAGGGGAGGGATGCCACCCCTGGCAGGGGTCTTTTGGGGAAGCCAGCATCTGCAGGGTAACCCCAGGCATTACAGAAGCCCCACGGGGACTAACACGGGATGGTTAGGACCTCCCCTGTCCTGTCCAGCTCAGCTGCTCCCTGCTCCCGAGGTGGGTTTGAGGCCCGTCCTTGCAGTGCCCTCTGAGGCTGGTTGACCAGGTCCAGATCAGTGCCAACCTGGGGTCATCCCCTCCCAGCTGTTCTTTGTGTCTTATTGCCAAGTGGAGTGATTGCCAACCTGGGGGTCCTGCCATCCCATCCCTGCTCCCAAGATGAGCACCCTTTTGGGGATGAGTGTCACAGGGTCTGGAGGCTTGAGGAGTGTTTTCCCAGGCCCCCGGGGGGAGGGAAGGGCATGTGGGTGATACGGGGTGAAGGTGTCACCTCCATAGTCATGTCTTTATCTCCACACGTGAAATATCTCACAGATCAGTAGCTCTTTGAAGCTGTGAGCGTCACTAGTATTTTTCTCTTAGAGAAAAATAATTTGACCAGAGAGAGAGAGAGAGAGAGAGAGAGAGGGAAAGTGAAAAAGCAAAGCAGCCAGGTCCAGGAATCAAACTGCAGTGGGCCCTACTGCCAGTGTCCCGACTGCCATGCCACCTACTGCCCGCAGTAGGCCCAAGTTAATTTACGTAACTAAGTTAAATGATGTAACAGGGGGGTTAGCAGGTGGCATGGTGGGCAGGTGGCACTGGACTCCCACATGGCTGACCATGGTTCCAGTCCCAGGCCTGGCAGTGTGCTTTCTCACTTTCTTTCTCTCTCTCTCTCTGTCCCTCTCTGGTCAAATTAAAATAAATAAATAAACATAAATAATTCTTTTTTTAAAAAATGATGTAGCAGGTCGTATACGGGTGTTTCAGCAGCAGGCGGGCAACTGAGGGTGAGGGACACGGTTCTGGAGCATCGCTGGATTCATGCAGTTGTGCAGAGAGACAGAAAAAGAAGAGTGCCCAAGTGAGAACTCATCGCCCCATGGGAAATGGCCATCCCTCAGTCCCTTCTCCATGTCCCTCCTTTGGGGATTTTGGGCATGCATGCATGTGCACCCGGCGTGGTTTCCAAGCCAGTGGGTCAGCCACGTGGGATCCAGCCCCTTAACCACCAGTTTACAGGCTGGCCCGTTTGTGTGATTTTTAAATGATGAACATTCCAGGGGACCTCAGAAAGTTCGTAGAAAACGGAAATTAAAGTATGAATTTATTGGGGCATAGTGGTTACATTGCTGGACCTGCACGTGGCCGAGTAGTTTGAGTCCCGGACCCGGTGGCTTGAAAAGCATGGCGGGTATGTACGCATGCGTGCCCAAGATCCCAGGAGGAGAAGGGACTGCGGCGTGGCCATCCCCCCTGGGGGGTGGAGGGATGATTCCTCACTTTCTCTTTTTCCGTCTCCGTCTCCCCCGACCTTTGCCTCCCACCAGGAGAGTAGGCACCCTAAGGCAAAAAACTCTTTAAAAAAAAAAAAAAATGAATGAGGAACCAGCAGTTAGCGTAATGGCTATGTTGCTGGACTCCCATGTAGTCAACCGTGGTTCGCGTCCTGGACCTGGCTTAAAACTCACGCCGGGCGCGTGTGCGTGTGTACCAAAGATCCCGAGAGGAGAATGGAGGAGAAGGGATTGCGTTGTGGCCATCCCCCCTGGGGGGGGTGATTTCTCCCTTTCTATCTCTCTGTCTCTCTCAGTCCGGCGAGTGCACTTGCCCTATAGCAAAAACCTCTCAAAAAAAAAAAAAATGAACGAGCTTATTTTTGCTCATAATCTGCATTGTCCGTGACTACCTTAAGACCCCTCGTGCGTGTTCCACCTTAAATAAATGGCTCAGACTTTGCCAGGCAGAGGGTTGTGTCTGGAGAGTACCCTGGATGGCTCGCATGGTGGGGGCACACTTCCCCCCTGCTCTCCTGCTTGTGAGCCAAGGGACCGAGGCCAGGTTGCCTACAGAGACCAGAAGAGCCCTTCCCAAGGCAGTTACCTCCTGACTCCCAATCGACCTGGGCGCTGGGCCTGTCCTTGCCCGTCTTCCCCTGAGACTTTCCAGGAAGCACTGGGTTCCAGGGAGCCTGGCTGGAGGCCACATCCGTACCTTCATCTCAGGGAAGGGAAGGAGTGGTCTCTGCTGGGGAGGGACTCGCAGCTGCCATAACTGGGGACAAAACTGCCAACGCCTGTAGGAGCCAGACAGGTCATGAGGGAAACAGCTGCACACAGCACAGACTCGTTCACTGGAGAGGCAGAGAGACAGGAAGCGAGAAGTCTCCCTCCCCGCCCAAGCAGGATGGCCACAGCCGCAATCCCCTCTCCTCCATTCTCCTCTTGGCATTTTGGGCACACACACCCGGCCTGAGTTTCAAGCCTCCAGGTCCAGGACTCAACGGGCTAATGGCGATCTACAACACAGGCGTCCGATGCCTTAACCATGCCACCTGCTGGCCCCCACCATTTGCATTTTAAACAGAAGCTGTTTAAGCTTCCTAGAACTTTTGCAAGGAATTAGCGCCCCCTCCTGGTTTTTCTTGGAATATCTCATTCTTTTCCTTACCCGGCTTTTAATAGACCAAGGTGAGAAATGCCTCTCCTTCCACTGATGGGAACAGTTGACAGTTAACCAACAGCCCAAGCTTGTTGCTAAGGACGAACTGATGCCAGGCCAAGGGTCTGAAGGCAGATGGGAGTGGTGGGGACTGGAGCAGCCTGTGGTCTGTATCGTTTAATACAGGTACTGCTACAGAGTTCTAGAAGACAGGCAGGCCTGCGGGTATTTGGATGTGGAGATTTTTTTCCAGAAGAGGCAGCTGAATTTCTTTTTTTTGAATTTTATTCATTTATTATTTTTAAAATTTGATTTGACCAGAGACACGCACACACACATACACAGAGAGAGAGAGAGAGAAAGTGAGAAAGCAAACCACCAGGTCCAGGACTTGAACCGTGGTCAGCCATGTGGGAGTGTCCAGCACCTTGTCCCACCATGCCACCTGCTGGTCCCCAAAGCAGCTGGATTTCTATGTGATAGCCCTCGAGTTTGAAAGTGTCAGAAGCTGGTTAAGATTGTTTGAGACTGGACCAGCAGATAGTGTAATAGTTATGCCGCTAGACTCCCACGTAGTCGACCACAGTTCAAGTCCTGGACCCAGTGGCTTAAGCTCACATCAGGTGCGTGTCTATGCATGCCCAAAATCCTGAGAGGAGAATGGAGGAGAAGGGATTGCGGTGTGGCCATCCCCTCTAGGGGGTGAGTTCTCACTTTTGGTCTCTCTGTCTCTCTGCGCCTTTCTGGCAAGCACACATGCCCTATAGCAAAAAAAGAGGAAAAAAAAATTCTTTTAAAAAAAAAAAAAAGAAAAATTGTTCTGGGCCAGCAGGTGTCATGATAGGTAAGGTGTTGGACTCCTGAATGGCAGACTGTGGTTCAAGTCCCAGACCTGGCAGCTTGCTCTCTCTCGCTCTCTCTCTCTCATGAGCACAGGTGCCCTATACCAAATTTAAAAAATAAAGATGGGGCCAGCAGAGTTGTAGTGGTTATGTCACTGGACTCTCATGGCCAACAGCAGTCCGAGTTCCAGACCCGGTGGCTTGAAAATCATGCATATGTATGCACAAGATCTAGGGAGGAGGGTGGAGGAGGGATTGTGGCACGGCCATCCCCTCTGGAGGGTGATTTCTCACTTTTCCTCTCACCATCTCTCTCTCTCTGGCGAGTGCATGTGCCCTAAAGGAAAAACCTCTAGAACAAAAAAGGATAAGTAAAATTCTTAAGTGGGGACCAGCAGGTGGCGCAGTGGTTACGTCGCTGGATTTCCACACAGCTGACTGTGGTTCAGATTCCTGACCCAGTGTCTTGAAACTCATGCCAGGCACGCGCGTGCGTGTGTGTGTGTGTGTGTGTGTGTGTGTGTGTGAGAGAGAGAGAGAGAGAGACCCAAATCCTAAGAGAATGGAGGAGAAAGGATTACAGCATGGCTACCCCCACCAGGGGGTGATTTCCTGCTATCTGTCTCTCTGGAGAGTACACACACCCTATAGCAAAAATAATACAAAACAAACAAACAAACAAAAATGTAATTGTGCCAACTCCCTGAGCCCACATAAAGCAGTGCGAGGCCATGAGGCTGCTGGCTGCTGGGGCCTGGAACTCCTGAACTTTCGCTGTGCAGCAGGGGAAGTGAACATCAGGTTGATGACCCCATAACCGGGCTGCGGGCAGCTGAAACCGCAGGCCCTGCTCCTGCGGCTCCCTGCCTGCCTCTGGGTAAGGTACCCCAGGGCCATGCCCTTCCCGGCTGGTGTACCGCTGAGGTCAAAGTGAGGAACCGACACCTAGAGCCCACACCCCCACCTGCTCACTCCTGGCGGAACTGCCGGGCCCTGCAAGCAGAGACGGCAGCCCTGGGTGCACTGAGGTTTGTTTAATTTGAAGTAGGCTGTTCTCTCGAACGTGGTTAAGGGGTTTTTTATAACTGAAAAGCACGCTTGGGTGGTGAATGGCCGGGCTCCGGCCGGATCTGGATCGCTGGGCAGCCGGTCTCCGGCTGTGTAAGGAATTAGCGCCCCCTCCTGGTGGCCGGGGGCACCGCGCGTGCTGGAGCCCGGGCGACGGCGCTCACTTCTTGCCCTTGCCCTTGCCCTTCTTGCCCTTCTCCTGCTCCTTGGCTTTGCCCTTGCCCCGCTTCTTCTTCTTGGACCTGAGCATGGAGCGGACCAGGTAGCCCTTCCACACGGCCTGGATGAGCGTGGCGGCCCTGACCATGCGCACCATCTCGCGCTCGGCCTCCATCTTCTTCTTGGAGGTGATCTCGCGCTCCGTGCGGATCTGGGCGAACTCCTCCAGCAGCACGCTGTGGCGCTGCTTCAGCTCCTCCAGCTGCGCCTTCTCCTCCTGGTGGATGAGCTCCAGCTCCTCCAGCTCCTCCTGGGGGCGGGGCAGCGGTCACCAGGCTGCCTCCTCCCCGGGGGTGAGTGTTTCCGCCCCGGGGCCGCCTGCGCTCAGCCTTTCTGCACCGCGGCCCGGCCCGAGGATCCGAGATCCTGCGCTCAGCCTTTCTGCACCGCGGCCCGGCCCGGGGATCCGAGATCCGGTGGTGGTGCCGGGCCTGTCCCATCTGGCTGAAGGAACTTCAGAAAAGGGATCTTGGGAAAAGCACTCGGAAGGGACTTGCTCCGTGACACATACCTGCTTTTCGCCCATCTCGGTGTCGTATTTCTGGATCCAGTTCTCGATTTCCGTCTCCACTTTGTATTTCTTCTAAAAAAAAAAAAAAGTCCAATTAGTCATTGTGAGCCGCGCTGTGTTAAGGATAAACAGCCCCAAGCACTCCATCAGCAGGCCTCCTCCGTGGTGGGGGTCGGGAGATTTTCTTTTCTCCACATGCAGAGAACCCGAGGCTCAGACATCTCACTGCAAAGCACTCGGCAGGGGAAGCAGCAGGTGCAAAGGCCCTCAGGTGGGAGCAAGCCTGGGGTGTTTAAAGAACAGAAACTGGGGGGAACCAGTAGTTAGCGTAATGGCTATGTCGCTGGACTCCCACGTAGTATACCGCGGTTCGCCTCCCGGACCCGGTGGCTTAAAACTCACGCCGGGCGCGTGTGCGTGCGTGCCCAAGATCCCGAGAGGAGAATGGAGGAGAAGGGATTGCGGCGTGACCATCCCCCCTGGGGGGTGATTTCTCGCTTTCTGTCTCTATGTCTCTCTCTGTCTGGCGAGCGCACGCGCCTATAGCGAAAACCTCTCCTCCCCCCCAAAAAAAAGAACAGAAACTGGGGGCCAGTAGATGGTGTAGTGGTTATGTCGCTGGACTCCCACATGGTCGACTGGTTTGAGTCCTGGATCCAGTGGCTTGAAAACCACGCTGAGCACGTGTGCCGGTGTGCCCAAGATCCCAGGAGGAGAATGGAGAAGAAGGGATTGTGGTGTGGCCATCTGCCCTGGGGAGAGGGATTTCTCACTTTCTCTCTGTCTGCCTCTCTAGTGAATGCATGCACTCTAAGGCGAAAACTTTAAAAAAAAAAAAAAAAAGTCTTAAAATAACAGAAATTGAGCCAATGAACTAGCAATGAATGGCCGGCAGGGCGGCAGTCCCTAAAAAGGTAGGCTGTGATGGCTTGGAGGGTGTCAGCTGGAGAAGGGAGTGGAGTCCAGAGTAAGGGGAAGGGGCGGCCACTGGGTGGATTGATTTGCGATGGAGGAACATGGTCTGATTTGGGTTTTATTTCATTTTTTATTATTTTTGTTATTAGTTTATAGATTTTTGCCCTAGGGTGCGTGTGGTCCCTGGAGAGAGACAGAGGAAGTAAGAAATCGCACCCGCACCTGGGAGACGGCCATGCCACAGTCTGCTCCCCTCCAGTCTCCTCCCAGGATTTTGGGCACACATGCTTGGCCTGATTTTCAGTTTGCCAGGTCTGGGTCTCACATTGCTCAGTCAACTACCAGGGCTCCAGCTGCCTAAATCTCTGTGCCACCTGCTGGCCTTAACCTGGGTTTTAAAAAATCAGCTCCCGGGGCTGGCAGGTAGTGTGTTGGCTAAGGCACTGGACTCCCACATAGCTGACGGCGGTTTGAGTCCTGGACCTGGAGGCTTGCTTTCTTGCTCTTTCTCTTGCCCACTCTCTAACTCTGTCTCTCTCTGGTCAAATAAATAAATAAATAAAGTTAATTAAAATAATTTTTTTTTTTGGAGAGGTTTTTGCTATAGGGCACATGCGCTCGCCAGACAGACAGAGAGAGACAGAGAGATAGAAAGCGAGAAATCACCGCCCAGGCGGGATGGCCACGCCGCAATCCCTTCTCCTCCATTCTCCTCTTGAGATCTTTGGTACACACGCACACGCGCCCGGTGTGAGTTTTAAGCCACCGGGTCTGAGACGCAAACCGCGGTCGACTACATCGGAGTCCAGCGACATAGCCATTATGCTAACTGCTGATTCCTTAAAATAATTCTTAAAAAAAAAAAAAAAAAAAACAGATCAGGTTCCAGGACCAGTAGATGGTATAATGGTTACGTCACTGGATTCCTATGTAGTTGACCATAGTTCAAGTCCTGGATTTGGAGGCTTAAAACTCACACAGGGCATATGTGTGTGCACGCCCAAGACCTCCAAGAGGAGAATGGAGAAGGGATTGCAGCATGGACATCTCCCCTGGGGGGTGATTTCTCGCCTTCTATTTCTCTGTCTCTTTCTGACTCTTTCTGTCTTTCTGGTAAGTGCAAATGCCCTATAGCAAAAAATCTCTTTTAAAAATGTAAAACAAAAGGGGACTGGCAGGTGGCATGTTGGTTAAGGTACTGGACTCCCACATAACTGACCACGGTTCGAGTCCCACACCTTGTGCCTTGTTTTCTCACTTTCTCTGTCTCTCTCTGTCCCTCTCTGGTCAAATGAAAATAAATAAATAAATGAAGTTAAATAGAATAATTCTTTCAAAATAAATAAATAATTAAAAGAAGAAAAAAAGGTCAGTTCCCATCCACACCGTGGGGTGTGACTCAGTCATGAAAAGCAGTGGGGCCCTGACACAGGCCATACTGCGGGTGAGCCTTGAAAGCGGGACACTTAGTGAAAGAAACCAGACACGCGGGGCCACGTGCTGTGTGATTCCACATGTCCAGAGGGCCTGTAACAGGTACATCCACGGAGACAGACAGGTTAGTGACTGCAGGGGACCGGGGCCTAACAGAGTGGGGAGTCACTTTGTAACAGCTGCGGAGTTTTATTTTGAGGGGAGAAACTGCTTTGAACTGGACCGAAGAGACAGCTGCACGACACGCGAACGTCCTAACGGCCGCTCAGCTGTTCGCTTTACAGGGTTCATCTGCAGTGATTCCTTCTCAATTGAAAATTAAAAATAAGGGAACCAGCAGTTAGCGTAATGGCTATGTCGCTGGACTCCCACGTAGTCGACCGCGGTTCGTGTCCCGGACCCGGTGGCTTAAAACTCACGCCGGGCACGTGTGCGTGCGTGCCCAAGATCCCGAGAGGAGAATGGAGGAAAAGGGATTGCAGCGTGGCCATCCCCCCGGGGGGTGATTTCTCACTTTCTGTCTCTAATGTCTCTCTCTGTCTGACGAGTGCACGCGCCCTATAGCGAAAATCTCTCCCCCCCAAAAAAAAGAAAATTAAAAATAAAAATCAAGGGAACCAGCGGTTAGCGTAATGGCTATGTCGCTGGACTCCCACGTAGTCGACCGCGGTTCGTGTCCCGGACCCGGTGGCTTAAAACTCACGCCGGGCACGTGTGCGTGCGTGCCCAAGATCCCGAGAGGAGAATGGAGGAGAGGGGATTGCGGCGTGACCATCCCCCCTGGGGGGTGATTTCTCGCTTTCTGTCTCTCTGTCTCTCTCTGTCTGTCTGGCGAGCGCACGTGCCCTACAGTGAAAATCTCTCCAAAAAAAATAAAAATAAAAATAAAATTAAAAATAAAAATCAACATGGCTGACCATGGTTCAAATCCTAACCCTGGCAGCTTGAAAAACATGCCAGGGGGCCAGTGGGTGGTGTAGTGATTACTCCCACATGGCCGACCCCAGTTCAAGTCCCAGACCCAAAGGCTTGAAACTCAGGGCTGGGCATGTGTGCGTGCTTGCCCAAAATCCTTAGAGAGAAAAAGAGGAGAAGGGATTGCGGCCTGGCCATACCCCCTGGGCAGGGGGGTGATTTCTCCCTTTCTCTCTCTCTGTCTCTCTGACGAGTGCATGTGCCCTACAGTAAAAATCTCTCTTAAAAAAAAAAAAAAAAGAAAAAGATGGGACCAACAGATGGCATAATAGTTATGTCTCTGGACTCACGTGGTCAACTGTGGTTTGAATACCAGCCCTGGCAGCTTCAAACTCACGCCAGGCATATGTGCATATGTGCCCAAAAATCCCCAAAAGAGAATGGGATGGAAGAGAAGGGATTGTGGCGGGGCCATCCCCCCACCTTGGGGTGTGTGATTTCTCACTTTCTGTCTCTCTGTCTCTGTCTGTCTCTCCAGTGAGGCCATATGCCCTATAGCAAAAATCTCTCCCCCGGCCCCCCAAAAAAGATAAACATGCCGGGAACCAGCAGTTAGCGTAATGGCTATGTTGCTGGACTCCCACGTAGTCGACCGCGGAGAGACAGAGAGAGACAGAGACAGAAAGCAAGAAATCACCCCCCAGGGGGGATGGCCACACTGCAATCCCTTCGGTTGGGTTTTTCTTCAATGATTTAAATAGCTTTTTAAATTTGTTGACTGTTGGGACCAGCAGATGGTGTAATAGTTATGTCATTGAACTCCCACCTGGCTGACCGTGGTTCCAGTCCTGGACCCGGTGGCTTGAAACTCTTTTATTGATTTTTTTTTTTGAGAGATTTGTCATAGTAGGAGAGAGATGGAGAAGGAATTGTAGCATGAGCACACCCCACTTGGGGGGTTTCTCCCTCTTCATCTCTGTCTCTGTCTCTCTCTAGCAAGTGCACCCTCTGGCAAATAAAATGAACAAACAAACTTCCTAATCCTGCAATGAAAGAGCTCTTTTTTTTTTTTTTTTTTTTTTTTTTTAGAGGGGGGG
>NW_006159817.1:1419501-1426449 GCF_000334495.1 Tupaia belangeri chinensis | reverse complement strand
CAGAGACAGAAAGCAAGAAATCACCCCCCAGGGGGGATGGCCACACTGCAATCCCTTCGGTTGGGTTTTTCTTCAATGATTTAAATAGCTTTTTAAATTTGTTGACTGTTGGGACCAGCAGATGGTGTAATAGTTATGTCATTGAACTCCCACCTGGCTGACCGTGGTTCCAGTCCTGGACCCGGTGGCTTGAAACTCTTTTATTGATTTTTTTTTTTGAGAGATTTTTGCTATAGGGCACATGTGCTCACCAGAAAGACAGAGAGAGACAGAGAGACAGAAAATGAGAAATCCCCCCGCAGGGGGGATGGCCACACCGCAATCCCTTCTCCTCCATTCTCCTCTCAGGATCTTGGGCACGCACGCACACATGCCCGGTGTGAGTTTAAGCCACCGGGTCTGAGACTTGATCCGCGGTCGACTACATGGGAGTCCAGTGACATAGCCATTACGCCAGCTGCGGGTCCCTAGACTGGAAATATTTAAAGCGGTGCCGTTTGTGAGAAGTTTGGAAGCTAGCTACGCCTGGGCTAGGCACGGCTGGGAGGAAGGTAGAGAAGGGATGCTCACCAAGCACCAGTCATGCTCTGCTCTCAGCTCATTTGATCCACACGAGGACCCATTCAGACCTATTTTCTCATTTTCATTTTGAGATGTGCAAACAGGCTCGGAGGGAACTGAGCACGTGCCGAGGTCCAAGTGCCGCGCACTTCCGTTGCACGGCACCTGACAGGGTGGGGGTCACCATCCCTGTGGGGGCAGGGAGTTGAGGAACTTGTCCAGGGTCACTGAGAAGGGAACCCAGGCTCTCTGACCCCAGCCCCCAGGCTCAGCTGCCCCAGCTCCTCACCCTGCCCAGCACTGGGCCTCCCAGGAGTAAGGGAACCGTCCCGCGCCCACTCGCGGCCCCTGTCTCTGCCCGGGTGTACCTTCCTCAGCGCCTGCTCGGCCTCGCGGTTCTCCATGACCAGGTTGTGGTACTGGGAGCGCAGCAGCTGGATCTCCTGCTGGATCTTGGCCACCCTGGCCTGTGAGGCTCGGAAGTCCGCCTTCTGCTGCTTCTCGGCCTCCTGCTTGGTGCGGATGAGGTTGTTCTCCGAGAACCTGAGCACCTGGTGCAGGTGGTTTTTCAGTTCCTGGATCACAAAGTTCTCCTTCTCCACCTGGGTCGGGAAGAGGCAGGGCTCGGTGAGTACCTGCATGACTACGGCCTGTCACAGGGACAGCCATGACCGCACCCTCCCCAGATCCTACCTCCTACCCCAGTGGGGGAAGCTGAGGCTCAGGAGGTGGAGCCATTGGGGGTACACAGCTGAGCAGGGATCAGAAGCCAGGTCTGTCTGACCTAGAGCCCTTGTTCTTTTTTTCTTTTTTTTCTTTTTTCCTTAGATTTTTGCTATAGGGTGCATGGACTTGCCAGAGAGACAGAAAGCGAGAAATTAACGCCCCCATTCCTGACCCAGGGCGGATGGCCACACTCCAATCCTTTCTCGTCCATTCTCCTCTCGGGATCTTCGGCACGCATGCATACGTGCCTGGCGTGAGTTTAAACCACCAGGTCTGGGACTTGAACCTCCGGTTGACCATATGGGAGTTCAGTGATGTAACCATTACGCCATCTTCTGGCTCCAAGGAGCCCTTGTCCTTGGGCACCACTTTCTATTTCCTGGCATGAGTGAGGGGCACAGGAGAGGTCTGGGACAGCAGGGACGCTCCCACCCAGGGCATAGCGGGGCAGGGCTTGGCTGGCAAAGGCCCTGGCATGACAGGGGAAGATAAGCCACCATGCCTCTCTCGCGGCCACATTTGCAAGATGACGAAGAAAGAAGGAACGCCCGTGCCAAAAAGGGCCACAACCACGTGACCTATTTGCTGCATGAACCGCGACTGATGCGTCCCCAAGTACAAGGCTATTGAGTAGTTTGTCATTGGGGGCCAGCAGGTGGCTTTATGGTTAAGGTGCTGGACTCCCCCATGGCTGGCTGTGGTTTGAGTCCTGGACCTGGCAGGTTGAAACTCATGCAGGGCGTGTGCGCGTGTGTGCCCAAAATCCTGAGAGAAGAATATACGAGAATGCTTTGCCACATGGTCATTCCCCCCACTCCCCCGGGGAGTGATTTCTGACTTTTTCTCTGTGTCTCCGGCAAGCGCATGAACCCTATAACAAGAACAACAAAAAACCCCCTCCTCCAGGGATCTTGGGCATGCACGCACATGTACACATGCATCAAGAGTTCCAAGTCGGGGACCAGCAGTTAGCGTAATAGCTATGTCGCTGGACTCCCATGTAGTTGACCGCGGTTCAAGTCCCGGACCCGGTGGCTTAAACTCACACTGGGTATGTGTGCGTGCATGCCCAAGATCCCAAGAGGAGAACGGAGGAGAAGGGATTCCGCCGTGGCCATCCCCCTGGAGGGTGATTTCTCACTTTCTGTTTCTCTCTGTCTTTCTGGTGAGCACATGTGCCCTATAGCAAAAAGCTCTAAAAAAAATTTAATAAAAGAGTTTCGGGTACCAGCAGGTGGTGTGGTGGTGGTTAAGGTGCTGGACACTCCCACATGGCCGACCATGGATCAAGTCCCAGATCTGGTGGCTTGCTGTGTGTGTGTGGGGGGGTCAAATTAAAATAAATGAATGAATAAATAAAATGAAATAATTATTAAAAAAAAAATCTAATAGAAGAGTTTCAAGCCACCGGGTCGAGGACTGGAACCACAGTCAGCCAGGTGGGAGTCCAGTGACGTAACCACTACACCATCTGCTGGTCCCAACAGTCGACAAATTGAAAAAGCTATTTAAATCACTGAAGAAAAACCCAACCACCAAAATCCTTGGGCCAGCATGCGCATGGCCCTTCCACGGCGCGACCAGGGCCACGAAGCTGTACCTCGGCGTCCCTGTTCTTCACGCGTGCTGCCAGTTCGTGTTCAAGAGTATTGATGAGATCCTGGTTCCTCATGGTTCGTCTGGTGATTTCCTGTATGAACTGGGCCTTATCCCTGGCCTCCATGGGACTGGTGAGTAGCTTCTCAAACAGGAAACCCCGGAGTTCCATCAGGCTGGCGATAAAACGCTGGGCTTCGGGAGTCCTGTCTGGCGCCTGCTTCTGCAGGACCCTGGTGGCCTGGGGGTTATTGAGCAGGAGCCTCAGGATGTTCTTGGTGGAATCTCTGATCTCCTGCATGAGGGGCCCGAGGCTGGATCTCTGCAGCTCTATGGAGAAGAGGCGGTCCCTGAGCCACCCTTCCTCCTCGGCCTCCTCCTGTGACTGCACCTGCTTCTCTTGCTCCTTCAGGTAGTCGATGTTCTCCAGGAAGATCTGACAGAGGTCTGCGTGCTCCCTCAGGGCCCTTATGGTGTCCTCTCCCAGCTCGCCCGCCAGCTTCTCCAGATTGGATGCCACATGCGACAGTAAGGTCACCAGCTCCACCTTGTGGATGGCCTCGTCCAGTACGGACATGATCCTCTTGGTCTCGATGGTGGTGAGCTTGGTCTTGGAGGGGGCCGAGGGCTGCAGCGGATCAGCTGGCTTTTTGGAGAGCTCTGTCTTCAGCCTGACCCTGTCCGTGGCGGGGCTCTGGTAGAACGGGGCCACCGCCGTGAGGACATGTAAAGCCATGTTGGGAGGAGCCTTCTTGGCCTTGGAAATGGAGACGGTGGTTGACCGTCTGGGCCTGGGACAACCTGAGACAGGAAGGAGCAGAAGTTAGCGTAACCACGCTGACATCCATGTGGTTACAGTGAGCATCCCAGCCACAAGGGCTGATGCCAGGAGCCCATGGTGGGTGCTCTGCAGCTTTTACCCAGATCTTTTTTTATATTAAATTTTATTATTTTTGCTATCAGGTGCCTGTGCTCGCCAGACAGGTGGACAGAGACAGAGAAAGTGAGAATCACTCTCCCCCGGGGGGATGGCCACACCACAATCCCTTCTCCTCTACTCTTCTCTTGGGATTATGGACATGCACGCACACACACCCAGTGTGAGTTTCAAGGTGCTGAGTCCGGGACTCGAACTGTGGTTGGCCATATGGGAAGCCAGTAAGCCAGTACCTTAACCACTATGCCACCTGCTGGGCCCTTTACCCAGGGCTTTTAACTAGAGCTTTGTGACCAGATTAGAGCCACTAGGGTTGAAGGAACAAGTGTGGAGGGGAGTCTCAAGCATGCCAGTCAAGTAGAGACCAATCAGGAAAACAGACGCTGTTCTAAGGAGTTAAATCCAGGGAACTGGCCTAGCCACAGTGTTGGAGAAGTCGGCTGTGAAGTATTGGAGCCATATGGGAAGGCCTGGGGTTCGAATCCCGGGTGGACCTGAACGTGCTGGGTGTGCCTGGCTGGCTAGAAAACTAGAGGGAGGATCCTACCATGGCAAGACCCTTGTCAGGGGTCCCTGTCTCTGTCTCTCTCATTCGTTCATAAATAAGTAAACTTTAACTGCAGAGAACTGATTATACTGGCGGCAGAAGAGGTGAGAGGCCACCCAGGGAAGGGAAAGCTAGCCAATGATATTTTTTTCTTTTGTCTTTTTTTTTTAGAGAGATATTTTTGCTATGAGGTATGTGCACTTGCCAGAAAGACAGAGAGACAGAAAGAGAGAAATCACCCCCGAGGGGGGATGGCCGTGCTACAATCCCTTCTCCTTCATTCTCCTCTCGGGATTTTGGGCATGCACGCACAAGCACCTGATGTGTGAATTTCAAGCCTTCCGATCCAAGACTCAAACCCTGGTTGGCCATGTGGGAGTCCAGCAACGTAATCGTTAACTTCATCTGCTGGTCCCAAGCCACCCAGTAATTTCTAATAGCAGGAAGACACCAACCACATTGGAGTCCAGGGGACGCTTGAACCACAGCCATGACCACCCAAAGGAAACGCAGCCCAAAGCAGTGAGGTGGGGAGAAATACCCTGGTTTCTCTCATCCCCCTTCCTCCAGTCTAAAGGCAGTGTCTCTCCTTGGCCAAAACCAGTAGGAAGCCCCTGTTGAGGGAGCCTGGGTGGTGCATTCTCTCTCTCTTTTAAAAGAACTATTTTATTTATTTATTTATTTATTTATTTTGGAGAGGTTTTTTGCTATAGGGCATGTGCACTTGCCAGAAAGACAGAGAGACAAAAAGCGAGAAATCACCCCTTGTCCCGGGGGTATGGCCATGCTGCAATCCCTTCTGCATTCTCCTCTCAGGATCTTGGGCACGCACACACATGTGCCCAGCATGAGCTTAAGCCACCGGGTCCGGGACTCGAATCAAGGTCAACTACATGGGAGTCCAGCGACATAGCCATTGCGCCACCGGGTCCTCGAATCAAGGTCAACTACATGGGAGTCCAGCGACATAGCCATTGCGCCAACTGCTGGTCCCAATTAAACTTTATTTATTTATTTTAATTTGACCATGGAGAGAGAGAGAGAGAGAGAGAAAGTAAGAAAGCAAGCCACCAGGTCTAGGCCTTGAACTGCGGTCAACCACGTGGGAATTGAGCGCCCTTAACCACCATGCCACCTGCTGACCTCTGAGGTGCACTCTCTCTCTCTCTCTTTTTTTTAAAGATTTTATGTAACTTTATTTATTTGTTTAAATTTGACCAGAGAGGGAGAGGGAGAGAGGAGAGAGAGAGAGAGAAAGAGAGAGAAAGTAAGAAAGCAAGCTACCAGGTCCAGGACTCGAACCATGGTCAGCCATGTGGTAGTCCAGCGCCCTTAACCACCACACCACCTGCTAGCCCTGGTGCATTCTATTTCACCACACATACTTCCTGCTTTCTAGTCAATCTTGTGTGTTCCTTAGGTTTCTCCGGACATGAAAGTTTCGGGGACAGCCATGGAGCTTCTGTGGCCTCTCTGAGGATGAAGGATCTTTGCCCCACAGCCACAGGATCAATGTGAGCAAAGTACTGAATGAATGCACTTCTCCGCATGACCCGCAAAGCTCTCAGGCATAAATCAAAACAAGCCTATTCTTCAGAGATCTGGGGCTGGAAATGCAACGTTGTATAAAATGCTTCCCATTTGCTTACAGCCAAATTACCTCTTTAGCTTTAAAGGGCAAGCTTGTTTTATTTGATTATAAAGACATCCCATCAGCTCCTGACAGCTCATTTGGGTGAACAAGAAAAAGCCCGAGGAAACTGGGGGGTCAGGGGGAGTGTATCTGACTCAGATGACAAAGATCACTGGGGACTCTCTTGTCCTTGACTTCTAATATGATCATTTCATGTCCTTGTTAATGCCACCCACCTTAATATTTAAATCGTTTCCAACGGGGAGCCTCACCTTTTGAAATTCCTGTCCTGAGAGTGAAGCGAGATTGTTAATAGATGGGGGGGGACTTTAATTGGATCTTTTCTGTATTTGTCACTAATTCAACTGATGAACTTTATACATGGAAATATATCTTTATCATGCAAATTATATGTCGCCTTCATTCAAATAGGTTTGTTAGGTATGTTATTATTTTCACTCTCAGAACATTTTGGGGAAAAAAAATTGAGCTAAATTATATTTTCTCTACTGGAGAGAAAAAGAGGAAAGAAAACCCAACAGCTGTGACTACCCTACAAATCCATCGTTGGTACAAGGAAAGTGAGAGGGCGTTAAAAAATAAAACAAAGGGACCAGCAGGTGGCGTAGTGGTTAAAGTGCTGGACTCCCACAATTGCCCATCACAATTTGAGTCCCAAATCCAGCGGCTTGAAACTCACGCTGGGCGTGTGTACGTGTGCTCAAGATCTCGAGAGGAGAATGGAGGAGAAGGGATTGCCATGTGGCCATCGCCCCTGGGGGGGGGTGATTACTCACTTTCTCTCTGTCTCTCTGGCTAGCACACATGTCCTATAACAAAAATTTCTTAAAGAACAAAACAGAAAAGAATGCGAATCTCACTTTAAGATGTGCCATTTTATTTATTTATTTATTTTTAAAATTAAAAAAATTATTATTTATTTAATTT
>NW_006159817.1:1412218-1419344 GCF_000334495.1 Tupaia belangeri chinensis | reverse complement strand
AGAGGTTTTTGCTATAGGGCGCATGCACTCGCCAGAAAGACAGAGAGAGACAGAGAGACAGAAAGCGAGAAATCACCCCCCAGGGGGGATGGCCACGCCGCAATCCCTTCTCCTCCATTCTCCTCTCGGGATCTTGGGCACGCACGCACACGTGTCCCACGGATTACTAAGAGGCTACAGGGCTGGCCCGTGGTGTGGGGAAGGCAGCTGGATCTGACATGGCTGACCTGGAGACACGAGTCCCAGACCCAGTGGCTTGAGAAACATGCTGGTGCATGTGTGTGCATGTTCAAAATCCAGGAAGAGGGACCAGCAGTTAGCGTAGTGGCTATGCCTTTGGACTCCCATGTAGTCGATCGCGGTTCGAGTCCCGGACCTGGTGGCTTAAACTCACACGGGGCGCGTGTGTGTGCATGCCCAAGATCCCAAGAGGAGAATGGAAGAGAAGAGATTGCGGCATGGCCATCCCCCCGGGGGGGGGTGATTTCTCACTTTCTGTCTCTCTGTCTCTCTCTGTCTTTCTGGCGAGCGCATGCGCCCTATAGTGAAACCTCTAAAAAAAAAAAAAAAAATCATTAACAAAATCCAGGAAGAAGGGGAAAGTGGAGAAAGGGTGGAGTGTGACCATGTCCATGGTGGGGGGGTGCTTTGTCACATTGCCCCCACCGCTATCTCTGTCTCTCTCCAGCAAGCTCAAGTGTTTTTGATCAAAATCAAAAAAAAAAAAAAAAAGAAAAAAGAAAAAAAAAAAGAGGCTCTTCCATATAGCCTGGGTGTGTAGGCTATAACATTAGGTTTGCTTAAGAATCCCTTGGGATGGGAACCAGCAGTTAGCGTAATGGCTATGTCGCTGGACTCCCACGTAGTCGACCGTGGTTCGCGTCCCGGACCCGGTGGCTTAAAACTCACGCCGGGCGCGTGTGCGTACGTGCCCAAGATCCCGAGAGGAGAATGGAGGAGAAGGGATTGCGGCGTGACCACCCCCCCTGGGGGGTGATTTCTCGCTTTCTGTCTCTCTGTCTGTCTGGCGAGCGCACGCGCCCTATAGCGAAAAAAACCTCTCAAAAAAAAAAAAAAAAAAGAATCCCTTGGGATGATTGCAGGATTAAATGGCCTAATGACGCTTTTCTCAAACCCCCTTATTAAGCTGGGTATGACTGTGTTCGTAAGTGCCTGTGCATTCCCCAGTTGAGTTCCTTTTATGTCTCATTGCCAGAGGGCATGGTGCTTGCCAGAGACAGACAGGGAGGTGGAGAGGAAGAAAGCACGCCCTACCGGGGGTGTGTGGTCATGCTCCAACCCCTCCCCTCCATTTCTCCACTGGGTCAGGATTTGGGGAACACACACACATGTGCTGAGTGTGGTTGTTAGCCACCAGGGCTGGGATGGGAACCACGTCAGGCATGTGGGATTCGGCTTCCTCAACTCAGTTTTTAAGTACCCTTCATTCAAAAGGAAACCTTCTATCACTTTCCTTAAATAGAAGGTAACAATGTCTACACCCTGATATTATTTCATTCTAGCTAGGTAGTATTATCCAGGAAACCACTGAGCCTGAGAACAGAATCTCTGCTGTTAAAAAACAAGATTATGGGGGCCAGCAGGTGGCATAGTGGTTAAGGTACTGGACTCCCATGTGGTCAACCACGGTTTGAATCCTGGACCTTTCTCATTTGTCCTCTCTCTCACTCTGTCCCTCTCCGGTCAAATTTAAATAAATAAATAAGTAAGTAAATAAATAAATGCATGTAAATAAAATGATTCTTTTTTTAAAAAATTTCAAAGTCCCCCTATGGTAAAGGCATTTGAATGGCCATAGGATGAACCTTGTTGCTAAAATCTGAAAGCTAAAGTCAAAGAGATACTTTTCCCTGATACTTTGTTATTTCAAATGTTCTTTTCTTTTTATTTTTTTTTTAGGGAGATTTTTGCTATAGGGCACGTCTGCTCGCTAGAGAGACGAGAGACAGAAAGTGATAAATCACCCCCCAGGGGGATGGCCATGCTGCAATCCCTTCTCCTCCATTCTCCTCTTGAGATTTTGGGCACGCATGCACACATCCCCAGCGTGAATTTTAGGCCACCGGGTTCAGAACTTGAACCATGGTCGACTCCGTGGGAGTCCATCACCTGCTGGTCTTGACTCCTGTTATTGACTTCTGACATGCGGGGCAGCTCACCCTTGGTTGTGGCGGCTGTCCTGTGCCCTGTAGGATGGTTGGGAGCACCTGAGTCTCTGCACAGTGAGGCCGACAGTATTCCTCACTTGGGACCAGCTGAAGCCAAATGTCTCCAGATACTACCAAAATCCCGGGGTGCGTGTTGCCCCAGGTTGAGGATCACTGGCCTAGCAACATCGGCCCTGCCCATCTGTGAAGTGGCCGGCCTCCCCTCCCCTGCCCTAAATCCAGCACTCCAGCCAGGCTCAAAGGCAGGCTTGTCCAGATCTAGCCCAGCCCCGCCCAGGAAGATGAACTCAGAACCAAAATCAGGGGGGCCAGCAAGTGGCGCGGTGGTTACGGTGCCGGACTCCCACATGGCCGACCCGGTTGCAGTCCCAGACCTGGTGGCTTGAAACCCACAAGGAGTATGTGTGTGTACATGCCCAAAATCTCGAGAGAAGAACAGAGGAGAAGAGATTGCGGTGTGGCCATGTTTGGGTGTGTGGAGAGTGATTTCTCGCTTCAGCAGATGCCTGTGCCCTGTGGCAAAAAAGAAAGAAAAAAGTCAAAATGGGCCTCACAAGCTGGGTGTTAGGAGACCTGGGTGCTGACCCTTCCTGCTAGGGGCTCTGCTGAGCGACTCCCTAATCTCTGTGGGAACTGGGGCAAAGACTTTTGTCCTAGCCACTTCAAAATGGGGCTGGGTGGAGGAGAGATGATTTAAAAGCCCCCTTCAAAGGTGAGTGGTGCTCATTAAGTGGTGGTGAGTAGCCTCCTTCCCCTGGGGGCTCCTCTCCAGGCCAAAGGGAAGGTGGGAATTAAGCAATTGTGCAAGCAGGGAGCTCACCCTGTCATTTTTCACTGGGAAGGAGAAAGACCCCAAGTAAAAATCATGGCATTTGATTCTGACCATGCACACACCCCCCCTCCCGCCCCGAATATGTATTCCCAAGGGGACACCTGACCCAGAGCCTGCACAGGACTCTGTCTGCAATGCCAGTCCCTCCTGGAGGCAGAGGGGTGGACGCTAGGGCCCTGCAGCCTCTGGTACTGCTGCTTTCAATCAAAAGCCTGTTTTGGCTTCCAGGGCGGAGGGTGAAGTCTCAGAAAGGGGAAAAAAATTGTCAACTTTGTATCCTGGGCTCCCCCCCCCCAACACACACAACCAATTTTTTGTTGTTCTTTTTGTTTGTTTGTTTGTTTGTTTGTTTGTTTTGGAGAGGTTTTTGTTATAGGGTACTTGCACTTGCCAGAAAGGCAGAGAGAGACAGAGAGACAGAAAGTGAGAAATCACCCCCCTGGGGGAATAGCCACGCTGCAATCCCTTCTCCTTCATTCTCCTCTTGGGATCTTGGGCACGCACGCACACGCGCCCGGCGTGAGTTTAAGCCACCGGGTCTGGGTCTCAAACTGCGGTCAACTACATGGCCCCTGTTTGTTTTTAAGGGGTTTTTGCCATAGAGTGTGTGCTGGAGAGAGACAGAGACAGTGAGAGGGAAAGTGAGACATCACCCGCAAGGGGGATGGCCACACCACAATCCCTTCTCCATTCTCCTCCTGGGATCTTGGGCGCACTTGCACACGTGCCCCGTGTGATTTTCAAGCCCCGGTTTGGGACTGGAACCACAGTGGGCCATATGGAAGTCCATGTAGTAGACCGTAACTCGTAGCTCGAGTCCCAGACACAGTGGCTTAAACTCATGCTGGGCGCGTGGGCATGCGTACCCAAGATCCCGAGAGGAGAATGGAGGAGAAAGGATTGCGGCGTGGCCATCCCTCCTTGGGGGCATGGGGGTGTGTGATTTCTGGCTTTCTGGCTCTCTGTCTTTCTGGTGAGCGCACGTGCCCTATAGCAAAAACATCTAAAAAAAATTATTCTTTTTATTATTTATTTCTGTATTTATTTTGAGAGATTTTTCCTGTAGGGTGCATGCACTTGCCAAAGAGACAGAAAATGAGAAATCACCCTCCATGGGGGTATGGCCATGCTGCAATCCCCTCCCCTCCATTATCCTGTCAGGTGTTTGGGTGCGTGCGCACACACACACACACACACACACACACACGTGCCTGGCTTGAGTTTGAAGCTGTTAGAACCAGGCCTTCAACTGTGGTCGGTGAGGTGAGAGTCCAGCACCCCATCCACTATGCCACCTGCTGGCCCCTAAATTCTTTTTATTTTAAAACTTGGCTTCCTAGGCATCGCCTCTCTACCTTATGGCTTAATATTCAGTCAAAAGTGATCAGAGGTTGTGCTCAGATGCTTTGAGTCAGTAAAGGCTTCTGTTCTGTGCCAACGAGTGGAGTCAATGTTTGGGTCTTTTTAAAAAAAAATTGCTATAGGGCACGTGTGTTCACTGGAGAGAGGCAGAGAGGTGAGGGGAGTGAGAAAGCACCCCCTAAGGGAGATGGCCACGCTGCAATCCCTTCTCCTCCATTCTCCTCTCAGGAGCACAAGCATTCAGCATGTCTCTCCAGCTGCCTGGTCCGGGACTCAAACCATGCAGTTGGCAATATGGGATCTAGCCGTCTTAACCTGCTTGCCACTGGCTGGCCCTTGGGTCTTTTTTTTAAATAATCATTTTATTTAACTTTATTTACTTATTTAAATTTAACCAGAGAAGAACAGAGGGAGAGAGAGATGGAAAGTGAGAAAGCAAGCTGCCAGGTTCAGGACTAAAACCACAGTCGGCCGTGTGGGAGTCCAGCATCCTTAACCGCCACGCCACCTGCTGGCCCCTTTGTGCCATTTAAAATATATATATTTATTTCTTCTTGGGCTAGCAGGTGGTATGGTGGTTAAAGGCGCTGGACTCCCACACGGCTGACAGTTTGAGTCCCAGACCTGGCAGCTTGCTTTCTCACTTTCCATCTCTCTCTCCCTCTGTTCTTCTCTGGTTAAATTTAAATAAGTAAATAAAGTTAAATAAAACAATTATTTAAAAAAATATTTATTTCTTCTTATTGTTATTATTAATTTTATTCATCAGTGATAGAGAGAGAGAGAAAGAGAGAGAGAGAGAAAGTGAGAAAGCAAGCCACCAGGTCCGGGACTCAAACTGCGGTCGGCCATGTGGGAGTCCCACACCTTAACCACTACACCACCTACCAGCCCCAGTCTGCCTTGACTTTTATGTCTCCTGTGTATGTCCACATGGGCTCCCATGGCCAGGGAAGTCTAAGCAGCGTGGGCCTGCTCCATTGCCTATACAGTGGGTTGTCAGAAAAGTCATGGTACCTTATTTTTTATTATTATTTTTTTGCTATAGGGTGTGTGTGCTCGCCAGAAAGACAGAAAGAGACAGAGAGACAGAAAGCAAGAAATCACCCCCAGGGAAGATGGCCATGCCGCAATCCCTTCTCCTCCATTCTCCTCTCGGGATCTTGGGCACGCATGCACACGCACCCGGCATGAGCTTAAGCCACTAGGTCCAGGACTCAAACTGCAGTCAACTACATGGGATTTTCAGTAACGTAGCCATTACACCATCTGCTGGTCCCCCATGGTGCATTTTTACATAGAAAAACAGAAAAGTACGTCATGAATTTTCCGATGACCCCATACTTACTATACACAGCCTCTGGTCAAGCAGGACCAGTAGAGAGCTTATCAAGCCCCCATGGCTGTCTCCCCTCCCAGAAGTCCCAACTGTCATCTGCTCTGTGCCCCACACAGGACTGCAACTGGACCACCAGACGGCTGGCCTTCCCTGTTCTCTTGCCACCAAGAAAGCCACTCCAGCTGACAATGCATCATAGCCAAGGAGCCCCAGCAGACAGTGACAGTGAAGTTAACAGTCTCCATGGCCTGCCCCCCGGTCCCCAAGTTGGACCACCATGCTGACAGGCTGAGGGAAGGGGGATTTGCAGAAGCCCAGGTGAGCAGGCCACAGACTCCAGTTCCAGTAGTTTTCATGGTAAGTGCTGTCTGGTGTGGACCTTTGGTGATTCTGAGTGCTAACACAGCAGCAGACGGGTTGGTCCAGCTTTACAGTATTTTTTTTTTTTAAGAATTTTAAATTAAATTTTATTATTATTATTTAATTTGACAAGAGAGAGAGAGAGAAAGGGAGAAACCAAGCCACCAGGTCTAGGATTTGAACCATGGTCAAGCATGTGGGAGTCCAGCGCCCCTAACCACCACGCCACCTGCTGGCCCCTACGGTTGTTTCTCCATTATAGAAAAATAAACATAAAAATGACCATTTTGGGGGGGGTCAGCAGGTGGCATAGTGGTTAAAGCGCTGGACTCCCACATGGCCGTCTATGGTGGAGTCCCAGACTTGGTGACTTGAAACTCACATTGGGTGCGTGTGCATGTGTGCCCAAAATCCACAGAGGGGAATGGAGGAGAAGGGATTGCAGCATGGCCATCTCTCCTAGGGGGGTGATTTCTTGTTTTCTGTCTCTCCGTGTGTCTCTGGTGAGTGCACATGCCCTGTAGCAATAAAAATAAAAGAGGGATGGTAGGTGATGTAGTGGTTGAAGGCCCTGGACTCCCTCATGGCTAACTATGGTTCAAGTCCTGAACCTGGCAGTTTGCTTTCTCACTTTCCCTCTCTTTCTCACTCTATCCCTCTCTGGTCAAATAAAAATAAATACATAAATAAAGATAAACAAAATAATTCTTTTAAAAAAAAGGAAAGATGGGAACCAGCAGGTGGTGTGGTGGTTAAGACGCTGGACACTCCCACATGGCCGACCATGGTTCGAATACCAGACCTAGTGGCTTGCTTTCTTACTTTCCCTCTCTTCTCTCTGTGCATCTCTCTCTGTCAAATTAAAATAAATGAATGGATAAATAAAATTAAATAAATAATTATTTAAAAAATAAAAGAAAATGCCACTGTCTACGGAGAACTTACTGTGTTGTTCAGTTCAGTAAGAATCTCTTCATAACCTTATCTGACGGGGCCATGCAGACAACACAAGCTGGTAAAGAGGCTGCCTCCCATACCTAAGGC
>NW_006159817.1:1409595-1411970 GCF_000334495.1 Tupaia belangeri chinensis | reverse complement strand
CAAATTTTAACATATGTTAGGTCAAATTAGTATAAGCCAAATTAACGTTAGTAGCATATGAAAACTAAGTTAGTTTAAGGCTAGTTTTATGTAAATACCCCTTGTTAAAGCTACAGGCCAAAGTTAACTCATGCTAGGCAAAGTCAGCACATTCACCACATAACAGAGACTCAGAGATAAAACAAAAGAACTCACTAATTGACAGACTCAGCAAACAAAATTCAGAAACCCACGGATTTTTTTTAAAAAGGAAAAGCCTGACTGGTGACAACAGGATGAACAAACCTGAAGGCTCCAGAGAAAGATGAACTATCTTAGCTGGGAGCTCTTATCTAAAGCAACAGGTAGTTTTCAGCTACAAAGAGTTTCTCATCTATGTGCTGTCGACTATGAAAAACTGCTAATAAAACATCCTGTGTTGTCTCCTGAGCTACAAGATCATCTTCCTTTCCCATATAAGATCATAGACTCACCCTCTATTGTTGTAATGTATAGATAGTCCATATATTAACTGTGTCTTTACTTAGCAAGACAAGATATCTATCTAGGTCTTTGCAACCAGTGCCGCCCTGGCCCGGGACTGATGTTACCAAGCTTCCTGCAAGCCCCCCTTTTCAAAAGACCCTGTCCGGTAATCAAGACTGAAGGAGAAAATGCACCAGACAAATAGAGACGCTTTCATTCTGAGAACTGTGTTTGGCTTTACCTGTTCAAACAAGACAGACATCATGTTTTATGACCATTGTTCCTGTGCTTTGAATTCTGTTTCATCGAATAAATCTTTTATTTCCTCCTCATCCCCCCTATATCCCTCAATAAACACGTGTGTTTGATAGCTGCTAGTGCGGCAGCCTGGAGCTGGCTCTGGCTGTGGCCGGCTGAGAACATGCTAAGAGGCATTGAGGTCTTAGTCTAATTTCTGTTCCTGATCACCCGTGTCACTTTCCTGTGTCTGAGTCCCAAACCCACCCCTGCCTAGGCTGGACCCTGGCACTTGTCGCAGTTATTTCTCAAAAGAAATTCTTCGTCTTGTTTGTACCATGAAATTACATTTTAAGGATGGAGATGGGATGGGATCAGCAATTGGCATAGTAGCTATGTTGCTGGACTCCTATGTAGTTGACTGCTGTTCAAGTCCCAGACCCGGGGTGGCTTAAACTCATGCCAGGGGCATGTACGTGCGTGCCTGGGATCCTGAAAGGAGAATGGAGGAGAAGGTATTGCAGCATGGTCATCCCCCCAGTGTGATTTCTTGCTTTCTGTCTGTCTTTCTCTGTCTTTCTGGCGAGTGTGCACATCCTATAGCAAAATCAAGCAAACAAAACAAAACAAACAAATCTCAAAAAGAAAAAGAAAAAAGGATGGAGATGGGAGTTAAATTCTTCTTTAAAAAAAAACTAAAAGAATTATTGGGACCAGCAGATGGTGTAACATTTACGTTGCTGGACTCCTGCGTAGTCATCCGCAGTTTGAGTTCTGGAACCAGTGGCTTAAAACTCACACCAGGCGTGGGACCAGCAGTTAGCGTAATGGCTATGTCGTTGGACTCCCACATAGTCGACTGGTCCGGGTGGCTTAAAATTCACGCCGGGATTTCACGCTTTCTGTCTCTCTGTCTCTCTCTGTCTGTCTGGCGAGTGCACGTGCCCTATAGTGAAAACCTCTCAAAAAACCAAAAAACAAAAAAACCTCACATCAGGCGTATGTGTGTGGGTGCTCAAAATCTCAAGAGGAGACAGAGAAGAAGGGATTGTGGCGTGGTCATCACTCCTGGGGTGTGATTTCTCACTGTCTCTCTCTTTCTGTCTTTGTCTCTTCAACAAGTACACACGCCCTATAGCAAAAATCTCTAAAAAAAAATTAAACAAAAGAATTATTGGGACCAGTAGATGGTGTAATGGTTACATTGCTGGACTCCCATGTAGTTGACTGCAGTTCGAATCCCAGACCCCTACCAGCTTGAAATTCATGCCAGGCGTGAGTGCATGCATGCCCAAAATCTTGAGAGGAGAATGGAGGTGGGATTGCAGCACGGTCATTTCTCCAGGGGGTTGATTTCTCTCTTTCTGTCTCTCCGGTGAGCATACGCATCCTATAGCCAAAAATCTGTCTAAAATATATATATATATACACACACACATATGTATTTAATTTTATTTATGATTATATTTTTATTTGCTATAGGACACATGCACTCACCAGAGAGAGGCCGAGAGAAAGAGAAGAGAAAGTGAGAAAGCAAGCTGACAGGTCTGGGACTCAAACTGCAGTCAGCCACATGGGAGTCCAGTGCCTTAATAACCATGCCACCTGCTGGCCCCATAAATTCTTTTTTTTTTTTTTTTTTTTTGGGAGGAGGGGCTTTTGTTATAGGG
>NW_006159817.1:1408487-1409528 GCF_000334495.1 Tupaia belangeri chinensis | reverse complement strand
CCCCGGGGATGGCCATGCCACAATCCCTTCTCCTCCATTCTCCCCTCGGGATCTTGAGCACGCACGCACACGCGCCCGGCGTGAATTTAAGGCACCGGGTCTGGAACCGCTGTTGACTACATGGGAGTCCAGACACTATACCAACTGCTGGTCCCAGGCCCCATAAATCCTAAAGTTAGTTTGAAAGGCAAAATCATAAAACCAAAATTATCTTATTTAAACTTTCGCTCAAGTGAGCTGCCTTCCACTGCAGACTCACCCCAGAATGTGTGGCCACCGCCGGGTGGAAAAGAAGGGGATTAATAAAACTACCCTCTCATCCTCCGCACTAACGTTTGGCTTCAAGGAAGTTAACGGATACGACTCTCCGTGCCTGGTATCATCCCCATTTTAGGGATGAAGTGGGGCCATGAAGTGAGCGGGTGATGGGGAAAAAACAGGCAGGGACACCGAAGAGGATGCCCTGGGTCCGCGCAAGCTCCCCAGCTCCCCTTTTCTCCAGCCTTCCCCTAATTAGTTACTCACCTGCTCTGAGATAGGTCCTAGGTTTCTCTACTCACGGTTACCTTCGCTGTCCCTGCGTTGCTAGGTTACCCGCCAATCTCAGAAGGCAGGCCTGGGACCTTGACTGACTTTCCTCTTGACTATTCAATTTCTTGCCCCTCTCAGTTAGACCCACCTTCTGAGAACTGACCAATCAGAAGCACTGTATTTCTGATTCTCCACCAATTGAAAGACTCGGGTATCCCTCTGGGTTGGGCCGAGCAATTAAGGCGGGGAGGTGGGAGGAGTAAAGGGCGGGGTTTATTCGTCCCGCCCCCTCTTAAGAAGGCGGGCAGAGAATCCTGCATTAGCAGTGGACGAGAGTTGTAGAAGGACGTCAAATTTGACCAATCACAGATCATCACGATAGAACAGGTAGCCAATAAGCTGCGGTGAAGGCGAAATGGGGCGGGGCCGGCAGGGTTGAGGGGACGGTGGACGGCGGATGAGAGCTGGCGCAGCTGCTGTGGTGGCAGCGGCTGAAGTGTCGTCGGCTCC
>NW_006159817.1:1372456-1408061 GCF_000334495.1 Tupaia belangeri chinensis | reverse complement strand
GGTGCCGTCGTCTCCGGCGGCTGCAACAGCTCCGCGATCGCGGCTTTGGCGGCGGTGCCGGCGGGCTGGGCTGCATGGTGCGGACCCCGGCGCGCGGTCCGGGTTGCTGGGGCGGCGCGTGTAAGGATCCGAGGGGTGCGAGAGCTGGGTCCGAGACAGAGGGTAGGGGTCAGGGGTCAGAGGGCGCGGAGTAAGGGTTGGGGCTGGCTCCTGGGTGTGGGAGGCGGGAGAACTGGCCAGAGGGGCCGCGAGGGAATCTCCTCCGCCCGCTGTGCCACTAGCCCAGGCTGGGGCTTTGCACTCGGTGTCCTCGCCCCCGGCTTTCTGGAACGACCCCCACGTGGGGGCCCTGATCGCGGAGGGGAGCACGTGGAGCTGGGGCGGCAGCTTTGCGTTTGACTCTCTGGTCCGCTCACCTCCCCCGCGCACTCAGGTGACCCCGACGAAAACTCGTGCCTGGGTCGTACTTCTTCAGCGGCCCGTGAGCTGACAACTGCCCCTCTGTCTCTGGGCCCATTCCCCAGGGATGACCTTCTGGGTCTTGTATAGAAGAAGCCAAGTCCCCGCGAGGAGCCTTGGGCTAGGACTCAGGAGTCCTGGGTTCCAGCTTTGCCCCTGCACTGTGTGACCTTGGGCAAGTCTCTTACCCTCTCTGGGCCTCATGTGTCTCTCTCTGTAAAATGATGGTTTTCATTAAGAATGCAGGAACTGGCCTTGGGAATAGGATAATGGCTAAGCGGGGCGGGGGGGCCCCTGAATTCAGACTACCTGGGTTGAAATGTGGGCTCTAGCTCTTCCTCTGTTTACTTACAAGCAGCAAGTTAACCACTTGAAGTCTGTAATGTAGACATATTGGCTAAGGATTTCTCTACAGCAGCTCTGTGGACTTTTGGAGGCACATTCGTTTTCTGTTGGGGGGGAGTCTCAATAGCCCAGTTCCCCCATTCTCAAGTTGTGACAATCAAAAATATCTTCAGGCATTGCCGGTGTTCCCTGGGGGGGACACAGTCACCCCACCTGGGAGCCTCTGAACTAAGACAGTGCATGCCAGCAAACAGTCGTTAGTAAATAGTTAAAACATAAAAAGCACTAGCCATGTTGATACTGTGATAAAGAAACCTCTTCTTGATGAGTTGAGAGGATTCAAAGATTGTTTTTTCCTGCCTTCAAAATAAATACCAGAGATGATTGTCAAAACCGAGTAATGGACACGAAGAAGTTCGTTTCTGGATATTCGGTACTTTGGAGTATGTTTGAAAATATCCGTGGTAAAAAGTTAAATGACCAAAACCCATAATTCTTAAGACAGCCCAGGGATAGCTTGTCATCTGGGATTTCTTCTCTAGTCTCCTCGCTACGGAGGTTGAAGAGTGCACTAAATCCCTAGAAAAAAAGAAAGTCTTGTCGCAGGAAGTTTGCTGGGCAGAGGGCTGCAGGCTTAGCAGCCAGTAGGACTGCGTTTCCTTTGGTTATTTTATCTTAGAAGGATGTGCAGGGATCAGAGTTATTCTGATGATCGTGAAAGGGGTAAATTCCCCATTTTTCATTCGGTGGGTCAGTCCCACCAAGTGAGAGGGAGGCCAGGTTGATTGAGCGCAGAGGCCACCGCTGGAGGAAGAAATCTGCTGCTTTGTTCTAGTTCAAAGGTCTGCCCTCACATCTGCTGAGTCGCTGCTTTTCTCTGGGTCCTTCTAAGCGGAAACTGGAATGTGTATAAATAGGAACCCTAACAGACTGGCTCAGAGTGCTTTAAATGGGGAGCAAAGGATGAACCCTTCTGCCCTGTGACTCAGGACATCATTTGGAAAAATATTCCTGTCCCTTTCTTCTTCAGACACCTAAGTCTGGGAGAATAATGCCTAGTGAAGAATGATATGGGGGTCAGCAAGTGGAGTAGTGGTTTGAAGTGCCGGACTCTCACATGATCAAGGGCAGTTCAAGTCCCAGATCCGGTGGCTTAAAACTCAACATGGGGTGTGTGTGCGTGCGTGCCCAAGATCCTGAGAGCAGAATGGAGGAGAAGGGACTGTGGCGTGGCTATTCCTCCTGGGGGGTGATTTCTCGCTTTCTCTCTCTCTCTGTCTCTCTGGAGAGCATACACGAGCATACACGCTCTATAGCAAAAAATCTCTCTTAAGAAGAAAAAAGAAGGACACGACGTTGTCTCCCAGCAGCTCAAGTAAAAGATGGTAAAAAGGAAAAAGATGGGCAAATACAAACAACCTGACATGCTGATTCTTTTTTTCTCTTTTTCTTTTTCTTTTTGGTTTAGTTTTAATTTGTTATAGGATGCATGCACTTGCTAAAGAGAGACAGAGAACAGACAGAAATAGTGAGAAAGCCCCCTCCCTGGGGTAGAGCAGTGCCACAGTCTCTTTTCCTGGATTCTCCTTTAAAGATTTTGGGCACACAAATGCATGCACCCAACTGTGTTTTTCTTTTTTGGGGGAGGGTTTTGCTTTAGGGCGTGTGCACTCGCCAGAAAGACAGAGCGAGACAGAGAGGCAGAAAGCAAGAAATCACCCCCCCAGTGGGGATGGCCACACCACAATCCCTTCTCCATTCTCCTCTTGGGATCTTGGGCACGTATGCACACGCACCCAGTATGAGTTTAAACCACCGGCTCCTGGACTTGAACCACAGTTGACTATGTGGGAGTCCAGTGACATAGCCATTACACCAACGGCTGGTTCCCCAACTCTGTTTTTCAAGCTGCCAGGTCCAGGACTTGAACTGTGCCATCATCCATGTGGAATCCAGCTGCCTTAAACACACCACCAGCTGGCTCTGACTCTTCTTTTATGGGTCATCAAAGCGGTTTACAACCTAAATACCATGACCAGGGCTTGTAGAGGAATTATAGTGCAGAGACTAGGAACACAGGTCTGGAAGTCAGATTGCATAGTTCAAAGTTTGGCTTTGTAGCTGTGGGTTCTTGGGCAAGTTACTTAAAGTCTCTGTGTCTGAAGTCTGCTCTGGATCAGAGAAGAAATAATTCTATCTCATGGGGCCATTATGAAGTTTCGACTTTGACCTACAAATGGCTGATAAGGTCCCTGGTGCAGAGGACGCACTAATTGAACATTTATTCCAGGTTCAGCATCCCTAATCTGAAAGCCAGAATTCAAAAAATTTTTTTGCTTAAAGAATTATTAATTGAATTTTATTTCTTCTTCAATTTGACCAGAGAGAGAGAGAGACAAAGAGAAAGCAAGCCACGACGTCTGGGACTCGAACTGCAGTTGGCCATGTTAGAGTCCAGCACCTTAACCAGCATGCCACCTGCCAGCCTCCCCATCCCAATTTTTTTTTAATTTACGTTTTTTGTGAGATTTTTTTACTATAGGGCACATGTGCTTGCTGGAGAGACAGAGAGACAGTAAGTGAGAAATCACCCTCCAGGAGGATGGCCACGCCACAATCCCATCTCCATTCTCCTCCTGGGTTTTTGGGCACGTATGCACACAAGGCTGGTATGAGTTTCAAGCCACCAGGTCTGGGACTCGAACTCCAGTCAGCTATATGGGAGTTCAGTGCCTTAACTACTACACTACTAGCTGGCTCCCTCCCAATAAAAAAAAAAAAACAAACTTAATTTTATTTACTATTATTGTTTTCAATTTACCAGAGGTTGGAGGAGTGAGAAAGCAAGCTGCCAGATCTGGGACTCCAATCACAGTTGGCCACGAGAAACTCCAGTTCCTTAACCACAACGCCAACTCCTGGCCCCACAGGTTCTGCAGTCCTAATCCAAAAACCCAGAATTCAAATTTTTTTAAGCGCCTACATAATGACACAAAGAGAAAATTCCCCTCCTGAGAAAAAAAAAGGAAGAAAGAAAGAAAAATTCCCCACCTGGCTCCCCACAATGAGTCATATTCTAAATGCTATGATATAAAAATATTATATAAAGTGACCTCAGGTTACATGTATAAGGGGTAGATGGAACATAAATGACTTTCATGTTTATTTTTAAAAGAATTATTTTTCCAATTTTATTGATTATTCCTATTTTTAAAAAATTGGACCAGAGAGAGAGGGAGGGAACATGAGAGCAAGCCTCCAGGTCTGGGACTTGAACTGCCGTTGGCCATGTGAGAGTCCAGCACCTTTACCACCATGCCAGCTGCTGGTCCCCAAATTTCATGTTTAGTCCCATGTCCAAGTTATTTATTTATTTATTTATTTGGAGAGATTTTTTTGCTATAGGGCGCGTGTGCTCACCAGACAGAGACAGAGACAGACATAGAGACAGAAAGCGAGAAATCACCCCCCAGGGGGGATGGTCACGCCACAATCCCTTCTCCTCCATTCTCCTCTCGGGATCCTGGGCACGCATGCACACGCGCCCGGCGTGAGTTTTAAGCCACCGGGTCCGGGACGCGAACTGCGGTCGACTATGTGGGAGTCCAGCGACACAGCCATTATGCTAACTGCTGGTTCCCCTTCCAAGTTATTTATTGTGTATGTGGAAATATTTTCAATCTGAAAAAAAATAATCCAAAATCCAAAACACTTGTAGTCCCGAGCATTTCAATGAAGGGATATTCAATGTGTACTTTTTTTTTTTTGGAGAGGTTTTTGCTATAGGGCATGTGCACTCGCCAGACAGACAGACAGAGACAGAGAGACAGAAAGCGAGAAATCACCCCCAGGGGGGATGGCCACGCCGCAATCCCTTCTCCTCCATTCTCCTCTCGGGATCTTGGGCACGCACGCACATGCGCCTGGCGTCAGTTTATGCCACCAGGTCCGGGACTCGAACCATGGTCGACTACATGGGAATCCAGCAACATAGCCATTACACAAACTACTGGTCCCCAACCTATACTATTTTCATGGTTATACTTTTTTCTTCTCTTTAATATCTTTGCAAAGCTCACACCAATTTGTGTCATTCTGAGAAGTTAGTGGTTGGGCGAGTCGGTTTTTGGTATGGCCATCGGAGAGTGTATTGACGTAAACCTAGATGGGGGCCTGCTACCCACGTAGGCTATGTTGTGTAGCTGATGCCCCCACTGCCGTGTGTGTGTGTTTGTGTGTGTGTGTGTGTGTGTGTTCTACCATTGACAGAAATGTGTCCCGCCTGACTCCGAGGTATAATGGGGTGGAGGTGGGACACATTAGCTCTTACTCTCCAGTAATAATTACCCCTAGCTTTTCCATATTTGTCCTTACTCCTTCCCCCCCATCTTTTTTTAAAAATAATTATTTCTTTGATATTATTTATCTGTGTGTGTGTGTGTGTGTGTGTGTGTAGGTTTTGACCTTAGGGTGCGTGCGCTCACCAGAAAGAGAGACAGAGACAAGAGACAGACAGAGAGTGAGAAAGCAAGCCTTCAGGTTTGAGAATTGAACCACAGACAGCCCTGTGGGAGTCCAGTGTCTTAACCACCACACCATATGCCCCTCCATATCTTAATTCTATTATACCGTATTAACTTTTTTTAAAAATAATTATTTAATTTTATTTATTCACTCATTTATTTTAATTTGATCAGAGAGAGAGAGAGAGAGAGGGAAAGTGAGAAAGCAAGCCACCAGGTCCAGTACTCAAACCACGGTCGGCCATGTGGGAGTTTCCAGCACCTTAACCATCACGCCACCTGCTGGTCCCAACTTTTAAAAATTAAGGTATAATTCATGTACCACAAAATTCATCATTTTAAAGAGTATAACTCAGTGCCGTTTAGCATCTTCACAAAGTTGTAAACTGTTCCCACTGCCAGAGCATTTTCATTAGTGACGGAATTTTTTTTTTTTGAGAGGTTTTCGCTATAGGGCGCGTGCGCTCGCCAGCCAGACAGAGACAGACAGAGAGACAGAAAGCGAGAAATCACCCCCCAGGGGGAATGGCCACGCTGCAATCCCTTCTCCTCCATTCTCCTCTCGGGATCTTGGGCATGCACGCACATGCGCCCGGCGTGAGTTTAAGCCACCGGGTCCGCGGTTGACTACATGGGAGTCCAGCGATATAGCTATTACGCTAACTGCTGGTCCCAACGGAATGTTTTTTAACATTTAAAAAAGTTATTTATTTATTTATTTATTTTTTGGAGAGGTTTTTGCTATAGGGTGCATGCGCTTGCCAGAAAGAGAGAGAGAGACAGAAAGTGAGAAATCACCCCCTGGGGGGATGGTCACGCTGCAATCCCTTCTCCTCCATTCTCCTCTCGGGATCTTGGGCATGCACGCACATGCGCCCGGCGTGAGTTTAAGCCACCGGGTCCGCGGTTGACTACATGGGAGTCCAGCGATATAGCTATTACGCTAACTGCTGGTCCCAAAAGTTATTGTTATTTTTTAATTTGACCAGAGAGAGACAAGTTTTCTCTCCATCTCTCCCATGAGCACACGCGCCCTCTTGCACTCACAGGAGCAAGGGAGAGAGACAGAAAGTGAGAAATTGCCCCCACTGGGGGGCGAGGGGCTGGCCATGCTGCAGTCCCTTCTCCTCCATTATCTTCTTGGGGTCTTGGGAACACATGCATACATGCCCGGTGTGATTTTTAAGCCACTGGGTCTAGGACTTGAACCACATCTGCTGGTATCGAAAAATATTAACTTTTTTAAAATAAGGAGCCACATGCTTTTAAAATTTTTAAATTATTTTATTCATTTATTATTACTTGTTAGTTTGACCCAAGAGAGAGAGAGAGAGAGAGAGACAGAGAGAGAGAGGGAGGGAAAGTGAGAAAGCAAGCCACCAGGTCCAGGACTCGAACCATGGTCAAGCATGTGGGAATCCAGCGCCTTAACCACCCCACCACCTGCCGGCCCCCTCAAAATATAATAATTGTCTTTCTGTTTTTGTCTCCAACCCTTAGAAGATGCCTCTAATGGAGGAGTGTCTAGGAAGCACCTCTGGGCCAGTGGCTTTGCAAAGGAGCTCACAGCAGAGACTGTTCAAGACCCTGGACATCACATCCTGAGGGCCACAGAGAGAACATGGCCGTGAGTTTAGATGACGACGTGCCCCTCATCCTGACCTTGGACGAGGGCAGCAGTGCCCCGCTGGCTCCCTCCAACGACTTGGGCCACGAGGAGCTGCCTAGCAAAAGTAAGACGAGAGATGGGCCGGGGGTCACGACTTACTTGTTGCGGGTACCCTGTCACCTGACCCCACATTTAAGGGCCAAGTTCTTCTTTAACTTTTTTTTTTTTTTTTTTTTTTTTAATTGTCAGAGGATTTTTGCACTCATCAGAGACAGAGAAAGGGAGAAGGTGAGGAAGAAAATGCCCCTCCATGGGGCATGGTTATGCTGCAGTCCCTTCTTCCTTTTTCCATCTTGTTGGGATTTGGGGCATAGACACACATGCACCCAGAGTGTTTTTCAAGCCTCTGGGGCCAGGATTCAAACTACGATCAGCCAGGCCACATGGGCTGATCCTGTAATAAATGTTCACATGGGCCGAGGTGCATGGAACCCCCATGGCCTAGTGCATAGTTCAAGTCCTGGATCTGGCTGCTTGAGGGGCATGCCAGACACCTACGGACGTGTGCCCAAAATTCAAAGAGGAGAATGGAGAAGGGACTGTGGTGTGGCCATCCCTCTGGGGACGATTTCTCACTTTCTCTCTGTCTCTCCAGCGAGCGCCCGTGTGCTATAACAAAAATCTCTCTTAAAAAAAAAAGTAAACAGAGGGGACCAGCAGTTAGTGGAATGGCTATGTCGCTGGACTCCCATGTTGTCGACCGCGGTTCAAGTCCCAGACCCAGTGGCTTAAAACCCACGCCGGGCGTGTATGCTTGCATCCCCAAGATCCCGGGAGGAGAATGGAGGAGAAGGGATTGTGGCATGGCCATCCCCCCAGGGGGGGATTTCTCGCTTTCTGTCTCTCTGTCTCTGTCTGTCTGGTGGGGGCACGCACCCTGTAGCAAAAACCTCTCCAAAAAAAAAAAAATAAAAAAATAAACAGAGACCAGCCGATGGTATAATGGTTACATCACTGGACTTCCACATTGGCTGACTGTGGTTGGAATCTGGAACACAGCAGCTTGAAATGCCGGGCGTGTGTGTGTGCATACCTGAAGTCCCAAGAGGAGAATGGAGAAGGGATTGCAGCATGGTCACCACCCCTGGGGGATCCTTTCTTGCTTGCTTTCTGTCTGTCTGTCCAGCAAGCACATGTGCCCTGTAGCAAAAATCTCTCTGAAGAAAGAAAGAAACAAACAAACAAATGGGGTCAACCATATGGGATCTCGCGTCTGTTAACCACTACGTCACAGGGCGACCTATGCCCCAAGTTCCGATGCAGAAACTCCTCCTGGGCGACTGGGCATAGCCCAGCTGTGCAATGTTTCTGGGGCCCTCCTGGCCCTCCTGGAGTCCTGGCAGCCCTCAACCACTGCACCCGAGCTCTGTCCTGGAAGCTTGGCGGGGACCTCAGGCAAACCTGCTCCTTGGCCAAGTTCCCTGCTTCTTTCCTTGCTAAAAAATTAAAAAAAAAAAAAAAAAATCAAGTTTCTCTGTATTAACGCACATGCTCTATGACAAAAACCTAAAATAAATAAATAAATAGATAGATGGAAAGAAAGGAAGGAAGGAAGGAAGGAAGAAAGAGAGAAAGGAAGAAACCAGGGTCAGCAGATGGCACAATGGTTACATCGTTGGACTCCCACATAGATGACTGTGGTTCGAGTCCTGGAGCCGGCAGCTTAAAACTCATGCTGGGTTTATGTGCATGTGTGCCCAAAATCCCAAAAGAAGAATGGAGAAGGGATTGAGGAATGGCCATCCCCCCAATGGGGTGATTTCTTACTTTCTGTCTCTTCTCTCTGGCCAGCGCATGCGTCCTTTAGCAAAAATCTCTTTTTGTTTTTTAAAGAATTATTTTATTTAACATTTATTTATTTTATTTTGGTCAGAAAGGGATAGAGCGAGCAAGAAAGACAGAGAGAAAAGAAAAAGCAAGCTCCCAGGTCTGGGACTTAAACTGTGGTTGGCAATGTGGGAGTCTAGCACCTTTAACCAACCACGCCACCTACCAGCCCCATAAAAATCTCTTTTAAAAAAAAAATTAGAAGAAGCCAATTTCAGTCCCAGCCTCCTCTGTCTCCGTGAAATCGTTGGCAGGAAAACAGCATGGGTGTTTCTTCTGCCCGGTCGAGTCCCCACGTTGCCCTGGATGGGATGGAGGGGGCGAGAACTCGTTGAGATCCATTGATTTGAGGGTTTGGGGTTTTGCTTTGTCTTCCTCTGAGCCTAGCACAAAGTGAACCCAAGAGAGGTGGCAAGCCTTAAATTTTTTACATTTTAAGTGTGTTTCTGGCAGAACGAGAGTCCTTAAAAACCTTTCTGGTCCTCGTCCCGAAGCCATTTGCTTCATTCGCTCAGGCCCCAGGCTTGGGAAAGGCTTAAAATAACTTGTCTTTTCTAGCAGGCCCTGAAATGGCCCTGTGATGTAGGGGGCCCTGAGATGTCAGGGACTGGTGCCTGAGGGTCTCCTTAGCAAGTGGAGGCTTTGCTGTCTTCAGTGTTGCTCCACCAGGCGGGGGTACAGCTCGCTGTTCCCAAGTGCGCTTGGGGCCAGGGAAGGATGCGCCTGGCTCACCCATCTGCTTGTCCAGAGAGGGCACAGGAGTGTGGCAGCCTCCCCTGGGAAGGGATGGAGAACAGTGTTCCTGGGGGCAGGAGCATGGACGGAGCCTTGGCTCTCTTGAAATGCACCCAGCTTTGCATCGACATTTGCCCCAACCCAGGGTGGCAGAGCTGGGTGCCCCAGCAGGGTCAGAACTTGAACCAGATCCTTCCCTAAGCGCCCCTCAGTGCTGAAAAAGCAGCTCTGATTTCAGGCCTTCATCTGTTTTCTTCCTGCCATCCCCTTCTAGGTAGGCCTATTATCCTTATCTCACAAGGGAGATACTTGTGGGTCCCAGAGGTTAAGGAACTTGCCCTGGGCCTGTGTGCCTTCTTGCTGGACTGGTCCCATTGCTTGCCCCAGCCCCCGGTGTCACACTGATTTCCGTCCACAAGGCCTTTCCTAGCCTCTTGTTTGCTCACGAACTAGGTTCCGTTTTGGAAATCCTGCTGATAACACCATTTCTTTGAAGCCTTCAGTGAACTTCCTCTTCCTGCCAGAGCTAATTGCTCACTGCCCTGTTCTGCTTGGTATCTGATGAGGCTCCCAGATCCCCAGGTCCCCGGTAGCTCACTGGGTGTTAAGAACTCTTTAACCACCTGACCACCTACAGAGCCCTGAGTTCCATCTGTCTTTGTATCACATAGCTCAGTTCTTAACAAATCCTGGTGCAGATAAACATAGTCGGGTGTTAAAGGGAAAACTTCAAGACAGTTGAATTTAGTGGAGTTTAACTGAGCAAAAGAAAACAGGATTCGAATTGGGGACCCCAGAACGGCACCCAGGGGATTCTGGGTACCCTTGTGGTCACACAATATTTAAGTTCCAGGAAGGAAAAGTGATGTACAAAAACAGAAGTGGTAGGAACAGCAGGTGACATGGTGGTTAAGGTGGCTAGATTTTCCACATGGCTGAGCACAGTTCAAGTCCCGGACCTGGCAGCTTGAAAAATCACACCAGGTATGTGTGGGTGTGTGTCTGAAATCCCAGAGGAGACTGGGGGAGAAGGGATTGTGGCATGGCCATCTCCCCAGGTGCTGATTTCTCACTTTTTCTCTCTGTCTCTCTCGTCTCCAACAAACACACATACCCCATGTCCAAAAAAAAAAAAAAAAAAAGGAAGTGGAGGAATGAGGTAGAGAAAGAACTGGATTGATCACATCTTTGTCTGAATTAAGTTGAAGGGGTGGGCTGTCTATGACTGACTGTCTATGACTGTCTATGATTGGCTGTAACTTAGCAACTTCCCCAAGGAAGCAGTTTTCGAAGTGAGGTCGCAGTTTGCTTATGGAAGCCAAAAAAGGAGTGCAGAGGCTTTTTCAGGGTAAGATACTATTTTTTTTATTTTGGAGAGGTTTTTGCTGTAGGGCGCATGCACTCGCCAGAAAGAGAGAGACAAAGAGACAGAAAGTGAGAAATCACCCCCACGGGGGGGGATGGCCCACGTAATCCCTTCTCTTCCATTCCCCTCTTGGGATTTTGGGCACGCATGTACATGTGCCCGGCATGAGTTTAATCCACCGGGTCCGGGACTCGAACTGCGGTCAACTACATGGGAGTTCAACAACACAGCCATTATGGCAACTGCTATGGGCAAGATACTTTAACATGGGTTTCTGGGGCCTTGCAGCTCATGGGAGTGATCTCCAAGGGCCCTAGACAGAGGAATGGATCCACTCCTGCCTCTTCTAACCTGTGGTTCGAGTCCCATTACCCCCAACATAGCTGCGTGTCTTGGCGATGCTGTTATTGACCTCAGCCTGTCGCTTCTGGAAGTCCTTGCGGTATTCAGGAGCTGGCAGAGTGCAGGTGGAGGCCGTTGGCAGAGTTGGCATCAGTGTGGGCCTGAGCTGCCGAGTCCGAGCGCACTTTCAAGGGCGTGGACCTTGGTCAGACTGGGCCTTTGTCTTGGCGCAGCCGTGGCTCTGGCTCCCGCTCTGGGTCTGGCTCTGGCTCTGTACCTGGACTTTCTTTGTACTGTTAAGTCATCGGAAAAGTCATGACTTTTTTATTTTTTCCAAGAATTATTTTATTTAACTTTATTTATTATTATTATCATTATTATTTTCCAATTTGATCAGAGAGGGACAGAGAGAGAGAGAGAGAGAGGAAGTGAGAAAGCAAGCCACCAGGTCCGAGACTTGAACCGTGGTCTGCCATGTGGGAGTCCAGCCGCCTTCCTGCTGCGTCCTCATATGATCGACCTTCAGTCATGTCTGTCCTTTTCCTACAAGAACATCAGTCCTTTGGGATCGGGGTTCCCCCGTCTGACCTCATCTTACTTTCATTACTTTTATGGTCTTCTCTCCAGATGCAGTCCATTCTGAGGTCCCCCGGGCTAGGACCCCAACACATAGGTTCTGGGGGGCGTGTAATTCAGCCCACATCACCCCTGCCCTTCCCTTACTTACAGGTTCCCAGGAATCTGGCTCTGCCCCCTGGAACCTTTAACCCCATGCTAGCGTCTAACCCCTGCAGGAAATAAGAGGGTCTGGTTTTCCTCCTTCTATTGGCAGCTGGGGATTTTAGCCTTGACTCAGCCAATTCTCTTTGTTAAAAGCAGAGGAAGTGAGAAAGCAAGCCACCAGGTCCGAGACTTGAACCGTGGTCTGCCATGTGGGAGTCCAGCCGCCTTCCTGCTGCGTCCTCATATGATCGACCTTCAGTCATGTCTGTCCTTTTCCTACAAGAACATCAGTCCTTTGGGATCGGGGTTCCCCCGTCTGACCTCATCTTACTTTCATTACTTTTATGGTCTTCTCTCCAGATGCAGTCCATTCTGAGGTCCCCCGGGCTAGGACCCCAACACATAGGTTCTGGGGGGCGTGTAATTCAGCCCACATCACCCCTGCCCTTCCCTTACTTACAGGTTCCCAGGAATCTGGCTCTGCCCCCTGGAACCTTTAACCCCATGCTAGCGTCTAACCCCTGCAGGAAATAAGAGGGTCTGGTTTTCCTCCTTCTATTGGCAGCTGGGGATTTTAGCCTTGACTCAGCCAATTCTCTTTGTTAAAAGCAGCTGCCAGAACCAGCAGATGGCGAAATGGTTACATCGCTAGACTCCCATGTAGTTGATCATGGTTTGAGTACTGGACCCAGAAGCGTAAAACTCACATTGGGCACATGCATGATGCATGCCTAAAATCCCAAGAGGAGAAGGGATTGCTGCATGGCCATCTCCCCTGGGGGGTGATTTCTCACTTTCTGTCTCTTTGGCACGTGCACTTGCCCTATAGCAAAAATCTCTCTTTTTGTAAAAACATTATTTATTATTATTAGTTAAATTTTGCTATAGGGTGTGTGCACTCACCAGAGAGAGAAAACAGGGGAGAGAAAGAATGAGAAAGCATGCCACCAGGTCCAGGTCTCGAACTGCAGTTGGCCATGTAACAGTCTAGTGCTTTAACCACCATGCCACCTGCTGGTCCCAGCAAAAAATCTTTCTTAAAAAAAAAAAAAAGAGCCAAAATAAAAAACTTTTAAGAAACGGGCCAGCAGTTGGTGTAATGGCTATGTCTCTGGACACACATGTAGTCAACTGAGGTTCGAGACCCGGTGGCTTAAACTCACGCTGAGCGTGTGTGCATGCTTGCCCAAGATCCTGGGAGAAGGAAGGAGAAGGGAGGATAGCATCATGGCCATTTCCTCAGGAGGTGATTTCTCGCTTTCTATCTCTATCTCTTTGAGCGCAAGTGCCCTATAGCAAAAACCTCTCCAAAAAAAAAAAAAAAAAAAACAGGAGCAGCTGCTAAAATGTTAATAAATGACTTAAATGATTCCTGGGGAGAAGATCAAGGAGGCAGGTAGGAACGGAGGTGTTTCAGCCTGGAAATGAGACTTGAAAACAGTCAGTGGGGCTCGTCAGCAGGACCGTCTTGTCCACTCAGCATCAGGCAGTATAGACCGCCACCCTCAGGGACTCAGAGCATCCAGAACCTTCACAGTGCGGGCAGCGAGAGCTTTTCCAGGGCCATCCCAGCCACCCTGAGCTTCCGCCCTCTCATTGCCCTGAACCTCACTGCCGCCCACAGAGGCCTGCACTACCACGGAGGGCACTTGCTAATCCACAGATGAATGGAATTAAAGCTTGAGTTATTTTGGTGCAAAACGTTTTTTGAAATCCTTGCATAGTTCTTTCAATTCACTCGTTTCCTGTGAGCTTTTTGGAGACCTGTCACATGTGCCTGTTCTGGGCAAGGACAGGATTGGGCATGAGGGAGGTGGGAGAGGTTTGAAGCGGACGCTTGGTCTCGTGGGCTGCCTCGGGTCTGGGTCGTCAGTGGTTTCCAGTTGACATGCCAGGCAACGATAAGCCTAAGGTGGTAGCAGAGCAGGGCGGCCCACCCTGACTTGGCACGCCATCAGAGTTAACCTAGGACGCAGTACAGTGTCTGGAATGTCACTGCTCCCTGGCGGGGTCAACCCGCAGCATACTGTCTCCCCGCATGGTCTTCCTGCAGCTGGAGCCCCTCTAGCACCAGGCTGCTCAGGGTGGGCCAGAGCTGGTGGCCTCTGGCAGATGGAGCCAAGAGGGGCTGAAAAGAACGGGGCTGTAGGGGCCAGCAGATGGTGTCGTGGTTATATCGCTGGACTCCCAATGGCCGACTGCGGTTCGAGTCTCGGACTGTGGTTTGAAGATCATACTGGATACATAGCATGCTCAAGATCCCAGGAGGACAATGGAGAAGGGATTGCAATGTGGCCATCTCCCCGGTGGATGATTTCTCACTATTCCTTTCACACCCTTCAGGGCATGCACGTGCCCTATGACAGGTAAAAAAAAAAACCAAAATATAAAAAAAGTAAAGTTAAAAAAAATGACAGGGTCCTTACCAAAGGAAGTCAGCCCCTAGGTGGACTTATAGCACAGGGAACTGTGCCCATGAACGGCTCTTTCTCTGGCCCAGTGTCCCCACGTGCAGGACCTGTGTCACTTTTGTCACCGCGATGTCTGGGCGGCAGAGTAGCTGAGCATGTGGGCTCTGGGTCGAGTTCCAGACTTCCAGTCCTTGCTGAAGACAGAGCGCGGCTCTAAGCTTCAGCCTCTTGGTCTGCAGAATGGGATCAGGATGCCCCCTACCAGGAGGGGTGCTGGGGGAATTTAGTGACACCGTGCGTGTGATCAGATGCTCAGTGGTTGGTCAGTCGTAGGCCATGTCATCACAGCCAGACACGGGGCTCTTCTTCGGAATACACACTGCACACAGGGGTCCTGAACCCGGGCCAAGATCTGAATCCTTTTTGCACGGCGGGGAAGCTGAGGCAGCGTGGCAGCTGGAATCTGAGCAGCAATTAGATTTTCATAGCCTCCCATGGAGCCCGGGTGTTTGGTTCCGCTGGAGTCGGCCCCCTGACTTTTTTAGGGCCGTGCCGAGACAGCCTGCCGGGTGTCACCAGCCTGGCAGCGGCACCAATTAAAATAAGCGAGCACCCAGCATGCTGGGCCGGAGCCTCATGAGTGAGACTGGGAGCCTTTTGCATCCTCCGCCTTCTGCCGTCTTCACGGGGGAGGCTGTCTGTCGCCTCCGGCCCCCCTGCCATGAGATGCCATCCCTTCTCAGCTCCCAGGAAGCCACGGTGTCTAATGGCAGTGCAGCAGCTGGGTGTGTTGGGAGCGCCTGCTGCACCGCTCCTCATGACTGGGCTGAGTTCGCTTGCTGCAAACCTTGTTGTCGGGAGGGAGCCTGTGAAGGCTCCAGTGGCTCCCAGCATGGACCTCTGGTGGCTTCTGGTTGCAATGCCCTTCCTCGCTGGGGCTGCCTCAAATTACAGCACAGCGGCCCAGGAAGGACACCTGGGCTCTTCAGAGGAAGCGCCAAGGGACCAGGCCTGGAGGGACAGTGCCCTGTCCCACCCTTGTGCTCAGGGAGCCCCATGGTTGGAGCAGATTTGCGATGTGGGTGGTTCTCCTGTTGAGTCAGTCTGAGTACGGTGCACGCGGTCACGAGGCCCCTGGCAGGGGCCCTGCTGTGTGCCAGGCAGCACTGGGACACTTGGCTTGTGTCTCCTTCTCATTTGGTCCTCAGAGCTGATCCCTGAGGTCAGTGCTCTCAGCTTTGTCCTTCTGGACAGAAAAGAGGCTCTTTGAGGTTGAAACTCAGCCCAGATCGTGAAACCACTTCCGCAGCCTTTGAACCCAGGTCTCTGTCTCCAGCCCGAGTTTTTAACTATTGAGTCATTGGGCAAAAAAAAAAATCACAATTCAAAAAAAAATGTATTTATTTATTTAATTCCATTTGTTATTATTGTTTCTTTAACTTGACCAGAGAGAAAGAGAGAGAGAGAGAGAGAAAGGGAAAGTGAGAAAGCAAGCCGCCAGGTCTGGGACTTGAACTGCAGTCATGTGGGAGTCCAGCGCCTTTACTAACACACGACCTGCTAGTCCCAGTCAGGATGTATTTTTGCATAGAAAAACGTCATGACTTTTCTGACGACCCAATAATATCTATCCCCAAACACACACCACCACAGAGGTAGAATTCTAGACTGTCCATGGAAACCCCAGCCCTTTCCTCTGAGCGCGCCCTTCCCCCGTGCCTCCCTGCATAGGCATTTGGCTACCGTGTTCTTTCTTGCTGATCGGAACAAGAACATTTGGGCTGAAAATAGGACTTACAAGGGTCGAGATTTGGGACTAAGGATGGATAAGAGAGCAGCTTGAAGTGGGGCTGGAAGGTAGGCTCAGAAGGCCAGATGGGCCCCCTAGGGCTGGTGGCTCCTGGTGGCAGGTGCCTCCCCCCCATCTGGGTGGCCTGGAGGATGTCCCTGACTAGGTTGCTTCATGGAATTGGGGCTGTTGGTGCTTGCCTTGTCTTTTGTCCCCGGGACCCCTTTTTGGTCCCTGGAGGTGCTTACCTAGCTGTGAAAGCGCAGCACATTGGGGAAGCTGTCCAGCCTAGTGTGAGACTTGACAGCTCCGCTCTCTGGGGGCCTGGGGCCCAGGGCATGCTGGGAACTGTGGCATTCCGAAGGGGCAGCTGCTCCTTAGCTCAGGGCCAGTTGTCATCATGTAAGGTCCCAGGCTGAGTGTTACTCCATTTTCCATTCTTTCCAAAAAAAATCAGAACCTGTATTTCTAATCAAAAGCCTTTCTATTTTTTATTTTTATTTTTTGAGAAATTTTTGCTGTAGGGTGTGTGTGCTCACCAAAGAGACAGAAAGTGAGAAATCACCCCCCATGGGGGATGGCCACATGGCAACCTCTTCTCCATTCTTCTCTTGGGATCTTGGGTACAAACACATATGCATCTGGTGTGAGTTTTAAGTTGCTGGGTCCGGGACTCGAACCACAGTCGACTACATGGGAGTCCAGTGATATAACCATTATACCATCTGCTGGTCTCCCAGCCTTTTGATTTTTAAATACTGGTCACCAATTCATATGTCTTGAATATAGCTAGCTGGACTGGCTCTGTGGCCTAGTGGTTTAGGCATCTGGATCCCACATGGCTGATGGCGTGGTTCAAATCCTGGACCTGGCAGCTTGAATAGCACATTTGGCATGTGTGCGTGCATGCCCAAGGTCCTGGAAGGATGGAGGAGAAGGGATTGTAATGTGACCACATCCCCTCAGGGAGTACTCTCTCTCTGGCGGTTTTTTTTTTTTTTTTTTTTGAGAGATTTTTGCCATAGGGCCCGTGTGCTCGCTGGAGACACAGAAAGAAAGAGAAAACTTATCCCCTGGGGGACTAGCCTTGCCAAAATCCCTTTTCCCTTCTCTTCTTGGGATTTTTGGGCATGCAAACATATCCACCCAATGTGAGTTTCAAGCTGCCCAGTCCGGGATTTGAATTACAATTGACCACGTGGTGGTGGTGGGGGTCCGTCTAGTGCCTTAACCACTTGCTATACCACCTACTGGCTCCACCCTCTGGCAGATTTAAAAAATATACATATAGGGGGCCAGCAGTTGGCATAGTGGCTATGTTGTTGGACTCTCATGTAGTCTACTGCGGTTCGAGTCCCAGACCCGGTCACTTAAGCTCATGCCAGGCACGTGTGCATGCGTGCCCAAGATCCCGAGAGGAGAATGGAGGAGAAGGGATTGCGGTGTGGCCATCCCCCCTGGGGGGTGATTTCTCGCTTTCTGTCTCTCTGTCTCTCTTTGCCTTTCTGGCGAGCGCATGCGCCCTATAGCAAAAACCTTTCCAAAAAAAAAAAAATAATACACACACACACACACACACACAGCTAGCTGAATAAAATCTGGCCACCAGGCTGCCACTTTATGACCTCTGACATACAACATACCAGTTTATTCTTTGTTTTCTGTTCGGAACAGTCTACTTTCAAACGGAAAAACAGAACAAAACCAACCAGCAAGCTCTCTTTTCCCTTGGAGTGCATTCCTGAGAGTCAAAACTAGTCAGGCAGCTTCCTCTCTGCCGTGGAGGGCTTTGCTAAAGAAAGGCCAGTTTTCATTCAGCTCTGGCATCCAGAGTGGGGCTCAGAGGTGAGGTGTCAGCCCAGGGCAGGGAGGGGAGGAGGAGAGGACTCATGGGTGAGTGCACCTCTCAAGAACTCCCTCATCTTTTTAGTTTGTTTCTTCTTTTTTAAAGAAAATTTGCTATGTGGGGGACCAGCAGTTGGCCTAATGACTATGTCTCTGGACTCCCATGTAGTTGATTACGGTTTGAGTCCCAGACCCGGCGACTTCAACTCACACCGGGTGTGTGTACATGTGTGCCCAAGATCCCAAGAAGAGAATGGAGGAGAAGGGATTGCGGCGTGGCCATCCTCCCTGGGGGGTGATTTCTCTCTTTCTGTCTCTCTGTCTCTGTCTTTCTGGCAAGTGCATGCGCTCAATAGCAAAAACCTCTCCACAAAAAAAAAAAAAAAAAAAAAAAATTCTGCTACATGGTGTGGGCACTCTCCAGAGAGAGAGAGAAAGTGAGAAAACACCCCTGGTGGGGGGGATGGCTACACCACCATCCCTCCTCCTCCATTTTTCCCTTGGGATTTTGGGCACACATGCACATGCGTCCAGTGTGTTTTTCCTTCCATCGGGTTCGAGACTCAAACCGCGCAGTCGGCCACCACATGGGACCCAGCACCTTAACCACCACACCACTTGCTGGTCTGGAACCCCCTCGCCTTCCTAGGGGTTCTCGCCTGGATTGATTCTGTTGGTAGAGTGATTCTTTCTTTCCTCTGCCGGAGTTCTAGTGCCTTAACCACTCGCTATACCACCTACTGGCCCCACCCTCTGGCAGATTTAAAACATATAGGGGACCAGCAGTTGGCATAGTGGCTATGTTGCTGGACTCCCATGTAGTCGACCGCAGTTCGAGTCCCGGGCCCGGTGGCTTAAGCTCATGCCAGGCGCGTGTGATTCTCTCTCCATGGAGTGTCCATTTCCCCCTCTTCCTCGTCCGCAATCCTATCCAACTTTAAGTCTGTCTTCTTTTTATTTTATTTTATTTTTTTTAAAAGCGATTCTATCCAAGCTGGTTGTGAGGGTTTTTTTTTTTTTTTTCTTTTTCAGCTTTGATTCTGATATGTGTAGTAAAGATCCAAGCAAGCACAAGAAGTTAAAAAAAATAAAATAAAATAAAAAAGGAAAGGTATAATAGCTCATCTCTCTCTCTCTTTTTTTTTTCTTTTCTTCTTTTAAATCATTACTTTCTGGGATTGCGGCGTGGCCATTGTCCCTGGGGGTGATTTCTCGCTTTCTGTCTCTCTATCTCTCTCTGTCTCTCTGGCGAGCGCAGGGCACTGTATAGCAAAAACCTCTCTCTTAAGAAAAAAAAAAAAAAGAAGAGAAAATGAGCAGCCTCCTGGGGGTTGATTTCTCAGCTTTCTGTCTGTCTCTGTTTCCCTGGCGAGCACATGGACCCTATTGCAAAAATCTCTTTTTTTAAATAGTTATTTTATTTGACTTTATTTATTTATTTTAATTTGACCAGAGAGGGACAGAGTATGAGGAGGAGTGAGAAAGCAAGCCGCCAGGTCACCCTCTCTCCCACTCTGTCTCTCTCTCTGGTCCAATTAAAAATAAGTAAAGTTCAATAAAATAATTCTTTAAAAAAATAACAATAAATAAAATGAATTAATAATTTTAAAAAAGAGTTAATATAACCAAACAGGTATTAAATTGGACTTCGGCATGTGCAGCTTAGCATCTGTTATGACTCCCCTCCACCAAACTCAGATTTAGTACCTGGGGCAGCTGAGTTTGTGGCCTCTGGAGGAGATCCTGATGGCGCAGCCCCTTTGGGGGAGGCAGAAGGACAAATGATGATGAAGGTCAATTAACAGAGCGGAGATCAGCCTGCGGGCAGTGCGGGTGGATCAGCCGAGCATCCAGGCTGAGGGTGGAGGGGCCTGGCCCTACTGGGCTGGGCCAGTGAGGAGCCTGCGAGGGGCAGTTCAGATCTGGGGTGTGGGGAACGGCATGCACTCTGGGGTCGGGCTAGCTGAGTTAGAATCCAGTTCCACCATCTACGGCCCGGGTCTTGGGCAGGTGAGGTATCCTCTCTAGGCTTCTGTGTCCTCGTCTGTAAAAGGATGCTAGTGTCGGGCCAGCAGGTGGCATGGTGATTAAGGTGCTGGACTCCCACATGGCTAACTGTGGTTCCAGTCCCGGACCTGGGGGCTTGAAACTCATACTGGGCATACATGCGTGCATGCCCAAAATTCCGAGAGGAGAGTGGAGAAGGGATTGAGGCGTGATCATCCCCCCCCCCGGGGGTTGTGTGATTTCTCACTTTCTCTGTTTCTCTCTGTGTCTCTGGCTTATAGCAAAAATCTCTCAAAAGAAAAAAAATGATACTAATGTGAGCACTACCTTTTAGGACAGCTCTGGGCTTCAAACCTGAGGCTGACAGCAGGCCTCACACAATGAGCACAGTGCCGGCTTAAACCAGACTGAGCACTGGGTGGGTGGCAGCTACTGTAATTATGTCTGGGGCTTGAGCAGGTAGAACCAGTTCCTGGAAGGCCCAGAAAGCTGATGCAGGCTCTGGGGCTCCATTGAGTCGGGTGTAGGAGCTGCTGGCTGTGCTCAGGGCAGAAGGGGACAGAGCATCGCCCTACTGAACTCTTGCCAACTTCAGGTGCCATCTGTGGCCACTGCGTAACCCCTGAGGTTGGGGCCCTGGGATGGGTTGGGCCTGAGTAGGAGTTCCTTTTCTCCCTAGAGATTGGGAGGTGAGTGGAGAGGAAACGCCCAGGCCGATGTGCAGTGGCAGGGGCCGGATCTGACCTTTTTCTCTTTGAATCTGTCTCTCTGACCCGCCTATGAGCTTACCCAGGGCTGGGTCTGGACTGGACGTTATTACTCTGTGCAGCCGCAAAGCCTCTTAGAGGGCACTCAGGACACGCCTGGATGAGGCTGAGGCCTATCACAGTATAGTACTTTAACTGCCTCACCCCGTCTGGGGCATAGGCGGGCCTCATGTTAGAAACATCCAGTCCCGGGCTGGCAGGTGGCGTGGTGGTGGTTAAAGACGCTAGATTTCCACATGACTGATCATGTTTCGAGTCTCGGACCAGGCAGCTTGCTTTCTTTCTGTTTTTGTCTTTCTTTTATTATTTAAATAATAATAATAAAAATAAATAAAGTGGGACCAGCAGTTGGCATAATAGCTATGTCGCTGGACTCCCATGTAGTCGACCACAGTTTGAGTCCCTGACCCGGTGGCTTAAACTCATGCTGGGTGCGTGTGCGTGCGTGCCCAAGATCCCGAGAGGAGAATGGAGGAGAAGGGATTGTGGCGTGGCCATCCCCCCCTGGGGGGTGATTTCTCACTTTCAGTCTCTCTGTCTCTCTCTGTCTTTCTGGCGAGCGCACGCGCCCTATAACAAAAACCTCTCCAAAAATAAATAAAGTAATAAAAAAAAATAACCACTAAAAAAAAGGAAAGAGATATCCAGTCCCCGTGTTCTCTGGCCAGGAGGAAGTAGTTAGTGAAGGAAAAAGCAGAGCAGAGGGGTGGGTGGATGAGGTTCGGCCGTGCCCTGTCCTCATCCCGCGTCTCACGCTTTGCCAAGTCTGTCTCCACCTTGCCAAGTCCCTAGAGTCACAAGGGACCTCCAAGTTCCCCTCTCTGGCTTCCAGCTGCTCCTGCCGATCCCGCTGGGCTGCGGCGCTGTCCATTCCGGTCTCGGGTTGGGCAGGAAGCTCTTCGTCTGCTCAGCCAGGCAGCCTCCTTCCAACTTGCTCTGCTCCTTCCCAATAAAAGACACGCGTTCTGGGAACCACCCTTCCTGCATTGAGGAATCGGCATCCTGGAACACAGCTTGGCTGTTTGCATTATGAGTTTCAAAACCAAAATCTAGGCCAGCCAGTGGCATGGTGGTTAAGGCAGCTGGATCCCATGTGTCCAGCGCGTGGTTTGAGTCCTGGACTCGACAGTTGGAAAACACACTGGGTGCATGTGTGTGCGCGTGCCCTGTATCCTAGGAGGAAAGTGAAGGACCCCGGGGTGCTCTCTCATTTTCTCTCTCTTTCCCAGGGAGCACATGTGCCATGTAACAAATATAATAAGTTTTAAAGACATTCTGGGGCTGGCAGGTGGTGTGGTGGCTGAGGAGTTAGACTCCCACATGGCCATGGTTCGAGTCCTGGTCTTGGCGGCTTGCTTTCTCACTTTCCCTTTCTCTCTCTTTCTCTCTGGTCAAATTAAAAATAAATAATAACAACAAATAAAATAAATAATTCTTTTAAAAATTTCTCATCTCTTTCTCCATGTATTTCAGTTAAAGAAGCAAGCAGAGCAGGGCCAGCAGGTGGTGCGGTGGCTAAGGCACTGACTCCCACATGGCCAACTGCGGTTCGAGTCCTGGACCTGGCAGCTTGCTTGCTTGCTTTCTCACTTTCCCTCTCTCACTCTCTGGAGAGTGCACATAGCCTATAGCAAATTAAAAAATAAAAGTATATATATGTATATATATATATAATTAATTAAATATTACAAAAAGGCAATCAGAATTGTTTCATATTGCTGCTGCTCCTGTGTTTTGTTTTTTTGTTTTTGTTTCTGTTTTGTTTTGTTTTAACCCATGATTTGGTGATTGAGAGCTCTTGTTTTCCCACATAGCACTCACTCAGTTATGTCCAGGGAACCTCCAAGGTGAACCTTGGTCCGTGTGCAGTTGGAAGACGTGTAGATATTGCCCACAGATGCTCTGTCGGTGCCACCTCGGCTCCAAGGCCTGACAATGAATCCAGTAGCTACAGATAAGCTTGTCCTTTGTGTCACCTTAAATGACAACATCTTGGGACCAGCAGTTAGCGTAATGGCTATGTTGCTGGACTCCCATGTAGTCGACCGTGGTTCGAGTCCCGGACCCGGTGGCTTAAACTCGCACCAGGAGCGTGTGCATGTGTGCCCAAGATCCCGAGAGGAGAATGGAGGAGAAGGGATTGCGGTTTGGCCATTCCCCCGGGGGGTGATTTCTCGCTTTCCCTCTGTCGCTCTCTGTCTGGTGAACACATGTCCCCTATAGCAAAAACCTCTCAAAAAAAAAAAAAAAAAAAGACATCTTCCCCCACAGCCATTCTTGTCACCCTCTTGGTAGAGGTGGAAACACTGATACGTTGTGAAGAATGTGTACCATCGTGTTTCTAGAAGGTTTAGCATAAAGCCCTTATGGAGTGAGTGGGGTTTATACTCAGTTCGCAGAGGTGCAGGTGGAGGCATAGTTTGCGATGTGATCTGCACAGGCAGGCAGTGGGTGGGGGGTTTGGTCATTCAGCAGATGCCAGCGAGTCGCTGTTGGCCAAGCAGCCAGATGGGCAGGTTCGGTGGGAACTCGGGATGCCCCTTGCTCGCTAATCTTAGAACCCCTCTTCTCTGCTCTGTAGGCCTCTCCAGGGGGAGGATTTCTCCACCCAGGCTCTATTGAGTCGCAGGAAAAGTCGCGATGTATTTTTTTCTTTTTCTTTTTAAAGACTTATTTTAACTTTATTTATTATTGATGTTATTTTCGTTTGACCAGAGAGAGACAGAGCGAGAGAGAGAGAGGGAAGTGAGAAAGGAAGCCACCGGGTCCAGGACTTGAACCACGGTTGGTCATGTAGGAGTCTAGCACCTTTAACCACCACGCCACCTGCTGGCCCCCTTGATGTATTTTACTATGCAAAAATGTGTCGTGACTTTTCCAACAACATGATAGTAGCCTTGAAAGGTTCATTAACATCAGAGCGTAGATGAGGGAGACGGAACTCGGGACTGCGCCTTAGTGAGGGTTGGGCCTGGTTATTTATTTAATTTTTATTTTTGAGAGATTTTTGCTATAGGGTATGTGGGAAAAATAGCTTTCTGGAAAGATAGATAGATAGAGAGAGAGTGAGTGAGAAATCACAGCCCTGAGGGAATGGCCATACCATAATCCCCTCTTCTCTATTCTTTCTTGGGATTTTGGGCATGCATGCACATGTGCCTGGCATGAGTTTTAAGACGCCAGGCTGGGGACTCAAACCACAGTCGGCCATGTGGGAGTCTAACGTCTTAACCACCATGCCACTTGTTGGTCCCTAGGCTAGGTTCTTGAGTAGAATGAAAAGCCAAGCCACTGGGGACTAGCAGGTGGTGTGGTGGCTAAGGTCCTGGACACGCCCACATGACCGACCACGCGGTTCAAGTCCCAGACCTGGCAGCTTCCTTTCTCCCTTTCCCTTTCTCTCTCTGTGTTTCTCTCTGGTCAAATTAAAATGAGTGAATGAATAAATATAATTAAATAAGTAATACTTTTTTTTAAAAAAAGAAAAAAGGAAAAGGAAAGTCATTGCAGACCAAGTGCTCTTACTCACCTTCCCTGCCTGGCAGTGGCCCCAGTACTTGACCAAGCCACGAGGAATTTTGGCCTCAGGTACACTCCTACCTGGTTGGCTCTTATGGTTGTATTCTCCCTCAGACATCAGAACCCATCATCAGAAGTCCTGAGACGTGGGGTTACCCCTATAATCTCATGGATTCTGTGATCACATCATCTCAGTGAAAACACCTTCCATCCTGGACCCTCCCAGCCGCTGACACCCTTCAGAGGTGTCCCACTTTGGCTTGCTAGGCTGAAGGCTCTGGGGCCTCCCCAGTCTGTTACGATGGCAGCTGTTGGCTTATCGGAAAAGTCATGATGTATTTTTTCTATATATTTTTTTTCTTTATAAAACTGTGTTGACGTGGGACCAGCAGTTAGTGTAATGGCTGTGTTGCTCACGTAGTCAACTGTGGTTTGAGTCCCGGACCCGGTGACTTAAACTCATGCCGGACACATGTGTGTACATGCCCCAGATCCCGAGAGGAGAAAGGAGGAGAAGGGATTGCGGTGTGGCCATCCCCTCTGGGGGGTGATTTCTCACTTTCTGTCTCTCTGTCTCTGTCTTTCTAGCGAGTGCACACACCCTATAGCCAAAACCTCTAAAAGAAAAAAAAAAAAAAAAGATTTGCTATCGGGGCCAGCAGGTGGTATGGTAGTTGAGGTAGTTGCTGGACTCTCACAATGTGGACTGCAGTTTGAGTCCTGGATCCGGCAGCTTGAAACTCACATTGTTTGCCGGAGCGGCCCGCTTGAAACTCACATTGTGTGCATGTGTGTGTGTGTGTGTGTGTGTGTGTGTGTGTGTGTGCGCGCCCAGAATCTCAAGAGGAGAATGGAGGAAAAAGGATTATGGCGTGGCCATTCCTCCTGGGAGGGGGTTTCTCACCTTCTCTCTCTCTATCTCTGTCTCTCTGGCAGACGCACACATCCTATAGCAAAAATCTCTCTTAAAAAAAAATTGCTATCGAGTGTGTGTGCTCTCTGGAGAGAGAGAGAGAGAAAGTGAGAAAGCATCCCCCGAGAAGGAATGGCCATGCCATAGTCCCTTCTCCTCCATTCTCTCAGGATTTTGGGCTCACACATACATGTGTCCAGCATGTTTTTCAAGCTACTGGGTCCAGGACTCAAGCTGTGTACCATGCCACTGGCTGGCCCATGAGTCCTTTCATAGTACAAATGATACTCCTCCATCCATCCAGCGTCAAGTTTTGTTTTTTTTTTTTTTTTTTAGAATATTTTATTTTAATTATTTATTTATTTAAATTTGACCAGAGAGGGACAGAGCAAGAAAGTGAGAGAGAAGGAAAGTGAGAAAGTAAGCTGCCAGGTCTGGGACTCGAACCACAGTCAGCCATGTAGGGGGTCCAGCGTCCTTAACCAACACACCACCTATCGGCCCCCCAAGTTGGGTTTAATAAATCATGCTCCCTTCCATCAGGGCTTACCAGGTACACTCTGGTGTCTCCACGCTGCCTGTCGGAGATGGCCGTGGGTGTGAGGTGGAGGCCCCCGCGCAGGGCAGCGCCTGGCTAGGTGTCATGGTTCTGGGTGCCACTTGTCACATGCCTGGGCCTCTTTTTCTTTCTGGTAGCACATGTTTCGCAAAAGCAGGGACCATAACCTAGGCACTCAGATGACGTGAAGTGACATATTTGGGAGTGAGTCACCAGGCTCCCGAAACAGCCAGGGTCTCAGGTAACTCTTGCCTGTCACAGCCTCGCCAGTCCCTGGAGCCATCTGGGGTGACAAGGAGACTCCTTCACATGTGATCAGGTCAGAAATAGTCTCCCCCCTTTGCAGACTGACTTCTCAGACCTTTCGGTTTCTGCTTCCAGAGCTAGCAGCTGTGCGGGGTCCACGCGGGCTCTGAAACTGCCGTGTCAGCCCGGGGTGTTAGTTGTCCACTCCCTCTCATATCAGAGCACCCCTACCTTTCTGTTATGTGTAGACCGCCTTTCCCTCTTCTCTCTTTTTCTTTTCTTTCTTTTTCTTTTTTTTTTTGGAGAGGTTTTTGCTATAGGGCGCGTGCACTTGCCAGAAAGACAGACAGAAAGCGAGAAATCACCCTCCCACCCCAGTGGGATGGCCACGCCGCAATCCCTTCTCCTCCATTCTCCTCTCGCGATCTTGGGCGTGCACGCACACGTGCCCGGCGTGAGTTTAAGCCACCGAGTCCAGGACTTGAACCAAGGTTAACTACATGGGAGTTCAGCGACATAGCCATTACACCAACTGCTGGTCCCTCTCTTTTTTCTTTCTTAAGTTTTATTTATTGATTGATTTCTTCCATGAGCAAGAGAGACAAAAACAGCCCCTCCAACACAGTCTCAGTGCCGCAATCCACCCCCAGTCTCAGCTGGTCCCATCTCATGGGCTCACGCGTGCCCTACATGTTCTGGATGGGGGTCTCCAGCGTGAACCCCCAACCTTCCCATGTAGATCAACCTCACGGAGCATCCCATTTTACCGCTCCACCCGGCCCACTGTCTGACTTTTCCATCTCTTTCTGTTCGAATGGGGTTTTAGTTGTTTTTCTTATTCTTTTAGCTCTTGCTGAAAATCAGTTCGGGCAGAGCGACCGTGTTCAGCCCCAGCTAATGGCCTGGAGCCTCTCCAAGCTGCCGGATGCGTTGGCTTTCGTTGTGGGTGGTCGTCGGAATGAGCCTGATTTCTTCTCTCTGTGACTCTCCAGGGCCCCCTCTTCTTGCAGGCTCGGCTGTTCACACTTGGCTGGCCCGCCTGGTTGTTTGGAATCATAGTTTTTACTGCATGCCCAGAGCCAGTCGGGGAGCCTCGACAGGGCTCGGATTTTCTAACTAAGTCCACTCGGCCTCCAGGCCTGTTGACCCGTGTGGTTTTGTTCGTTGTTTTTGCTGTTTCCTTGAAGACTGTCCCAGAGTGTGTGTGGGAGGGTCATTGGAGACAAGAAGCTTGGGAGAATTTTTAATTTTTTTAGAAGAATTATTTTATTTAACTCTATTCATTTATTTACTTACTATTTTTAAATTTTGACCAGAGAGGGACAGAGTGAGAGAGTGAGAGCAAAAATGAGAAAGCACGGTGCCAGGTCCAGGACTCGAACTGTGGTCGGCCGTGTGGGAGTCCAGTGCCTTTAATCACAATGCCACCCCAGCTTGGGCAAATTTTTAAGCGGTTATGAATGTGTGTGCATGGGCACTGGGGATGCTACATTGTTTTCAGATTTCTTTGGATGCTCTTAGTCCACTGTGAAGGATGGGACCGAATCCCAGCCAACCTCTCTTGGTAGCTGAGCAACCTCGAATGTGGAGTTAAGCGTCATTCTTCCCGAGCTGATGTTTCTACATCTATAAAATGGGGTTAAGAATATCTGCAGGCTGGGGTCAGCAGGGAGTATAGTAGTTAAGACACTCGATTCCCATGTGGCTGATCACGGTTTGAGATCCCAACCCGGCAACTTAAAACTCACACTGGGCACATATGTGCGTGTGCCCAAAATCCTGAGAGGAGAATGGAGGAGAAGGAATTGTAGCATAGCCATCCCCCGCCGGGGGTGGTGATTTCTTGCTTTCTGTCTCTCTGTCTCTGTCTGTCTCTCTAGCTAGCTCATTCACTCTATAGCAAAAATCTCTTAAAAAAAAAATCTATAGTCAGGTTGACATAAAGATTAAGGGGGGAATTAGCCTGAGCCACCTCAAATGTGGAGCTAAGCCTGGTTAGGCTCCCGGATCCCAAATAGTTGTCTGTGTGGTCTGAGTGTTGTACCCGGTGGCTTGAAAAACACGCTGGACACGCGTGTATGCGTGCCCCAGATCCCGAGATGAGAATGCAGAAGGGATTGCGGCGTGACTGTGGGGGTGATTTCATTTTCCTTTTCTCTGCCTAGCAAGCACATACACCCTTTAGTAAAGATTAAAAAAAAAAAAGATTAAATAGGAAATTGTATAAAATTTATCACAGTGTCAGTTCAATAAGTGAAAACTAGGGGCCAGCAGTTAGCGTAATGGCTAAGTTGCTGGACTCCCACGTAGTCGACCGCGGTTTGTGTCCCGGACCTGGTGGCTTAAATTCATGCCGGGCGCGTGTGCGTGCGTGCCCAAGATCCTGAGAGGAGAATGGAGGAGAAGGGATTGCGGTGTGACCATCTCCCCTAGGGGTTGATTTCTCGCTTTCTGTCTCTCTGTCTCTCTCTGTCTGTTTGGCGAGCACACGCGCTCTATAGTGAAAACCTCTCCAAAAAAAAAGTGAAAACTATAAATAATAAAGTATCAGGTTGCATTTTTTTTTTCTTTTTTTGGAGAGGTTTTTGCTATGGGGTGCATGTACTTGCCAGAAAGACAGAGAGACACAGAGACAGAAAGCGAGAAATCACCCCCCAGGGGGGATGGCCACGCCACAATCCCTTCTCCTCTGTTCTCTTCCATTCTCCTCTTGGGATATTGAGCACACACATGAGTTTAAGCTGCCGGGTCTGGGACTCGAACTGCGGTCGACTACATGGAAGTCCATTACACTAACTGCTGGTGCCTCCACAGGTTGCGTTTTCAACCAAGTGATAATGTTGCCCATTCCTGAGCCCCTGAGTAGGTAATCAAAGAACTTTGCATTGAAAACCTGACCCTTTTCTTCCTTTTATTAAATTTTCCAGTTTTTTTAAAGAATTACTTTATTTAACTTAATTTAAAAATTCGCTTAAAGAATTAGTTTATTTAAATTTCTTTCTTTTATTTATTTATTTTAATTTGACCAGAGAGGGACAGATTATGAAAAAGAGAGAGAGAGAGGGAAAGTGAGAAAGCAAGCCTCCAGGTCTGGAACTCAAACCGTGGTCAGCCATGTGGGAGTCCAGCGTCCCTAACCACCATGCCACCTGCCAGCCCCTATTTATTTTTTATTTATTTAATTCAACTAGAGAGGGACAGAGTGAGAGAGAAAAAGAGAGAGAGAAAATGAGAAACCAAGCCTCCAGGTCCAGGACTCAAACCATGGTTGGCTATTTGGGAGTCCAGTAGTCCAGTGCCCTTAACTACCACGCCATCTGCCTGCCCCTAGAGGTTTTTGGTTTATTTTTATTTATTTATTTATTTAAATTTTTTTTTTTTTTCCGAGAGGTTTTAGCTATAGGGCTCATGCATTCTCCAGAAAGATAGAGAGAGACAGAGAGACAGAAAACGAGAAATCACCCCTCAGGGGGGATGGCCACGCCACAATCCCTTCTCTATTCTTCTCTCGGGATCTTGGGCACGCACGCATACATGCCTGGCATGAGTTTAAGCCACCAGGTCCGGGACTTGAACCATGGTCAACTACATGGGAGTCCAGTGACATAGCCATTATGCTAACTGCTGGTCGGTCCCTTGTGTTTTATTTTTAGACAGAGAGTTGTGTAATAGAGTGTGTGCATTCAGGAGAGACAGAGAGAGACAGAAAGCAAGAAATCATCCCTTGGGAGGATGGCCACACCGCAATCCCTTTTCCTCTATTCTCGTCTTGGGATTTGGGGCACATGTATACATGTGCTTGGTGTGAGTTTCCAGCACAGGTCCGTGACTCAAACCACGGCCGATCACGCGGGAGTCCAGTGCCTTAACCACTACACCACCTGCTGGCTCCACCTCCAGGTTTTTCTTCAGGAATGTGAGCTAGTATTCTAGGCTTTCTTAAGGATCCTCTTGTAGCAGTGGAGGGTCCATAGTTAACTGCCTTCACTACTGTCCGAGTCGTATTTCAGGGAGAATGAAAACAAGACAGTTCCATGTCTTACCTCTTTTGGGGGTGGCTTCCTGGTTCTCATGGTGCTTTTTTTTAGTTCATCCTGCCTCTTTTGGGCTGCCTCCTGACTCGACAGAAAGGAAAACTGAGTCAAAAGGAAGCGAAGGCTGAACTTAGTGCCTGCTCACGAGGGGTATAGGGTTTCGGGTCCCTGGAGAAAGGCGTGCCCATCCCACCAGGTCTCTGTAGAAACAGACTTCTTCCTGCTGTCACCTCCCCTAGGTGCCAGTGCCTTGTAGGCACCATGCCCTGTTGCTGTTCTCCTGAACAGAGAGAGCCACCTGCAGCCTCCGAAGAGCCAGGTGCTGGGGTGTGGCCTTGTTGTAGACACCGGGTCCAGCCAGGCCCCAGGCGCTCCTGGGTAGGGGCCAGAGCGCCCTTTGATCCATGCGGAGTGGAGTGGACGCCGGCGCTGACGCAGCCTCAGGCCGAGTCTCCACGCAGCCTAATTCAGGGCACGGTCTTCGGTGACCTTGTGCAGGGACCCCGAGAGTGAGCGCACGGTGGAAATGCCTTTCCTCTCCGTTTGCTCTTCTCCGCCCCCTTCCGCATCCCTGTGAGTCCCGCAATTAGCATTTCTGATGCTTCCGAGTGAGGACGGGACAGATGTTCGCACAGGTGCTGCGCTCTTCACTGGGTCAACATGGAGCGCGCTCGGCCCTGTGTGTGTGCACGCGTGTGTGCGAAGCGTGGGGCCTTGACAAACGTTTTGTGAAGCATCCAGAGCCCTTGGCACGTGGTCGGTGCTCTGTAAATATTTTCTGAGTGCTGGGAACGCAAGCCCTTTGTTTCAGAGTAAAGCCACCCGCCCGGGAGCCCGAAGCACAATTCCAAGCAGGGCCTTGAAATTCACAGACCAAGGGAGGAGAAGTCATGCCCTGCCTTACCAAGAAATTACCCGTGGATGTGCCACAGACCGTGGGGTGCGCCGCAGGGACCAGGCACAGCTCCGCCTCTCAGGAAGGCTGGGCAGGGGGATCAATCAGACAGTGAAACTGACCAGCGAGTTTAGTAAACGTGTACTGGCATGGCTCTTTGGGGCAAAGGAACTTGCAGTTTCACGTACGCAGGGTCTGTAAATGGGTTAGGTGGTCCCCAAGGCTGCCCCCCAGGCGCACCTGGTCAGGTCCACCTCCTTAGTGACCCCAGTGTACTCAGGTCCCGGCCCTTCTCCCACGGCAGGCTTTCTTGCCTGTCGGACTCCCCAGAGCCCTATGGGTCCTCATTTGCACCCTCCTCTGCCTTCCCACGCCCTTAGAGTATAGACTCTGCTCTTTTTTTTATGTATTTATTTTAATTATTTTATTTAACTTTCCTTAGTTATTTAATCTATTTTAATTTGACCAGAGAGAGAGGGAAAGTGAGAAAGCAAGCCACCAGGTCTGGGACTTGAACTGCGGTCAGCCACGTAGGAGTCCAGCGCCCTTAACCACCACACCACGTGCCGGCGCCATATCATCTCTTAATGAGAGCAATTTATTTTGTCCCCAGTTAAGAACTTGCTACTTCAAGTTGCTAATACTATATATACAGTATATATATATACACACACACACACACACACACACACACACATATTTAATTTGACCAGAGAGAGAGGGAAAGTGAGAAAGCAAGCCACCAGGTCTGGGACTTGAACTGCGGTCAGCCACGTAGGAGTCCAGCGCCCTTAACCACCACACCACCTGCCGGCCCCATAGCCACTACTCTTACCTGCTAGGCCTTTTACTGCCAGTCCAAGCCCTCAGGGCTGGCCTCATGGATGGCAGGGAATCCCTTTGGATTTGGCCACTTTGGTCCCTGTTAGGAGGCCAGGAATGGAGTTGGAAGTGGCCTAGAAAATCGCTTTGGCCACTTCCAAGTCACAGCTCCTTCTGGAACAGTGCTTGTCCCCTGGTACTGTCCTCGTAAGCCTTCCTGTCCTCTGGCTTAAGCCTCTGGCAGGACAGGTTTTGGGCTCCCGGCCAGCGATTCTCCTAGAGGTTCCCTGTGTCAGTGCTCGCCTTCCTGGAGGTCAGCCTGCGTGCCTGGGGCTCTGCCCGGGTTCGCCGCCTTCGCTAACGCACATCGGTCATGTGGCTCTGCCTCCCACGCCATCTTGCAGCCAGCGTTCGGAGCGAGGTGGCCTGAGCCGGGAACGTGCACTTCGCTTCCTTTCGGGGATGCGTCCTCTGCCCGGTTTGTATCCGGGGCCTGGAAGGGGCCAGCGGCACAGAAGCGCCGCGGCGATGTCACGCCCGTAAAACTCATCAGTGTCACTCTGGCTTATTTTCCTCCCCCTCTTCGAGTTTTTTCCCATGGAGTGGGGCTCTCAGCGACAACTGGCAAACGGTCGGGCTCCTGCTCGTTGTCATTCTGATGGGCACTGGTTTCCGGAGGGCTCCGAGCGCTTTGTGGGTATTCGCATTTGTTTCCGTAGTGCCCGGAGCACAGTTGGCACCCATCCCGGTTTATGGATGGAGAAACCGAGGCTTTGGGGATCGAAATCGTGAAGTGGGGGGGAAGGGAGTGGGTGTCCAGGGCCTCGTTTTGCCTTGAAGAAGTGCGTGTGTGTGTTTGAGAACGCACAAGGCTGTGCTGTGTGCATTTAAGGAAATGAGAATGCGTAGGAGGGAGGATGGACACGGGCTGGGGCCTCCGTATCCACAGCCCAAGAACAGTTTTCTTCATTTTTGTGATCAGAGCTACCCCCCAGGAGCAGCTCACAGGCCTTTTCTCCAAAGCACCTTGCTCCCCAGACCCTAAACGAAGACCCCCGTGGTTTGCCCTGACCTCATCGCTCGCTGACTGGGGAGCCGGTCGCCGAAGCCTCCCTGCCAGGGCTGTCTGCCTCTCTCTCACTGCAGCTTTCTGGCCGGCATATGGAAACGGTTTCTATTTATCCAGCACCACCAGGATGCGGCTGCACGCTGTGCTCCAGCGAACGGAAACTTCGGATCCCCGCAGGGTCATTTCGGAGGCCGCATGCAAAGCAGCCAGCTGTTTTGCAGGGAGCGTCTGGGCCCTGGTACATCAGCGCGGAGGAAGCATTACCATCTGTGCAAACAGCGCGGCCCGGCCCGTCTGTCTGCCCGTCCTCCCGATCAGGAACTTCTCCCAGACCCCCGAGCCCCAGTCTGGGCTGTGTTTTTGTGTTCCGCTGCCCGTTAGGTCAGCCGTTCCTTTCCGTCCCTCCCCTCCTCCTCCCTGGACTCATTGCCAGGATTCAGGGAGGGGAGCGAGTGGTGGGAGGTGCCTGGGAAGCTTTAGTGGCCAAGGTCCCCGGGCCTGGGAAGGCCACGCCTGTCCTCTCAGTCTTCACCTTGGCACCGTCCGCGGCTCTCCGGATAGTCCAGTCTACCCTCTTCAAGCCGTAGGCCCTGCGGTCACTGGTTACTGCTCACCCTCTGTCCTCCTGTCACCAGCTGCTTTTTCTCCCTGTGGCTTGTTTTTGTTCCTTCCTTCCTTAAAGGAAAGGGAGGGGCCTTTAACAGAATCTCTTTATAGTGCGAGCCTCTCCCACCCCAGCCTTCCAGCCAGCCAGGGTCACAGCGGGTGTACACACAGGTGCAGGGGAGAGCCCCAGGCACCAGACGTGCAGAATAAAACGAGTCACTTCTCGGAACTGTCCTCAGAGGTGCCGAGTGTGACCTTCAAGGTTGGCAAGTGTGTTCCCAGTCAGCTTCTTGTGGCCCTTTCCTGAACCCCACATAGAGAGGCCGGGAGAGCCGGGATGCCACCCTTCCACTGCCTGTGCCGCTGCCTGCTTTTCCTCCTCTCCTCCCAGGAGATGGGACTGCAGAGTCCAGGCCAGCCCTCCTCATCCCAGAGGAGGCAGTGGAGGGCCAGCACCTCAGCAGTCCTGCAGCAAGGTCACCCTGCCTCTTCCAGCTGGGGCCTCGCGGTACACCAGGGCCCTTGCCTCTCCAGCCGGCCTGGAAGACCCTGCCCTGCTCGGGTGGGAGTGGTGCCAGAGTCTGTCCATGGGTGTTGATTCTACTTGGTCTCTAATAACTACCAGTCTGGGACCAGCAGATGGCGTAATGGTTATGTAACTGGACTCTCACATAGTCGACTGTGGTTCGAGTTCCAGACACGGTGGCTTAAACTCATGCCGGGTGCATGTGCATGCATGCCCAGAATCCCGAGAGGAGAAGGGATTGCGGCATGGCCATCCCTCCTGGGGGTTGATTTTTCACTTTCTGCCTCTCTCTGTCTCTCTGGTGACCATGTGTGCTCAATAGCAAAAATCTCTCAAGAAACAAAACAAAACAAAACACCAGTCTGTGAGGCCCCCTCCCTGACACAGGAAGGTGTGAGCTCACCTTACCACTCTAGCTGGGCTCGTCCTGTGCCAGCCTGGGACTCCAGACATGCGAGCGTTGGGAGCCATATTTCTTCCAGGAAATGCAGATTCAGCCCAGGGGTCTAGGTAGGAGGTGGCTAGGGCAGGCCCCAGGTCACTAGAGCAAGGGGCACTGCCCACTGCCAGGGTCTGAGGCTGCTCAGGCAGAGGCCAGAACAGACCCAGCAGGCACGGCATGGGGCTCAGTGGGGCAGACCTTCCTCGGCTCACCGTGCCCCGTGGGGACCAGCTCCCACTCTCACTGCCCGCGTCGAGGGAGTTCGTTCCCAGGAGGAGGCCAGGCCCTGGTATGGGGTCCCCAGCAAGTAGGGGACACCTTCTGGACACCTCCCTACCTGCCTCAGAGGCCACACTGCCTCCCTGGACCAGGCTGCCACTTCAGCCCTCTTCCCTGTGCTGTGCCCCACTCTGGTCCCTGCCTTTCACCCAGGGGCCTTTCTTTTTGGAACGTTAGAGACGGGGAGCAGACCTGATCCTGGAAAAACTCAGCCCCTGGGAGTTGGAGTCTTGCCATGGCAGCTCTGGCCTCTGCCCCTGGCCCAGAGGTGGGCATTATGGGGGAGCAGAGTGGAGTGACAGGCGGGATTGGAACCCCACAGCAGCCATCGCCCTCAAATGCTGGGAAAGCGACTTTTGGACTCAGCCGGTGTGCGAAGGCTCCTTGTGAAGGGAACGGGCTGGCCGCGGCTCTGGCCTTGCAGCCTTGCAGCCTTCCAGTTGGCCCTGTTTGCAATCCCTAATTGGGCCGGGCCGCTCGGGCCTGGGTGTGAGGAGGGGCTCTGAGAGACCCATGGCTTTCATGAAAAGCCCCTCGGCCTTTCAGCCGGCTCACCACATGAGGACCACAAAGAAACCACCTCGCTCTGTCTCTCGGGCCTCGCTGTCCGAGACCGGGAAGGTTGAATGGTTGGACGCGGAACAAAGCCTGCCTGGGAGGGGAGAATTCTCTGTGCTTTCCCCTTGGCCCTTGGGTCTTATTTTCCCTTTCTTTTCAAGGTTCACCCTGAACTACTCTTTTACAAAATGGTCCCCTGGCAGCAAATCATTGGAAAACTGAGTTCTACAAACACAGAGAGAGAGTGGCAGCCCCTTGTCAATACCTCTCGGTGCTGCCCGCTGCTGTCCGGTCATCTGGTCTACCCTCTGCCCGGCCGCGGGCCTCAC
>NW_006159817.1:1365705-1372281 GCF_000334495.1 Tupaia belangeri chinensis | reverse complement strand
CAGAACAGACCCAGCAGGCACGGCATGGGGCTCAGTGGGGCAGACCTTCCTCGGCTCACCGTGCCCCGTGGGGACCAGCTCCCACTCTCACTGCCCGCGTCGAGGGAGTTCGTTCCCAGGAGGAGGCCAGGCCCTGGTATGGGGTCCCCAGCAAGTAGGGGACACCTTCTGGACACCTCCCTACCTGCCTCAGAGGCCACACTGCCTCCCTGGACCAGGCTGCCACTTCAGCCCTCTTCCCTGTGCTGTGCCCCACTCTGGTCCCTGCCTTTCACCCAGGGGCCTTTCTTTTTGGAACGTTAGAGACGGGGAGCAGACCTGATCCTGGAAAAACTCAGCCCCTGGGAGTTGGAGTCTTGCCATGGCAGCTCTGGCCTCTGCCCCTGGCCCAGAGGTGGGCATTATGGGGGAGCAGAGTGGAGTGACAGGCGGGATTGGAACCCCACAGCAGCCATCGCCCTCAAATGCTGGGAAAGCGACTTTTGGACTCAGCCGGTGTGCGAAGGCTCCTTGTGAAGGGAACGGGCTGGCCGCGGCTCTGGCCTTGCAGCCTTGCAGCCTTCCAGTTGGCCCTGTTTGCAATCCCTAATTGGGCCGGGCCGCTCGGGCCTGGGTGTGAGGAGGGGCTCTGAGAGACCCATGGCTTTCATGAAAAGCCCCTCGGCCTTTCAGCCGGCTCACCACATGAGGACCACAAAGAAACCACCTCGCTCTGTCTCTCGGGCCTCGCTGTCCGAGACCGGGAAGGTTGAATGGTTGGACGCGGAACAAAGCCTGCCTGGGAGGGGAGAATTCTCTGTGCTTTCCCCTTGGCCCTTGGGTCTTATTTTCCCTTTCTTTTCAAGGTTCACCCTGAACTACTCTTTTACAAAATGGTCCCCTGGCAGCAAATCATTGGAAAACTGAGTTCTACAAACACAGAGAGAGAGTGGCAGCCCCTTGTCAATACCTCTCGGTGCTGCCCGCTGCTGTCCGGTCATCTGGTCTACCCTCTGCCAGGCCGCGGGCCTCACAGTTACTGCTCACTCTGTCCTCCTGTCATGGCCGCCTTTTATTTCCGTTCCTTCCCTAAAGGGAAAGGAGGGACCCTTGACAGGGTTACGTCACACAGCGATCCTCTCCCACCCCGACCTGCCAGCCAGCTGGGTCACGGTGCTCCCACAGCTGCACTCAGTGTGTTCAGGTCGACCCAGGATCCAAACCCGGTGTCTTTCCAGGTGACTTCAGTGTCACTGGCAGTGCCCTGCTGCCTGGGCCACAATGGCTGGGCCACTGGCAATTTTTTTTTTTTTTTTTTCCCCCAAATAATTATTTAATTTTATTAATTATTTTTATTTTTTAAAAAGAATTATGTGTTTCATTTTATGTATTCATTCATTTATTTTTAATTTGACCAGAAAGAAAGAGAGCAGGAAACTGAGAAAGTAAGCCACCAGGTCCAGGACTTGAACTGTGGTCAGCTATGTGGGAGTGTCCAGCCTTAACTGCCATGCCACCTGCTGGCCCCCTATTTTATTATTATTTTTTTAAGAATGATCTTATTTAACTTTATTTTATTTATTTATTTTCATTTGTCTCAAGAAGGACAGAGAGAGAGAGAAAACAAACCGCCAAGTCTGGGACTTAAACCATGGTTGGCCCTATGGGAGTCCGGCACCCTTAACCACCACACCACCTACTGGCCCCGTTATTTTAATTTTTTTTAAGAGACTTTTGCTATAGGGTGCGTATGCTCACTGGAGAAACAGACAGAAAATGAGAAAGCACCCGCCAGGGGAGCTGGTCATCCCTTCTCCTCTATTCTCTTCTCCGGATCTTGGACATGCACGGATACTCACCCAGTGTGAGTTTTAAGCCCTGGGTCCAGGACTTGAATCATGGTTGACTACATGGGAGTCCAGCAACATAACCATTACTCTATCTGTTAGTCCCATAATAATAATAATAATTGTTATTATTATTATTATTATTTTTATTTTGACCAGAGCAAGAAAGGGAAAGGGAGGAAGCAAGTCACCAGATCTGGGACTCAAACTGCAGTGGGCCATATGGGAGTCCAGTGCCTTAACCACCACACCACCTGCTGCCCCGTACCGGCTGCCCCTTAACACTGCCAGACCTCACGGGCTGTGCAGAGTCTCTTGGGCAGTCTCCCTTCAGTTCAGGTGTGTTTGCCAACCGCTTACGCATCATGCTGGCACTGTTTTGGGCTCCGTGCTCCAGGGCCACCATAGTAAACAGGACAAAAGCCCCTGGCCTGGAGTGGACATTCTAGGCAGGGAAACAGGCCCACAAGTAAACAGAAGCTCTCCCCTGTCAGGGGGTGACCCAGCCCCTTGAGGAAACATGAAGCAGCATGAGGGGACAGAGTGTGGGGCAGTGTGACTTGATGGGGGAGGCCGAGAGCAGCCCCTGGTAGACAGCGTCTGGGTGGAAAACGGAAAGATAAGCAAGCCGGCGGGTGACGGATCTGAGCTAGGGCACAGGGCCAGTGAGTGCAAAGGCCTTTAGGCGGAACGTTCCAGAATAACAAGGCCTGAGTGGCCGTGGGGTGGTTAGGGGGCCCAGCTGGCAGCAGGGAGGTTGCAGGGCCGGGTGTCATGGGACCTTTCTGTCCAGGGGAGGGCTTCGGAGTTTTCACAGGAAGCAGCGTCTAGGGTGGAGGAGCGATACCATCTGGCTTCGGTGGCTTGAGGATTATTGTTATACTAACGAGGGATGTGTGTTTACACACATGTGCACGCACACACGCCAGGGATTTCTCTGACTGACGTGGAGACCACAGAGGGGCAGCTTGGGGAGGGGGAAGCCCAGCTGGTGTTGGTCCAGGAGAGAGCTAGCTTGGGCCAGGGTGTGGTGGGGAGCCGGTGAGAAGCGGGGTCCAGTCCTGTGAGGGCCTTCCTGCCCCAAGAGTCTCTATGGACACAGCCGTACTACTCAACACGCAAAAGGCCAAGGAAAACCGCCTTCAGTTGCCACCCAGTTGCCTCTGCCTGTCCCCTAATCCCTCCTGGCCCTGGCGCGTCCTAGGAGCTCCAGTCGGAGTGATGGTGCACATGCCGTTGAGCAGAGGAGATAGTGGCTGGCGGCCACCCCACAGCTGACAGTGTGCCCGCAAAGCCACCTCCCCACTTCTCAGTGTCAGGCAAGGTACAGGGGAGCCAGAAGGCCTGGGTCCAGATCTGCCCGGGAAGTGACTGCTCCTATCACACGGGCACATTGCACCCCTCCCTGGCCCTCGGTTTCCCCCGTCTAGAAGGAGGCATTCAATACGAAGCAGTCTCGAGGGTCATTGTTTCTAAGGGGGTCAAGAAGAAGTGCCCCAAATTCAGGTAGGAAAGCCCCCCACTGAGCTCCTCCAGGTTTTTTTTTTTTTTAGAGTTTTTTTGCTATAGGGCATGTGCGCTTGCCAAAGACAGAGACAGAGAGACAGAAAGTGAGAAATCACCCCCCAGGGGGGCTGGCCACGCCGCCATCCCTTCTCCTCCATTCTCCTCTCAGGCTCTTGGGCACACACACACACACACCGGGCATGAGTTTAAACCACCGGGTCCGGGACTCGAACGGTGGTCCACTACGTGGGAGTCCAGCGACATAGCCATTACGCTAACTGCTGGTCGTGCCCCCATCCGTTTTGCAGCTCGGTCACTTCCTAAATGTGAGAGCCTGGGCAGGGTCGCCAGTCCATGCTTCCGCTGTGCCGTGTGTAAAATGGGGGTGCCACTGGCATCCCCCTCGGTTTGTTGTGTGGCTGAACCTGTTTACCGTATATACATGGTTAGCATCGTCAGGGTTTGTTGTTTCCGCAGAAGCAGCATTGCTGTGATCTGGGCAGGATAGATTAGAGGCTGCCGTTAATTAGGTGGTGGGAGAGGAGCGTGTCTGCTGAGAAAGGCACCTCGGCCCTCCCTCACCAGAAGGCAGCGTGTGTGGAATCCTCTAGTAACCGGTAGCCTTGCAGGGAGTGTCCCGAGGGCACTTCCTGAGTTTGGACAGTTTTTTTAAGCTTTTTTTTTTTTTTTTTTTTTAGTTTTGCCATCAGAACACATACATTTGCTAGAGAGAGGGAGAGAGAGAGAGACATGCAGGGGTGGGAAAGTGAGGAAACGCCCTCCCCACGGGGGATGGCTACACCACTCATTCCATCTCATCCATTCTCTGGGCATACGTGTACCCTTGCCTGGTGTGATCCTCGAGTGGCCAGGTATGGGACTCGAACCTTGAAGCTGGCTATATGGGAACCAGCTGCCTTACTGCCCTTGTCATCTGCCGCCCCACAGCTTTTTTTTCTTTTTCTTTTAGAGAGAGATTTTTTTGAAAATTATTTATTTATTTATCCATTCATTTATTTTTTTATTTTTTTAATTTGACCAGAGTTAGACACAGAGAGAGAAGGAAAGTGAGAAAGCGAGCCACCAGGTTCAGGACTTGAACTGTGGTTGGCCATGTGGGAGTGTCCAGCACCTTAACCACCATGCCACCTGCTGGTCCCTAGAGAGAGATTTTTGCTATAGGGTGCTTATGCTTGCTGGAGAGAGAGAGAGAGAGAGAAACAGAAAACAAGAAATTACCCAATCCCTTCTGCTCCATTCTCCTCCCAGGATCTTAGGCGCACACGCACCTGGTGTGAGTTTTAAGCCTCGATCTGGGACTCAATCCACAGTTGGCTGCAAGAGAATCCAGTGACGTAACCATTACGCCAACTGCTGGTCCCAAAGCTTTTTTCTTTTTAAAGTTAGTTTATTTCTTCCATGAGCAAGAAAAACAGAGACAGAGACAGCACCCCCATCAAGGTCTTGGCTCTGCTGTCCACCTGTAGTTTGGAGCCAGCCCCAGCTCATGGGGCCCCTGTGTGCCTGGCATACCCAGGAAGGTCTCCAGACTTGAACCAGGAACGTTCTCATGTGGGATTGCCTTGCAGAGCATCGTATTTTACTGCTGCACCACGACCTAGCCCTGGAGTTGTTTCTGAGAGAGAGGGAAGAAGTATTTTTATCAGGGACTTACCATGCTATGACCCTCCTGCCCCAGCCTCCTGCCACACCCAGCCTTGTTTAAATTAAGAAATCCTGAGCAGGGAGGAAAAGTGGGGGAAAAAAAAGGCTTGCAGTATAATCTTGCCATTAGGGGTTGCTCTCTCTCCCATTCTCTCTCTCTCTCTCTCTCTCTCTGGTGAGTACACCCACTGTCTGGCAATAATAAACAAAGAAAAACGGAAGCTTAACTAATAAACCAACAGAGCGAATAAAATAGAAGTATTTTAAAAATTCAGTTAATCTGGAAGAAGGCAGAAAAAAAGGACAAAAAGAACAATAAATGGTGCCCACACAAGATAAATATTGTTTTTAGATTTCTTTAATTTTATTTATGGTCATTATTTGATTTTATTTTTTTGGAAGTTGACCAGAGAGAGAAAAGGAAAGTGAGAAAGCAAGCTGCCAGGTCTGGGACTCGAACTGAGGTCAGCCACGTGGGAGTCCAGCAGCCTTAACCACTACGCCACCTGCCAGCCTCCAGAAAATAAATATTTAAATCTAATTATATCAATAATTACATTAAATATGAATTATCTAGGTATTCTAATCAAAAGGCCCAGATTATTAGATTGGTGAGAAAGACAAAACTGAACTATACAGTGCCTACAAGAAGTATAATATAGGGACCAGCAAGTGGTGTTGGGCTTAAGGTGCTGGATCCCAACATGGCTGACTCCATGGTTCAAATCCCTGACCTGGCAGCTTGAAAAACACACGAGGTGCATGTGCTTATAAGCCCCAAATCCTGCAAAAAAGAATGAAGGAGAGGGGTTGCAGTGTAGCCATTTTCCCTGGGTAGTGATTTCTCACTTTCCCTCTCTATCTGTCTTTGTTCAGTGAATGTGTGTGTCCTCTGGCAAAAATCTAGGGGAAAAAAGTAGAAATAAATATAAGCACACTAAAAAAAAAAAAAAAAAATTAAAACTAAAAGGATGGAAAAAGACACTAGTTACTGATCCAAAGAAATAATCAAAAAGAAGATTGGAGTGGATATATTCATAATAGGCAAAGTAGATTTCAGAGCAACAACTATTACTGAAGAAAAAAGAAGTTTATTTCATAATGATGAAAGGGTCAGTTATGGGACCAGCTGATGGCATAATGGTTACACTGCTGGACTCTCATGTAGTTGACCACGGTCTGAGTCCCAGACTGGGCGCTGTGTGTGTGTGTGTGTGTGTGTGTGTGTGCCCAAAATCCCAAGAGAAGAATGGAGGAGAAGGGATTGCAGCGTGGCCATCTCTCCTGGGGGGTGACTTCTTGCTTTCTGTCTCTCTGGCAAACGCATGTGCCCTATAGCAAAAATCTCTTAAAGGGGAGGGACAGTTAATCAGAAGGGGATAACAACCTTAAATGTTTATTCATCTAATAATAGTTTCAAAGTTTTTGAAGTAGAAACTGATAAAATTATAAGGAGAAATAGACAATCCTGCAATTACAGTAAGGGATTTTAGCAATAGCCTTTTTTTTTTTTTTGAGAGGTTTTTGCTGTAGGGTGCGTGCACTTGCCAGACAGACAGAAACAGAGACAGAAAGTGAG
>NW_006159817.1:1357862-1365584 GCF_000334495.1 Tupaia belangeri chinensis | reverse complement strand
CACGGTCGACTACATGGGAGTCCAGCGACATAACCATTACGCTAACTGCTGGTCCCAGCAATAGCCTTTTATTAATTTATAAAACAAATAGCTAGAAAATCTCTTAAGAATATAGAAGAGTCGAGTAACACTGTAAACTAACTTGACCTATTAATGAATGATAGATTATTTATTGTGTACATGGAACATTTGCCAAGACCACATTCTGGGGCGTTAAAGAATTTATGAGGAAAGAGTATTTTATTTTATTTTATTTTATTTTATTTTTATATATATTTTTGCAGAGTTTTTTTTGTTTGTTTGGTTGGTTGGGTTTTTTTTTTTTTTTTTTTTTTTTTTTTTTTTTTTTTTTTTTTTTCTTTATGGGTAGCGTCGCTAACCAAGGGCACGTGCACGCTCCAGAAAGACAGAAAGAGGCAGAGAGACACAAAGCAAGAAATCACCCCCCTGGGGGATGGCCACACCGCAATCCCTTCTCCTTCATTCTCCTCTCGGGATCTTGGGCACTCACACACACACATACGCCTGGAGTGAGTTTAAGCCACCGGGTCTGGGACTCGAATTGCGGTTGACTACATGGGAGTCCAGCGACATAGCCATTATGTCAACTGCTGGTCCCGAGGAAAGAGTATTTTAAAAATGAGTCATTTTATGTAAGGACATTCTCTGATCACAATCAAATTAAATTAGAAATTAATAACAAAAAGATATCAGGAAATATTTGGAAACAAAACAGTACACTCTTAAATAAGTCCTAGGTCAAAGAAGAAATGAAATAAATGTAGGCAGTGTTATAAGCTGAATGAAAAGGAAAACATATAGTTTGTGGGCCCCTGGGGCCAGAAGGTGGTGTAGTGGTTAAGACACTAGACTCACACATGGCCGGCCAACCACTGTTTGAGTCCCAGATCCTGCAGCTTGAAAAATTCAACCAGGCATACGCACATGTGTGCCCAAAATCCCAGAAGGAGAATAGAGGAGAAGGGATTATGGCATGGCCATTCCCCCTAGAAGGTGATTTCTCACTTTCCCTTTCTCTGTCTTTCTCTGTCTCTCCAGTGAGCACATGCATCCTATGCCCAAAACCTAAAAAGAGAAAAAAAAAAAAAAAAAAGGGCTGCTACTAAAATTGTTCATAAAATAAATTATGGCGCTAGACACCTATTAGAAGAAAGGGCTTCAATGAATGATTTCAGCTTCCAACTTAAGAAGCAAGAAAAAGAACAGATGAAACCCAAACTAAGTAAAAGAAGGAACATAATAGAGATCAGTGGATCAGTGACATAGGAAACAGAAAAAAAGCAGAGGACAACAATGAAATAAAACACTGGTTCTTTGAGAGAAAAATCAATAAAACTGATAAACCTAGAGTCAGATCAGAAGAGAGAGAAAAAAAGGAAGTTTCCAATATCAGAAACAAATTTCAGTATCAAGTTTCCAATATCAGAATCTAAAGAGGTAATCTTACCATGGATTGAACAGAAATATAAAAAATTATAAAGGACTGTAAGAACAACTTTATTCCAATAAATTCTGCAACTTCGATGAAATGGACAAATTGCTTGGAAGGCATACGCTTCCAAAGCGTTCTCAATAAGAAATAGAAAGCCTTGGGAACCAGCAGTTAGCGTAATGGCTATGTCACTGGACTCCCACGCGTCCCGGACCCCGTGGCTTAAACTCACACCGGGCGCATGTGCGGGCGTGCCCAAGATCCCGAGAGGAGAATGGAGGAGAAGGGATTGCAGCATGACCATCCCCCCTGGGGGGTGATTTCTCACTTTCTGTCTCTCTCTCTCTCTCGGTCTGTCTGGTGAATGCATGCGCCCTATAGTGAAAAACCTCTCCAAAACAACCAAAAAAAACCCCAAAACAACAAACAAAAACAACAACAAAAAAAAAAAGAAAAAAGAAATAGAAAGCCTGAATATCCCTATATCTGTAATATTAAAGAAATTGAATTTATAGTAAAACTTCCCTGCAGAGAAAACTCTTAAGTCCAGTTGGCTTTACCAGTGAAGTCCACTAAATATTTAATAAGAAAATAAAGCCAACTTGACACAGATTCTTTCCGAAAATTGAAAAGCAAGAAATACTTTCTAAACTCAATAGCAGTTTCATTGGAAATAGCCCCAAATCAGCAACAATCTAAACGTCCATCCGCCGATGAACAGATAAACCGTGGTGCATTCATCCAGTGGACTGTTACTCAGCAACAGCACAGCACCACCTGTGGTGGCAGCATACAACACGGGTACCTTCAAAGTAATTAATTATGCTGAGTAAAAGAAGTCAGACAAAGAGTTCACACACTGTGATTCCACTTATATACAATCCTCAGAGATGTACACCTCTCTAATAGCGACAGAAAGCAGATCAGTGGTTACCTGAAGGAGGGTAGGCAGTCATGAGGTAGTGATGGCTATGTTGTCTTGATTGTAGTGATGGGTTTGCAGGCATACACGTCGTATGCATTAAAAATGTGCATTCAATTATGTTGTTGTGTGTTCTGGTTTTTGAAGGATTTTTGCTATAGGGTATGTGTACTCGCTGGAGAGATAAAGAGACAGAAAGCAAGAGATCACCCCTGGGAGGGATGGCCTCACCACAGTCCCTTCTCCTCCATTATCCTCAGGATCTTGGGGACACATGCACAGGTGCTTGGTGTAAGTTTCAAGCTGCTGGGTCTGGAACTTGAACTGCAGTTGACTATGTGGGAGTCCAGTACCTTAACCACTATGCCACCTACTGGCCTGTCAATTAAACTTCTAAAAAATGAGTGGGGGAGAGGCCATCAGATGGCTTAGTGGTTACGTCACTGGACTCCCACATGGCCAGCTGTGGCTTGAGTCCTAGAGCTGGTGGGTTGAAACTCACACCGGGCACATGTGTGTGCATGCCCAAAATCCTGGGAGAAAAATGGAGGGAAAGGAATTATGGTGTGGCCATCCCCCTCCCTGGTGAGAACATGCTCTCTGAGACAAAAGCAAACAAAAACTCTAAAAAATAAAAAAAGGGTGGGGAAGGACTCGAAACCAGTTGTAACCTGTGCCTTTGTCTCAGAGTTCTAGAAGGACCTTCTGTGGCCCAGTAGTCTTGTGAACTCACTCACTTTCCAGCCCTTTCCTGCATGATTGTGTGTCTTACATTCTTGTTTCCTATCAGCCGTGCAAAGCTCAGTATCCAAAATTTGATTCTGTGGTCCTCAAGGTGCATCATTTCAGTGCGGATAATGGGGGGACCAGATTTTCATCCTAGATCACTCCTTCCCAGTAAATTAACAAGTGGGTGGTGCCATTGCTTACCAGGCATGTCAGTAGAGACGCGTGACGGTTGTGATGCACACAAGTCAAACAGACTCAGCTCGGACCCTCATCAGCCAGGTATGGGAAGGTCAGGATCCAGGGGTGAGGCTGGATGCAGGGGTGCCGCCAGCGTTATGTTTTAGTTAGTGCCGTGTTCTCTGTGGACTTCCTTCTCCATCAGGCTGGGCACACACAGTCACACACCAGTGTGGTTTTCTTTTTTAGGGAGATTTTTGCTATTGGGCATGTGAGAAAAATAGAGAGAGGCAGAAAGCAAGAAATCACTACCCCAGGGGAGATGGCCACACCCAAATCCCTTCTCCTCCATTCTCCTCTTGGGATTTTGGGCACCCACGCGCACATGCCCAGTGTGGGTTTTAAGCTGCTGGCTCCAGAACTCGAACTGTATGGTAAAGAACCAGTGCCTTGGGACCAGCAGTTAGTGTAATGGCTATGTCACTGGACTCCCACGTAGTCGACCACAGTTCGTGTCCCGGACCTGGTGGCTTAAAACTCACGCTGGGCGCGTGTGCGTGTGTGCCCGCCCAAGATCCCAAGAGGAGAATGGAGGAGAAGGGATTGTGGTGTGGCCATCCCACCTGGGGGGTGATTTCTTGCTTTCTGTCTCTCTGTCTCTCTCTGTCTGTCTGGCGAGCCCACGCGCCCTATAGCAAAAAGAAAAACCTCTCCAAAAAAAAAAACAATCCCAGTGCCTTAACCATCACGCCACCTGCTGATCCCTCCCCCTGCCCTCCACTGTGATTTTCAAGCCACCAGATCCAAGACCGGGACTTGAACTGCACAATCAACCATGTGGGATCCAGTACCTTAATCTAGCATGTTTTTCAAGCCACTGGGCCTGGGATTTGAACTGCAGCCATCTGTGTGGGGGTCTGGCTCCCTGAGCATAGGGCTTCACTGCTGCACTATGGGGCTGGCCTTGGTTATTTTAAATTTTTGATTAAGTAGAATATTATGCTTCCAAAAGTTAAAAGGATATGAAATAGGTACTCCTTGAAGTGACATTTCTACCCCATTCCTCACACCCCTCGCAGGTAATCAACTTTGCTAGTTCTAATTCTCCTTCGTGTGTGTGTGTACGTGTGCGTGTGTGTTCGTGTGTGTGTATGAAGATATATAGATAAATGTATGCTTTCTTGTTTCCTCCCTTTTTTAATCAAAACTCCATCCTACGTATCTTCTCTGGTACTTGTTTTTCTCACTTAACGAGAGAAGGAAAATGTTTAACCAGCCATGCTGACTTCGGAGCTAGCGGGCTTCATGGAGGAGCGCGTGACATGCCAGCCAGTTTTTCCTTCTGCCGGATGGTGTCTTTCCTCTTGTAAGCCGAGTTCTAAGTGGATCTCTCTCCTCTTCCCTGCAGATGGGGGCAGCTATACCATCCATGACTCCCAGGCCCTCGGTCTGAGCTCCAGGGGCGAGAGTTCCCCCTCCAGCCCCAGCAGACCCAACTGGGAAATGAATTATCAAGAGGCGGCAATCTACCTCCAGGTGAGTGTCTCTGGGCAGCGCCTGGCTTGTTCCCTGCACCTGTTGTTAGTCTGCGGTAGCCGGGGCTCTGTAGGTACCCCTAAGTCCGGTCTGGGATAGCTTCTTGTTTGTGTGTGAGACCGGGAGAGCCTGCCTGGCAGTGCCCCAGGGAAGGACGCCAAGTGCTGGCATTTCCTCTGAGCCCAGGTGGTGGCTCTGCTGTCCCTGCAGTTCCCCGAGTGTATTTTCCTGGCCTACCCTTCTCCCCTTCTCAGGGGCGCACTGACCAGCCAAGTTCTCAGGAGGAAATTCTTCTTTCTATACTTAAGACCATAGCAGGGAATTGTCTCCACAGCGTGGGAGAACCTAGAGAACTTTCTTTCCTGTTTAACCTTCTGCTTTCATGGTTACTATTTCGTGCTTGTTTTTTGTGATTTTCTTATAAAAAAAAAATAGTACTTTTTAATAGAAGAAATACAATCAGTATAATAAGTTTAAGTACAAAGAAGGAATGAAAAAGCATTCACTCAAGGTTGTCCCTATCAACATTATTTTCTTCCAGGTTAAAAAAAAAAACAAACAACCTTTTTTTTTAAGTTTTTTTTTTTTTTTTTCTTTTTTGAGAGATTTTCGCTATAGGGCACGTGCGCTCACCAGACAGACAGAGAGAGACATAGAGACAGAAAGCAAAAAATCACCCCCTAGGGGGGATGGTCACACCGCAATCCCATCTCCTCCATTCTCCTCTCAGGATCTTGGGCACACATGCACACGCACCTGCCATGAGTTTTAAGCTACCTGGTCCGGGACATGAACCGCGGTCTACTATGTGGGAGTCCAGCGACATAGCCATTACACTAACTGCTGGTCCCAAGTCTTGAAGTATTTTTACATAGAAAAACATTTTAGAAAAATATGTCATGACTTCAGATGACACATTTAGGAAAGACTAAGAGAATTACTTGGTGGAAGGCATCAGCATTTTCTTTTCTTTTTTCTTTTTATTATTATTATTATTATTTTTATTTGCTGTACGACACATGTACTTGCTGGAGAGAGACAGAAAGTGAGAAGTCACCCTCCCCCTGGAAATGGCCATGCTGCCATCCCTTCCCCTCCATTCGACTCTTGGAATTTGAGACACGGAGGCCCATGCACCCAGTGTGATTTTCAAATCACCAGGTCCAGGACTCGAACTACACAGTCATCCATGTGGGATCTAGCCACCTCAACCACTATGCCACATGCTCGGGGTCAGCATTTTTATTCGATGACTATATAGAGTACTCTCTGAAGGAGACGCTGCTTTCCTCTCACTGGCTGGGGCATTTTCACCTCAAACCTGCCACTCTTGTCACGATGAGATTTCACTTCCTGATATGCGCTAAGTAATGTTTGAATGAAGAAATGGAACTTTTCTTTTTATAGAGAGATATTTTGCTATAGGGCACATGTACTCACTGGAGAGACTGAGACAGAGAGAGTGAAAGTGAGAAGTCACCTCTCATCAGGGATGGCCATACCGCAAACCCTTTCCTCCATGCTCCTCTCAAGATTTTGGGCATGCACGCACGTGTGCCTGGTGTGAATTTCAAGCTGCCGGGTCTGGGACTTGAACCACAGTCAGCCATGCAGAAGCCAAGCGCCTTAATCGGCATGCCACCTGCTGGTCCCACAAATGGAATTTTTCTTAAATTCATTTTTACGAATTCCCATTCATCTTTTGTTCTTTGTTGAAGCAGCTCTCCACTCTAAGTGTTTTGTCTCACATACACACACATAAGATTTAATTAAATGCAGGTATTTGACTATCATTTAGTTGTCGCTGTGTTTCTCATTTCTGTGCAGTGTCACGTATACTCGCACCCCTGGACAAATGCATTTTGAGTTCAGGTTAAGGCAGTAGAAAATGCTAAGGAAATGTTGGCAAGCTGGAGCATGCCTGTTAATGATCCTCATGGTCACCTTGTGCAGGTCGCTCTCTCCCAGGGTGACAAGGCATGTGGACTACATCAGGACAGAGTTAGATGGCTTGGGAACCTCAGGAACCCCTCAGTGGGTCAGAGCACTGGTAATAACATCCTGGGATGTTAAGGAGACACCCGCTAATCTTTTTTTTTTTTTTTTTGGGTGGGGGGCAGGTTTTTTGCTATAGGGCGCGTGCACTCACCAGAAAGACAGAGAGAGACAGAGAGACAGAAAGTGAGAAACCACCCACCAGGGAGGATGGCCACGCCGCAATCCCTTCTCTTCCATTCTCCTCTCGGGATCTTGGGCACGCACACATATGCACCCGGCATGAGTTTAAGTCACCGGGTCCGGGACTCAAACCGCAGTCAACTACATGGGAGTCCAGCGACATAGCAATTATGCTAACTGCTGGTTCTGAAACCCGTTAATCTTTGTAACAACCTTCTGAGGCCAGCATGACTACCTTCACTTCAGGTTGGCAGCTGGGGCTCAGAGGAGTTAAAGGTTGCCCAGGGTCATCCAGCCAGTAAGCTGCAGAACTTGGATTTAAACTGGCCTTCGAGTCATCAAATGATGCTCTTTCTTCTCTATGTTGTTACCCTCATTTCTTTCTTTCTTTCTTTGTTCTTTTTAAATTTAATTTTATGTTTTTACGATTAAAATATGAATTTATTTTGGTACAAAAGCTTTCTGAAATCCATACATAATTTTCCCATTACACGTATTTTACATGAGCTCTTTTTTCTGAAACTTTTCAAAATTAATTAATTTACATTCTTTCTCTTTCTTAAAAAGAAATATTTATTTATTTAGTTCCATCTGTTATTATTATCATTATTATTTTTTCATTTGACCAGAGAGAGAGAAAGGGAAAGCGAGAAAGCAAGCCACCAGGACCAGGACTTGAACCGCGGTCAGCCATGTGGGCATCCAGTGCCCTTATCCACCATGCCAC
>NW_006159817.1:1354087-1357851 GCF_000334495.1 Tupaia belangeri chinensis | reverse complement strand
CCCCTCTTTTTTTTTTTTTTTTAAAGAGAGATTTTTACTATAGGGTGTGTGTGCTTGTCAGAGAGATAGACAGAAAGCAAGAAACCACCCCCCAGGAGGATGGCTACCCCATAATTCCTTCTACTCCATCCTCCTCTGAAGACTTTGGGCATACACAGCTGGTGTGAGTTTCAAGCTGCTGGGTCCAGGACTCGAACCTCAGTCAACTACGTGGGAGTCCAGTGATGTAACCATTACCCCATCTGCTGGTTTCTATAACCCTCATTTCTGTACTTTAACTACGATAGCCACTTGAAAATGGGTTGTGTGTCTTTGTGGGAAAAGTGGTTACAGAACAGCAGGTATGGTGTAATCATTAAAAAAAAAAAATGTGCCAGAGGGTGTGTGCACTCATCAGAGAGAGACGGAGAAAAAGTAGGAAAGGACCCCGTGGTCAGGCCGCCCTCCCTTCTCCTCCATCTCTCTCTGACCTTTCCAGATCTGGGGCATAAATGCATTTGCACTGAGTGTGTTTTTCAAGCTGCTGCTGGGTTTGAGACTTGAACTGTGCAGTCAGCCATGTGGGATCCAGCTTCCTTAGCCTCCAGACCATGGGCTGGCCTCTGCTGTGATCGTTATTATATAAAAATCATTATTATAGGGACCAGCAGGTGGCATAATGGTCACATCGCTGGATTCTCAAATGGCCGACCACAGTTGGAGCCCCAAACCTAGCAGCTTGACACACAGCCAGCCACATGTGAGTGTGTGCCCCAAATCCCGAGGAGAATGGAGAAGGGGATTGCAGTGTGGCTATTCCCCGTGGGAGGGTGATTTCTCACTTTCTGTCTCTCTGGGGAGCACATGCACCCTTAAGCAAAAAAATCTCTCTCTAAAAAAGATCATTATTATATAAAATGTGTGTGTGTTTGTGCACAGATACCCATACACATCTGGAAAGTTGTTTATCTACATGTTCTTCTTTGTTTTTTTGGTAAAGAATTATTTCATTCAACTTTATTTATCCATTTATTTATTTATTTATTTGACCGGAGAGGGACAGAGTGAGAGAGAGAAAGTGAGAAAGCAAGTTGCCAGGTCCGGGACTCGAATCGTGGTCAGCCATGTGGAAGTCCAGCACCCTCAACCACCATGCCACTTGCCAGCCCCTATCTAAATATCCTTAATGCCAGAGACACTTGCATGGATATAAGAGGGAGACAGAAAGAGAGCGAGAAAAAGCACCGCTTAAATGGCATCTGGTCACACGACAGCTCCTTTGTCCTGATTCTCCATCCTGCCAGGATGCTGAGTACCTGCACACGCACCCAGTGTGTTTTTCAAGCCACTGGGGCTGGAGCCCAAGCCCTGGTCAGCCTTGTGGATTCCAACGTCCTCTGTGCAGAACCCGATTGCTGCGTTACAGGGCCAGCAGGCTGTGGCTGTGTTTGTTTAAGTATTAAAGATGATCCTCTTTGTGGGCATTTCCACGGCATTTCCACTGCCTAACACTTCTGTGTATTATTGGGTGATCAGAAAAGTCATGATGCAGGACCAGCAGATGGTATAATGGTTATGTCACTGGACTCCCACATGGCCAACCATGGTTTAAGTCCCAGACCCGGTGGTTTCAAACGTATGCCAGGCCTGTGTGCGTGCCCGAAATCCTGAGAGGAGAATGGAGGAGAAGGGATTGTGATGTGGCCATCCCTTTTGGGGGAGTGAGTTCTTGCTTTTTGTCTCTGTCTCTCTGGTGAGTGTATGTGCCCTCTAGCAAAAATCTCTAATAAATAAATAAATAACAAAAAAAGGTCATGCATTTTTGCATAGAAAAACACGAAGAAAAGTATGTCCTGACTTCTCTGACAACCTGATATTTTACCAAAAATGCATCCTTTTTTTAGAGAGAGAGATTTTTTTTTTTTTTCCATTATAGGGTGTGGGTGCTCACCAAAGACAGACAAAGAGATGAAAAGTGAGAAATCACCACCCATGGGGAAGACCACACCTTAGTCCCTTCTCCATTCTCCTCTTGGGATTTTAGGCATGCATGCACACATGTACCAGGTGTGAGGTTTTTGATTTGTTTTTGGTTTTGTTTTTGTTATTTTTTTAGAGGTTTTTGCTATAGGGCACGTGTGCTCGCCAGACAGACAGAGAGAGACAGAGACAGAAAGTGAGACATCACCCCCCCCCCAGGAGAGATGGCCACGCCGCAATCCCTTCTCTTCCATTCTCCTCTCAGGATCTTGGGCACGCACGCACATGCGCCCGGCGTGAGTTGAAGCCACCGGGTCTAGAACTCAAACCGTGGTCGACTACATGGGAGTCCAGCGACATAGCCATTATGCTAACTGCTGGTCCCCTCCAGGTGTGAGTTTTAAGCCGCCAGGTTTGGGACTCAAACCGTGGTCTACCATGTGGGAGTTCAGTGCTGTAACCATTATGCCATCTGCTGGTCCCCAAAAAATGCATTTTAAAAATATAAATAGGGCCAGCAGGTAGTGTAAGGGTTATGGTGTTGGACTCCCACATGGCCAACCTGTGGTGTGAGTCCTGGATCTGGAGCCTTGAAAAGTCCAAGCACCGAGCGCATGCGCCCTATAGCAAAAACCTCTCAAAAAAAAAGAAAAGAAAAGAAAAGGAAAGTCCAGGCACATGCGTGTTCATGCCCAAGATCCCAAGAGAAGAATGGAGGAGAAGCGATTGCAGTGTGGCCATCCTGCCTGGGGCGGGGGTAATTTCTCACTTTCTCTCTCTCTCTCTGTCTCTCTCTGTCTCTGATGAGTACATGTATCCCATTGCAAAAATCTGTCCAAAAAATTAAAACAAAACAAAGAAGTATAAAAGTCGCCCTGTGAAGCTTTCTTGGCTGTTTCTGGAGGATGGCGTTAGCTGGTGACATGAGGTCTCCCTGTCCTGATTGCAGCTGGCGGCAGTATGGCCCTGTGCCAGACAGTGGTGCGCTTGGGGGACCTGCCCCCTCCGCTGTGAGGGCAGCCGGGCCTGCAGCTCCTTCCCCACCCTGTTCCTGCCGTGCACCCTCTGGTGTGTGTTCTGCAATCCCAGCACCTGGAGTCAGTCCTTGTTCCTCTGTGGACTTTGGCCTCGGGGAGCAGAGTGAAGGCCTGGAAGTCTCTGCAGCTGGCCTGCCCTGTGGTCCCTCACCAGCTGGTGACCAGCAGGCAGGAAATGAGGCCTGCCATCCCCCTTGGGGTCTGGACCATGAGTCACCTTTCCCTCCATCTTGGCCCACAGAGGCCTCATCTGTGGCCACTCCTAGTTCTAGAGTGAAAATCCAGCCTCGCTGTGTCACCTGTTTCCTTAATTTTTTTTTTTTCTTTTGAGAGATTTTCGCTATAGGGCGCGTGTGCTTGCCAGACAGACAGAGAGAGACAGAGAGACAGAAAGTGTGAAATCACCCCCCAGGGGAGATGGCCACGCTGCAATCCCTTCTCCTCCGTTCTCCTCTCGGGATCTTGGGCACGCACGCACACGCGCCTGGCCTGAATTTTAAGCCCCCGGGTCTGGGACGCGAACCGCGGTCGACTACGTGGGAGTCCAGCGACATAGCCATTATGCTAACTGCTGGTCCCAGCAACTGTTTCCTTCATTCCTACTTGTTGGAAGGAAGTGCCCAGGAACTGCGTTTTCTTTCTTTCTTTCTTTTTTTTTTTTTTCTTTCTTTTTTTCTTTTTTTTTTTTTTTTTTGAGAGACTTTCGCTATTGGGCGCGTGCGCTCGCCAGACAGACAGAGAGAGACATAGAGACAGAAAGCGAGAAAT
>NW_006159817.1:1345741-1352299 GCF_000334495.1 Tupaia belangeri chinensis | reverse complement strand
ACCCCCCAGGGGGGATGGTCACGCCGCAATCCCTTCTCCTCCATTCTCCTCTCGGGATCTTGGGCACGCACACACATGCGCCCGGCGTGAATTCTCAGCCACCGGGTCCAGGACGCCAACCGTGGTCGATTATGTGGGAGTCCAGCAACATAGCCATTATGCTAACTGCTGGTTCCCAGGAACTGCGTTTTCTAGTCATTCTAAGCAGAAGCTTTCCGGTCACTGTGCGTGTCCCTCTCCCTGTGGCTGTGGTCATGGAGGGGGAGAAAGCAGCCTGCCCAGACCACAGCTCGCCCTCCCTTCACTGCCTGCTGTTGGTCCCGTGTCGGGCCTGCCCTGGGGCCTGTGGTCTGTCTTCATGTTTTTCCAATGAGGGCAGCAGCTTCAAAGAAGTGAGTCTCTCAGTTACCCACGGATCGCAGCCCAGGCCTTCCCCAGGAGAAGAGCTCATGAGGACGGCGAGGGGTCTCGTCCCAGGACACCTGAAGGTCCGACGCATCGGGCGATGTCTGGATGTTTCCGAAGGGCTCAGGGGAGGGAAACGGGTTTGCACTGTGGACCTGCCTTGTCCTCTAGGAACCGGAGGGCAGTCTCTACGCCACGGCTTAGTCCCAAACTGGCCAAGACAAGGGCTTCTGGACACAGCACTGCTGGCATCAGGGCCGACGGTGCTGTCATGGGTGCCCTGTGTGTCATAGGGTGCTCAGCGGCATCCCTGGGAGCTCCCCACAACGCGGCACCCCCACTCTCCCACTGTGACAGTGCAGAGTTTCTCCAGACATTGCTCAAGGTCTGGGGTGCTGCAGGGCAGGGGGAAATCACCCCCAGTGGAGGAGCACTGGAGGGAAGTGATGCCCACAGTGTTGGCCACGCGAGTGCTCACTACGTCACTGGGTGTTGGCGGCTGCGTAAAGGCTGACCTAGGAAGCTGACGAGGTGGGAAGGCCTTACTCTCTGTGCCCTTCAGCTCCAGGGAGATAACAAAGAGCACCCCCCACCAACCCCGGAACAGGGGGGTCAGCAACGGCCTCAGGGTATCGTGTCTATTCCCAAGTAGGCCACTCCTGGGCCTCGTCGCATTTATTTTTTAAAGACTGATTGATTGATTGATTTGATTTTTACCTGTTATTATTTTTATTTTATTTTATTAATTTTTAAAAAATTATTTTATTTAACTTTATTTATTTATTTATTTATTTTTATTCGGCCAGAGAGGGACAGTGAGACAGTGAGAGAGAGAGAGGGAAAGTGAGAAAGCAAGCCGCCAGGCCTGGGACTCGAACCACAGTTAGCCTTGTGGGAGTCCAGCACCCTTCACCACACCACCTGCTATTTTTTTAGTTTTTAATTCGACCAGAGGGAAACAGAGAGAGAGAGAGAGAGAGGGAAAGTAAGAAACCAAGCCTCCAGCCTCAGGACTTGAACCATAGTTGGCTATGCAGGAGTCCAGTGCCCCAACCACCAAGCCATTTGCTGGCTCCCTATGTCACATTTTCTATAGCAGGAATAGGAGCCCAGCATAGTCACTCGGCACGGGGCGCTGTTCACAGACTCTGGTCTGTTATGGGAGCTCATTGTGCCAGGGGGCGCTCGTCTCTGCTCTGTGGGGATAATGAAGGTGCGCGTGTAGAGGGTGCAGGTGAAGGGCGGGGCAGGTTACCTGGTAGCTGGTACCTGTGAGCATTTAACCAGCACCGTCTGCTGTCGTGATCCTGTTAGCTGAAGGAATTGAACCCCTCTTTCCCCTTGGTCATGAAGAAGGAACCTTCGCGGTGTTCCCTGGGGAGGCTAGGATGCAGCCTGGCTGGGTTAGCCCAGGCTCTGTGTTAGTTATAATTTGAACACAAACAGACAGAGAGAGAGAGGACGTAAATCGCTAGGTCCGGGACTCGAACTGTGATAGGCCGTGTGGGAGTCCAGCACCTTAACCACTACGCCCCCTTCCGGCCCCGGCCCTGAGCTCTTTACATCATTAGGCCTTGCTGGAATGAGGACGTGGCCTCAGAGGGGAGGGGACTCTGAGGGGGGGGACACGCTGCCCCCCCTTACCTTCTCCCAGGACCTTTCTACTCACAGCTCCTCCAGGTGGCTCTAAGTGCCTGAGCCTCACCAGCAGACAGGGTGACACCTGTCCAATGCGCAGCTTCCCGAAGAGCATAGTTGTGGTTGTCCGTGTCTTCGGCCCTGGCCTGGGTCCTTCGCTGTCTATCCAGACCTTCCCCCATCCTGCTGCACACGTGCCACGGTGGCCGGCCGGCAGCCCATGCCGCCCCTGTCTTTTCAGGAAGGCGAGAACAACGACAAGTTCTTCACCCACCCCAAGGATGCCAAAGCGCTGGCGGCCTACCTCTTTGCACACAACCACCTCTTCTACCTGATGGAGCTGTCCACCGCCCTGCTCCTGCTGCTGCTGTCCCTGTGCGAGGCCCCTGCTGTCCCCGCGCTGCGCCTCGGCATCTACGTAAGTGCCCCGCTGGCCGGGATCCTGGCTCTCTGGGGGGCAGCCGCAGAGCCTGAGAGGGGACCTTCCGGAAGGGCAAACCTCGCAAACTGGAATGGGGGCACTGGGTGGTCGCAGAGGCCTCGGGAGCCTTGCCTGGGTGACCTTCCCTGAGCTCTCTGGGATTCTGGCCCGCTATATTCCAGGGAGGGGCGGGCACCCGGTTGGCAGCCCTACCCCATGTCCAGCCTCCAAGGAGAAAGCAGATGGTATGGTCTGGGGCGGTGGGGGGTGTGGTGGGCAGCCCAGCCCTGCGAGTTTGCTTATCCCAGACTTTCATTCGTGCAAAGCCATCCTGGGCCCCTTCTCAGGGAAGATACGGGGACACCTTTGCCTCTCGGGTTAGGGAGTTCCTGTGCAGCCTGGGTCCTGAGGCTCCTGTGAGCCAGCCCTGCTTTTCCCCCGCAGTGTCCCTCCCATTTCTCCAGCTTCATGCCTATACCCTGAGCCGCATCGCTCTGCCTTCCCCCTTCAGGTCCAGGCTATCCCCTCTCCTCTTCCTGTCCCTCCCCTGTCACTTCCTACCTCTGCACCAAATCTGAGTCTCACTGGAGTGTCCATGTACCCAGGAGGCCTCTCTGCATAGCTCAGGGAGATGTCCCAGAGCCCTGGGCTTCCCTGCCAGGAAGGGGTGTCAGGAAGGCAGAGGGGTCACCTAGATTTCATGTTGACTCAGGGCCCTCTCATCTGGTCACTTGTGGTCATGCCATTTGTGGTGAACGACCCAGTGAGATGGCTGAGAGCACCCTGGCCCTGGAGACGAAGCCACAGCCATGCTCCAGAAAGCCCTTTGGGATCTTCTCTGTTCTTTTTTTTTTTAAAGAGAGAATTTTGCTATAGGGTACGTGCACTCACTGGAGAGACAGAGAGAGACAGAAAATGAGAAATCACCCCCCAGGGGAGATGGCTATGCCACAATCCTTTCTCTTCTGTTCTCTCAGGATCTTGGGCACGCATTCACATGTACCCAGTGTGAGTTTCACACTGCCGGGTCCGGGACTCGAACCATGGTCAGCCATGTGGGAGTCCAGCAACAAAATCATTACACCATCTGCTGGTCCCTTCCCTGTGTGCTTATCCTGTTGTCCAGAAAGAGGAAAGAGGGTTATAGAGGCATCACCTGCTTGAAGCCTTAGCTCTTGGCCTCTTGGGTTTTCAGTTAAAATCTGGTGTTTTGCCCCCATTGATTTTTGTTATTAATTTCCTAATTCATGCTTTCCTAATGCCTTTCCTGTCATTGTGTACTTTATGTGTAATCCTTCCTCAATATAAAAGAATTGGTGTAAGCTAGTCAGAACTGGTATGGACAAAACTAACCTGTTCACAACCAGCCCAGACCAGTCAGAAACCAGTATGAATCTGTTAAACCAGTCAGAACCAGCATAAACCAGTCAGAACTGGTAAGAACCTGTGAGAACCAGTACAAACTAGTCTGAACCACATTGAACCAGTATAAATCTGTCTGAACCACATTGACTGAGCCTGTCAGAACTGCATAAATCAGTCAGAGTTGATTAAAACCAGCATAAACTGGTCAGAAGAAGTATACATTGGTCAGAACCTACATAAACCGGTGTGAAGCAGTCACATTCAGTATGAACTACTCGCAACTGGCATGAAACAGAATTGTGACTGGCTCAGACGATTTCATGCTGCTCGTGACTGGTTCAGACCAGATTATACCGGTTCGGACCAGTTTGTGCCAGTTCATACGCGCTCTGACTAGCTTCTAATGGTTCATACAGGTTCAAACCAGTTTTAGGCTGGTTCTGACCAGTTCTGACATGTTTCTGCTGGTTCTCACCAGCCCTGCCTTTGTAACACAGTTAAGGTACAAGATCTCCTGAGTACACTGCATGGGGGTGTGTGGGGGGGGTGCTGTTCTTCACTTTCCAGAGCTTTCTCACTGCCAAGGAGTCAACCTCTGACTGCTGAGATGCAGAGAGGCTGTGCACCAGGAATCTCCAGCCATCTCCCTCCCCAGCTCCCCAGGATGAGATTACAATCGCTATCCCCAGCTTACAGAGCAGGAAAGAGAGGGAACGTGACTTCCCGAAGCCAAGCAGCTGTCGGGCGTTCAAGCTAGGATTCGAGCCCGGGTCTCTTTGGTTCCGACCTCTGGGCAGCTTCCCCCATTTCACGGAGTCGCAGATCCCCCGAGACCCACGCAGATCTGCACACACAGACACAGGTCCAGGCTCCTGTCCTCACAGCCCCTCTCTAACCCAGCTCTGAGCTTTTCCAAGACAGTAAGTCTGAAGAGCCTTATGTTCGGCCGACTCCCGAAATAAAATGGGGCGCCTGTGGATACATCTCTGATGGACACAACCTATCGGCTGGTTTCACTGTTAATCAATGCAGGGAGGGACCATGTAAACTTGGGCACTTTCTTAAATTTCGACTGTATGGATAATGACTATCGATTTTTTGTGGGTTTTTTTTGTTTGTTTTTACCAGAAGGCATGCATGCTCTCCTGGGAGGCAGAAATTGGGGGAGAAAGCACCCTCGTATTTTTTTTGTTTTTACCAGAAGGCATGCATGCTCACTTGGGAGGCAGAAATTGGGGGAGAAAGCACCCTCTAATGGGGTGTGGTCACACCACAATCCCTTCCCATCCACTTCTCTACCCTCTCAGGATTTGGGGCATGCACACACACACACACACACACACACACACACACACACACGGTGCCCGGTGTGTTTTTCAAGCCTTCAGGGCCAGGACGTGAATAGTGGTCAGCCATGTGGGATCTGATTCCCTTAATCATCAGGCTAAAGGTCAGCCTTCAGGTTTGTGTTTAATTGTCTGGAAAAGGGTCTGTGACCAAGGCCTCTGAGACTGGGCTGGCCGTGCCACTTCTCGACCTTTGGCTGCAGGTCCACGCCACCCTGGAGCTGTTCGCCCTGATGGTGGTGGTGTTCGAGCTCTGCATGAAGCTGCGGTGGCTGGGCCTCCACACCTTCATCCGACACAAGCGGACTATGGTCAAGGTGATGTGTCTGTCTTTCCCGCTGACGCCTCCTGACGCCATTTTCTCCCAAGTCACCTTCAAGCCTCCATCTTCAGTTCCATTCAAAGTCCCCCATGGGCCTAGTCTGCACTCAGGAGTGTCACCTCGGGCCCCTGCCATCCCTGATGTCGCCAGGCGCCCTGCATGTCCTGGCGATGCAGGTGGCATGATTTGGGATTTAGCGTGTCACCTTGAAGGAGGCGTGATACTGTCCCTGGTTCATACCCAGCAAGGTGGAAGAGAATGGGATTTACATCTTGGAGAGATGGGGTTCGAACCCGGCTCTGTCTGACCCCCATGACTGTGCAGAGTGGTCACAGTGTCGGGCACCTTTAGAGGGGTGTCAGTAGAGGCATGTTAGGGTGACACTTTGTAGTGTGAGGACCGTGCACCCTTGTCTAGGAGAAGGTACCCACGGAATTGGAGGCCAAGGCGGCTACAGCCCTTAGGGCTTCGTGTGCAAGTGGGGAGAACTGGGGTGAGGGCAGGTAATGGGGACAGGCAGTGTGGCGTCTGACTTCGGTGAATGCCATCAGATAAGCCACCAGGAACAAACCCCTGTTTTTCTTCCTCCGGGGGCCCCACATTTGTACCGGGAGCTGGAAGGCTGTCCTTCTGGGACAGTTTGGTGTTTGTGGGAGGTGGGTGGTGGCGAGGGGCGGGGACCTCTGGAGGCCCGCGGAGGTGACATCTGTCCCGCGAACGTGGCCTGCAGGAGGAGGGCTGGGCCAGAGGAGCTGACGGCGCTCTGCCCTCCTCCACTTCAGACGTCCGTGCTGGTGGTGCAGTTCATCGAGGCCACCGTGGTGCTGGTGCGACAGACGTCACACGTGCGGGTGACCCGGGCGCTGCGCTGCATCTTCCTGGTGGACTGTCGGTACTGCGGCGGCGTCCGGCGGTAAGGCGGGGGAGGAGCCGGTCAGAAAGGCCCGAAGCTCTTGGCAGTCAGTGAGGCGGCGCTCAGAGCGCCCCTGCTCATCCGTGCCACCGAGTACACCCACCTCCCACGGCCACGGGAGCCATGGCCCGGGGCAGGCCCTCCACAC
>NW_006159817.1:1333837-1345719 GCF_000334495.1 Tupaia belangeri chinensis | reverse complement strand
GGGACTCTTTGCAACCCCCCCTGCCCCTCCTGGAGCTGGTTCCTCTCCAGAGCCCGTCATCCACCCACATGCCACAGCAGCGGGGCCAGCCCAGAGCAGGCAGCTCAGCTGGGTCCACGCGACACAGGCAGGCTCCCCTGCCGCCTCCGCCGAGGCTGTGGGATGCCATTCCAGCCCACACGCCTGGAGTTAGGTTTATTTTCGGAGACGTCATCTGGACAGTTTCTTGGCTGGGGTCCTCTGGGTGAGAGTGGGCCGGCAGTCAGTTCTTCATGCCCACTCAAAGCAGGATGTGTGTCCCAGGATGTGGAGACCCGGCCATGTCTTCACACTCCCAGGGCCGCACACTCTGCCTTCTGCTCCCTCCCTCTTACCCGCGCACCCCTGCCTGGGCTCTGCGGCCGGGTGGAGGAGGCTATGTGCACCTCAGTCCCATTCTTCCTGCTCACGCACTGAGCAGAGCCTTAAGCTGTCACTCCGGGATGCAGTGGATTGTGTGTCTCAAGTCAGGAGCACCGGCCCCCACCTGAACAAGCACACCCCTCCACCCCCGAGGAGCCCCGGCCTCCCCGACCTGTCCGTCTCTCACCCCAGGAACCTGCGGCAGATCTTCCAGTCCCTGCCGCCTTTCATGGACATTCTTCTGCTGCTGCTCTTCTTCATGATCATCTTCGCCATCCTCGGTGAGTGCCCTGCTCCCCGCCCCCCGGGACTCTCGGGAGGCAAGCTCCCCGCTGAAGAAAGGCCTAGCTTGACCGGGTCTGAGTCCCTTCAGGCTGCTGTGCACAATGCCAGACAGCAAATGGGACAGCAGAAATGTACTGCTCATGGCTGGGACGGCTACCATCAAGGCACTGGCACATCCGGTGTCTGGTGAGGCCACCTCCTGGTTCACGGGTGGCACCTTCTCACCATGCCCTCATGTGGTGGAAGGGGGAGGCAGCTCCCTGGGGCTCTGCCTGTGACGCGATCACCTCCCGAAGGTCCCACGTCCTAATACCATCACATCAGAGTTAAGGATTTCAACATAAGAATTTAGGGAGTTGCAGGACCTGCAGTTAGCGTAATGGCTGTCGCTGGACTCCCATGTAGTCAACAGCGGTTCGAGGCCTAGACCAGGTGGCTTAAACTCACATTGGGCACGTGTGCGTGCGTGCCCAAGATCCCTAGAGGAGAATGGAGGAGAAGGAATTGCAATGGGACCATCCCCCCTGGGGGGTGATTTCTCACTTTCTGTCTCTCTGTCTCTCTCTGTCTTTCTGGTGAGTGCACATGCGCCATAGCAAAAACCTCTCCAAAAAGAAAAAAGAAAAAAAAAGAATTTAGGGAGGTGCAAACATTCGGACCATAGCAGACAATTTTAGAAACTTAGAAATGGTTTTATATATAATTTAAAAGCCCGTGGACCCACATTCAACTTAGGAAATGAAGTATTTAAAATAAAACACAAGGGGCTGGTGGGTGGTGTGGTGGTTAAGGCTCTGGACTCCATGTGGCCTTCCATAGTTCGAGTCCTGGACCTGGAGGCTTGCTTTCTCACTTACCCTTTCTCTCTCTCTTTCTGTCTCTCTATGGTCAAACTCAAATAATAATAATAATAACAAATGTAATTAAATAAATAAATAATTTAAACAAACCAAAAAACAGAGGACAACTTCATAGTGCAGTGGTTAAGTGTTGTACACTGGGAGCTGGATCCGCTGTGGCCACCCATGGTTCAAATCCCAACCCTGGTACCTTGTGAAACATACAGGGTGTGTGTGTGTGAACCCAAAATCCCGAAGGAAAAAGAAATGGAGGAAGAACTGCAGCATGATCACCCCCCACTGGAGGGTGATAATTGTTTTTTCAAAAGAGAGATTTATGCCATAGTGTATGTGCACTCGCCAGAGAGACAGAAAGCTAGAAAACACCCCTCTGGGGGGAGTGGCCATGCTGTGATCCCTTCTCCTCCAATCTCCTCTCAGAATTTTGGGCACTCACAGACACGTGCCTGGCATGAGGTCTAAGCCACCAGGTTCGGGACTTGAACAGTGCTCGACTACGTGGGAGTCCAGTGACGTCATCATTATGCCATCTGCTGGTCCCTGGGGAATGGACTTCCCCAAGGGCAGCGTCTCGCCCTTGCCCTATACAGGAAGCCAAGGACTTAGGACTGGCCCCTCCAGGAGGGAGGAAATGAATGTTGTCCCTTCCAGGGGACCTTGGCTATGGAGAAATCGTGGGACCCCTTGGGAAATTCACTTGGCTGTCATGTTCTCAGACCAAAGATTGCAAATCAGCATGTGGATTCCAGATCCAGTCGACAGATGGGTTTCTTTTGGCCTGAACACTGGAAGTCAGCATTTTCAAATTCGATTTTACACAAAGATGCAGTACAGGTTTCTAGCCTGTTTTCTTTTCTTTCTTTCTTTTTTTTTTTTTTAAAAAAATTGCCAGAGGTTCTATGTGCTCACCAGAGGGGGAAGGAGATGGAGAAGCACCTCCAGTGGGGTGTAGTCACTCTGCAATCCTTCTCCATCCCGTTAGGATTTAGAGGACTTAACACACGCACATGCACACACAGTGTTTTTCAAGCTGTTGGGGTCAGGGTTCAAACTCTGGTTTGCCATGTAGGATCCGGTGCCCTTAACCACTAGGCTACAGGGCTAGCCTCCCCAGCCCTTTTTTTTAAAAAAAAAAAAAAAAAAAAAGAATTATCGCAGCCGGCAGGTGGCATGGTGGTTAAGAGTGCTGGACTCCCACATGGCCAACCACGGTTTGTGTCCCGGACCTGGCAGTGGCTTGCTTTCTCACTTTCTCTCTTTTTCACTCTGTCCCTCTCTGGTCAAATGTAAAAATAAATAAATAATAAATAAACAAAAAAAAGAATTATTTAATTTTATTTATTTATTTTTAATTTGACCAGAGAGGGACAGAGTAAGAGTGAGAGAGAGAGAGAGAGATTAAGCTGTCGGGTTCAGGACTCGAACCGCGGTCGTCTATGTGGGAGTCCAGCACCCTTAACCACCATGCCACCTTCTAGCCCCTCCCAACCCTTTTAAGGAATAGCCTTACCAGTACTCAGGCTGCCAGCAGCTGGGCCCAGCAGCACCTGCTGCTGTGGGCAGAGCTCATACTGTCCGGGGCGCCCCTCTATACCTCTCTCCCCTCCCACTGTGCTCATTTAAATTTACGCAGCTCGTCCTTTTGACACCTGGCTTGGGACCTGTGCCCTAACCTTTTTGGTCTCTCTTCCCATCACTTTCCAGGCTTCTACTTGTTCTCCCCTAACCCTTCAGACCCGGTGAGTAATTGATCTGCTGAGTAATTGATCTGCGTGTCTCTCTCTTCCTTTGCCTGAGGCCTGTCCCTCAGGCCCGGTGGCAGGGAGGACCCCATGGCTGTACTCAGGAGGGAGCCCTACCTGGCTTCCCCTCATAGCTTACTGTGGCACCCAGAGCCCTGTCACCCCTTCCTTGGATCATGTTGGGAGCCCAGAGTGCTGGGCAGAGGAGCGGTGGAGGGGGCCACGCTAAGTAGAGGGGGCCACTCAGGTGTGCTCCTCCCTGGGAAGGGCATATAGTTTCCTTCGCCAGAGCCTCGGGTTCGAGAAGGGCAGAGGGTTGCTCTTCCCCTGCTGTCCAAGCCCTCTGGGCTTCCTGGGGAGGAGGCGCGGGTTCACGAGGAGGGGCGCCCACGGCTGTTCCTGGTGGGGCGCACTCGCTGACTCCGGGCCCCTCTCAGTACTTCAGCACCCTGGAGAACAGCATCGTCAGCCTGTTTGTGCTCCTGACCACGGCCAAGTGAGTGTGGGCTTCACCGTGCCTCTGCCCTCGCGGCTGCCCCGGGGCCGGGGCCAGGGGGTTGGGGAGGCAGACGGAGGCTGGGGAGGAAGGGGCAGGAGCTGGCTCTGCACAGCCAGCGTTTGCGTAGACGGAGGCAGCCGGCCTGGGGCTGGCGGGTAACCCTCTTCACACGCAGCTTCCCAGACGTGATGATGCCCTCCTACTCCCGGAACCCCTGGTCCTGCGTCTTCTTCATCGTGTACCTCTCCATTGAGCTGTACTTCATCATGAACCTGGTGAGTGAGCATCCCTCGGGCTGCGTGGAGCAGTGGCCCCAGCCCATGTGACACTGGGCACCATGGGAACGCAGAGGGCGGGGCTGCGTGTCAGGGCAGGAAGTCCCAGGCTCCAGTCAAGCGTGTGTTGCTGAGAGGGCCCTGCCAGCCGCTGCTGCTCATGGTGCTGGATTTTAAGCCAAGGCCACCCACAGTTTTTATCGTATAATAACCATAAAAACTGACTATTTTTTGAGAGAGAGAGAGATTTTTTGCTATAGGGCGCACGCACTCGCCAGAGAGGCAGCGAAAGAGAAAAAGTGAGAAATCACCCCCAGGGGGGATGGCCACACTGCAGTCCCTTTCCCCCCTTTTGGGATCTTGGGCACGCGCATGTACCTGGTGTGAATTTCAAGCTGCAGGATCCAAGACTTGAACCACAGTCTGCCCTGCAGGATTCCAGTGCCTTAACCACTACACCATCTGCTGACCTGAAGCTGGCATTTTAAAGCCTTCCCTAAGCACCATGCATAATGAGGAACATATGGGGATGAAAACCATTTAACAGGCAGCCCTGGAGGTTCTGTTATTGTGATTCTCAATTTGCAGGTGAAGAGGCTGAGGGTCGGACTGGTAGCGTGGCCTCGCCCACACCAAACTGCTCAGGGCAGCCGAGCCAGGCTGGTCCCAGGGCCCTGCCCCAAACTACTCCATCCTGTCACACCCACATGCCAGGAATGTCTTGTGTGTCACAAACACCCGAAAACCCAGTGTAGGAGCTGGCAGTTGGCGTAACATCGCTGGACTCTCATGTAGTCAACTGCAGTTCAAGTCCGGGATCTGGAGGCTTAAACTCACACCACGCGTGTCTGTGTGGTGCCCAAGATCCCAAGAGGAGAATAGAAGAGAAGGGATTGTGGCGTGATCGTTCTTCCGGGGGGGGTGGGGAGGTGGTTTTTTGCTTTCTTTCTGGAGAGCATGTGATGCCCATTATAAAAATCTCTCTGAAAAAAAAAAGGGGGGGGAACAGGGAAAATTCAGTGTAGAATGCATTCCATCAAGAAGAACCAAAGTCACCGTGCCCACAGAACTCTGAAGGTGTTTGCGAGGCCTGGCTGGCCACCAGAACGTTCCCTGCATCGGCAGGTTGTGTATGACACCGGGCTGTGCCAGAGTCCTTGGGGGGTGGCATGTGACCAAGTCCTGTGTTTAATTTTATACTTCTGAGAGCATTCTCATGCCAGTAACCACCATCAGGCCTAGGGTAGAAATGGAAAACACCTTCAGGTAGACCGGTGGAAACTCCTACAAATTTGAAGTCTTAAAAAAATATATATTTTTTTTTTTGGAGAGATTTTCACTGTAGGGCACGTGCGCTCACCAGACAGACAGAGAGAGACATAGAGACAGAAAGCGAGAAATCACCCCCCAGGGGGGATGGTCACGCCGCAATCCCTTCTCCTCCATTCTCCTCTCGGGATCTTGGGCACGCACGCACACGCGCCCGGCGTGAGTTTTAAGCCACCGGGTCCGGGACACGAACCGCGGTCGACTACGTGGGAGTTCAGCGACATAGCCATTACACTAACTGCTGGTTCCCAAAGAAATATATTTTTAAGAATTATTTATTTCATTTTATTTATTGTTATCATTATTATCATTATTATTATTATTTTAATTTGCTACAGGACATGTGAGCTCATGAGAGAGAGAGAACAAGAGTGAGAAGAGAGAAAGAGAGAGAGGGAAAATGAGAAAGCAAGCCACCAGGTACAGGACTTGAACCGTGCCATGCTAGCACCCCAACCCTACACCATCTGCTGGCCCCAGAATTTTTTTTTTTTAAGAGACAGGGTCTTAGGACCAGCAGATGGCGTAATGGTTACGTCACTGGATGCCCATGTAGTCAACCACGGTTCAAGTCCTGGACCTGGCAGCTTTTAAAACTCATGCTGGTGTATGCATGCCCAAAATCCTAAGAGGAGAATGGAGAAGTGATTGTGGTGTGGCCATCCCCCCGGGGGGTGATCTCTCACTTTCTGGTTCTCTGTCTCTCTGGTAAGCACATGCACCCCATAGCAAAAAATCTTAAAAGAGACAGAGTCTCCCTATGTTGCCCAGGGTGACTTCCGTCTCCCCATCCTTCCATAGTTTCCTGAATAACTAGGGTTACAGGTGTGTGCCATGGTTTTTAGCTGAAAGAATATATTTAAAAATAAGGGTTTTTTTTTTTTTTAAGAATTATTTAATTTTATTTATTCATTCACTTATTTCCTTTTTATTTGACCAGAGCTGCTCGCTGGTGAAGGAGAGACAGTGAGAGGGAAAGTAAGAAATTACCCACCGAGTATTGGCCACGCCGCAATCCCTTCTCTTGAATTCTTCTCAGGATCTTGGGCACGCATGCACATGCGCCTGGTGTGAGTTTCAAGCCACTGGGTCCAGAACTCAAACTGTAGTCAGCCACATGGGAGTCAGGTGATATGACTGCTACTCCCTCTGCTAGCCTCCACTTATTATTATTATTATTATTATTATTATTATTATTATTATTTGTATTCCCAATTTATTATTATTTTTTTAATTTGATGAGAAAAAATGAGAAAGCAAGTTGCCAGGTCTGGCACTCGAACTGTGATCTGCCACGTGGGAGTCCAGCACCTTAACCACCATGCCTCCTGCCAGCTCCCCCAAAATAATTTTTTTTTAATTTTTCAAAACCAAAAAGAAGTATGGTGGATATTACCTCTTTGTATTTGTTTTAATCTGCAGTTCACTTAGAGCTCTGAAAATCTAGGGCAGGGTTAGCAAACTATGGTCTGCAGCCCAAATCCAGCCCGCAGCCTGTTTGTGTAAATAAAGTTTTATTGGGACACAGCCCATTTGCTGCATACAGCCTGTGGATGAGTCCATGATATAGCCATGGATTCGAGGCTCTGCAGCAGAGTCCATCTGGCCTTGAGAGTCTGGAAATATTCGTTATCTGGTCCTGTACAGGAAAGGTCCACTGGGGACTAGCAGATGGCATAGCAGTTACGTTGCTGGACTCCCACTTGGTTGGCTGCAGTTCAAGTCCCAGACACGGTGGCTTGAAAATCATGCTGGGCCCGTGTGCTCATGTGCCCAAGATCCCGGAAGTAGAATGGAGAAGGGATTGTGGAGTGGTCATCCCCCCCCGGTGGGTGATTTCTCACTTTCCCTCTCACTGTCTCTGTCTCTCTCTCTTTGGCGTGCACACGCGCCCTCAGGCAAAAACATCTAAAACATAAAATAAACAGAAAGGGTTCTTCCCAGTTCTCCGGCACCCCCCCATGGCTCTCTGGTAATGGCATTCCTCAAGGACCCCAGCATGGGGCAGTACCAGATTGCTTTTTTCTGGAGAGTAGGCCTCCTCCTTCCCCTCATTCCTGGGGCACACGTGAAGCTGTGACTCACCAAGAACAGTAACAACAAGGGCAGGAGGTGGGAGCGTCAGGCCCCTGATGGCAGAAGGGCCGTGGGCACAGGGGGACACATGGCCTCCTCACTGTCTTCCTGAGCAGGATCAGGCTTCAAACCTGGCGTGTCCCTCCTGCCTCAGCTCTTCCCAGGCTTGTCCCTGCCCAGCTGAGGACGAGTATAGGAGGACAGAAGGGGAGCCCCGAATCTGAGTAACTGTGTTTCAGTGGCTCCGCAGAGAGAAATTTCCCAGAAGCGATGAGTGGCCTTCCTCTGCGGGGACCTGGGATCCCCTTCCTACCCTGCGAGGCGGGTCACGGGGAACTCCTCAAGCCCCACTCTGAGTGGCCGGATGGGAGCCCTGCAGGAGGCCAGGATGAGCCTTGATCTCTCGAGGCCCGAGGCCCGCCATGCAGGGGAGCCAGGGTGCTGTGCTTTTCCTTCACAGCTCCTGGCCGTGGTGTTCGACACGTTCAACGACATCGAGAAGCGCAAGTTCAAGTCTTTGCTGCTGCATAAGCGAACCGCCATCCAGCACGCCTACCGCCTGCTGGTCAGCCAGCGGGTAGGGAGGCCCGGGCGTCCTGGGAGGGTGGCCCTTGTCTGGAGCAGCCCCTCAGCGTGACAGGGGCCAGCCAGTGCCATAGCACTACATCACTGGTGTCCCACATGGCCGACTGCGGTTTGAGTCCTGGACCTGGTGGGTTGAAAATCCCTCCAGACACATGCATGCATGCCCCAGATCCTAGGAGAATGGAGGAGACAGAATCGCGGTGTGGCCATCTCCCCTGGGAGGTGATTTCTCACTTTCCCTCTCACCGTCTCTTGTCTCTCTGTCTACTGCGAGTGCACACCCCTAAGGCAAAAACCTCTACAAAAAATAGAAAGAAAGCAGAAGTCAATACCTGGGGAGAACAAGCGCCCCTGGTGTGCCCTGGGGTCCTCTGTGCTGGGCATCCACAGGGGCTCCCCAAGGGCAGGGGCAACCCGGGTTCCACACTGCCTGTCTCCCTCTCCCCCAGAGGCCCGCCGGCATCTCCTACAAGCAGTTCGAAGGCCTGATGCGCTTCTACAAGCCACGCATGAGTGCCAGGGAGCGCTACCTGACCTTCAAGGCCCTGAACCAGAGCGGCACACCCCTCCTCAGGTGAGCACCAGCGCCAGGGAGGCGGCGACCCAGACAGGCCGTCCGAGAGGGAGCTGGGCCAGGCACCAGGAGGTGGGCAGGCAGAGAGGCCTGGTAGAGGCTTTCGTTTTCTTTCTTTCTTTCTTTCTTTCTTTCTTTCTTTCTTTCTTCCTTCCTTCCTTCCTTCCTTCCTTCCTTCCTTCCTTCCTTCCTTCCTTTCTTTCTTTTTTTTTTTTGTGTGTGGGTTTTTGCTATAGGGCATGTGCGCTCGCCAGATAGAGACAGAGAAACAGAGCTGAAAACCACCCCCAAGGGGGGATGGCCACATCGCAATCCCTTCTCCTCCATTCTCCTCTTGGGATCTTGGGCACGCACGCACATGCGCCTGGCGTGAGTTTAAGCCACTGGGTCCAGGACTCGAACTGCAGTCGACTACGTGGGAGTCCAGCGACATAGCCATTACACCAACTGCTGGTCCTGAGGCTTTGGTTTTCTAACGGAGGTTCTCGTATGTGTAGACCGTGTCTGTCAGGATTCTTTTGGCTAATAACAAGTCCAGCCCTAAGCCGGTTCGAGCTGGCTTGAGAAAGGCATCTGTGGGCTCCTGGAATGGGGCGACTCAGCCGTTTTCCCTTGAGTCATGAGTAGGGTGGAGTCGGCCCACGTGAGCCAGCTGGACAGAGAAGGCCGAACACACTCACGTGCACACGCACACACACACACACACACACACTGGCACAGCCTCCAAGACCCGCGCCTTGGGGTCTGCGGCCAGTATTGGTCTGTACGCTGAGAGTGACCAGAGCGTGTCGATCTGGAAGGAGGCAGATCCGCCGTAGAGACGGGATGTATAAGCTCTGGCTGGGCTGAACTCACGGTCCCAGCTGTTTGTGAAGGCCTCTGCTGAAAGAGGCCGAGGTTCTGTCCATCTAAGAGTTCTAGTACTCAGACCAGCAGATGGAGTAGCAGTTATGTTGCTGGGCTCCCACATGGCTGACTCAAGTTCAAGTCCTGGACCCGGTGTCTTGAAAATCCCACAAGGGGCGTGCGTGTGCGTGCCCAAGGTCCTGAGAGGAGAATGGAGGAGAAGGGATTGCGGTGTGGCCACCGCCCTGGGGATGACTTCTTACTTTTCCTCTCACTGTCTCTGTTTCTCTCTCTGGTAAGCACACATGCCCTAAAAGAAAACCAAAGAATTCTAGTACTCCAGGGGCTCTCTGCAGGGGAACGCTGCCATCGGTAGTCAGTATAGACCAAGTGGATTGAGTCTTCAGGGTATCCGGAGGACAGAGGTCAGCAGAACGCTTGTTGCTAAGGTTCCCCTGGGTTCAGGCGTGCTGGGACACTCTCAATGTCTCCTCCTCCTTGCGACCCTTAGCCCTGCAAGGTGACCATCAGGCGAACCAGAGAACAGAAGCTCAGTGGAAATGTCTTCTCATTTTCTTCTTTGCCTTTTCATTTTGCTTATGACAGTCTCAAGGACTTCTACGATATCTATGAAGTCGCCGCCTTGAAGTGGAAGGTGCGTGCTTCTGGGAGAGAAGAGGGGTGGGCAGGTGGGTGCCCAGGTGGGTGAGGAGGACCAGAGGCTCCCTGAAATTCAGCTGTCTCCCTGCCAGACAGGCCGGCTCTCAGCTTGGCTGGTGCACGTCACGGGGAGCAGGACCCTTGCCCCGTATCTGCCTATCCATTTGCGTCATGGTGTAGCGTCATGGTTCAGAACCCTGGGTCTCAGTGAGAGCCCCTTCATCACTGTGCGACATCAGGCCAGTGCTTGGGCTTTTCCAAGGCTGCTCTCACCTGTCAAATGGGATCACGGTCCCTACCTGCAGAGCTCCTCCCAGGATTATACTGAGTGGTTGAAAAAAATGCATCAAGACTTTTCCAACAACCCAATATAAAGAAATGCCCTCGTGTGAAATGCTGTTTGGAAATACCCCATCAACAGTGGCTGTCCCTGGCCAGCAAGGGAGGACAGCCAGTGTCCTGGCCCCTGGGCTAGGCCGGGCCCGTGTGCTCGTGGCCCTGACACCCCCTCTCCTATGACCCTGTCACCTTCCCAGGCCAAGAAGAACAGAGAGCATTGGTTCGATGAGCTTCCCAGGACGGCGTTCCTCATCTTCAAAGGTGAGGCTGACCCGAGCCCCGAGTCTTGGCAGCTGGGGGTAGGGGGAGATCTCCAGAGACCAGAGTGAGGGTGATTACCCCAAGCACTAGAAAGCTGAGAGGGGGACCAGAAGTTAGTGTAATGGCTATATCGCTGGACTCCTACGTAGTCGACCGCGGTTCGAGTCCCGGACCCGGTGACTTAAACTCACGCCAGGCGCGTGTGCATGCATGCCCAAGATCCCGAGAGGAGAATGGAGGAGAAGGGATTGCAGCGTGGCCATCTCCCCTGGGGGGTGATTTCTCGCTTTCTGTCTCTAAGTCTCTCTCTGTCTTTCTGTGGAGCACACGTACACACTAGCAAAAACCTCTTCCAAAAAAAAAAAAAAGACTAAGACCATTTGTGGATTTTTCTTTCTACAAAAGCAATTGATACTCGTTGAAGAAAATTTAGAAAGTCAGGTAATGGGAAGAAAATGGAAACTTACCACCCAGAGATAGCCACTGTTCATTTTCTGATGCATTTCCTCCTGTCACTAGTTACTTTTTTGTGCCTTTTTTTTTTTTTAAGAATTATTTTTTTATGTAATTTGATTTTTTATTATTATTTTTTAGTTTGACCAGAGAGAGAAAGGGAAAGTGAGGAAGCAAGCTGCCAGGTCTGAGTCTTGAACTGTGGTCAACTATGTGGGAGTCCAGTGCCCTAACCACCATGCCACCTGCCGGCCCCTCTTGTGCATTTTTATAAGAACAGTAGTGTGACATCAGCTGTTCTGTGCTATCACCTGCCTTTCATCTGCTAGAACACTTCTACTCCCTTCCTGTAGCAGGGTGTATTGCTAGTTTGCATGACCCCTTGCGTCCTAATTGCAGAGTTTTCAAATGTGACATTTTCAGATCAGGTGCCCGTGTTATTTCCCATCAGGTGCCGTGTAAGTTGCAGCCACCCCTTAGTTGAATATCAGACTCAAAGTTCCATGTGGGAATATGGTTCGTGTATGAGTAATTTCTTGTGGGAAAAAACTAAAGCGGGATCTGAATAAGAGTGAAGATGGAATATTCTATTGGGTTGTTCGAAAAATCATGACATACATATATATATATTTTTTTTTTGGAGAGGTTTTTGCTATAGGGCGCATGCGCTTGCCAGAAAGACAGAGAGAGACAGAG
>NW_006159817.1:1327532-1333802 GCF_000334495.1 Tupaia belangeri chinensis | reverse complement strand
GATGACCACGCCGCAATCCCTTCTCCTCCATTATCCTCTCGGGATCTTGGGCACACACGCACACATGCCTGGTGTGAGTTTGAGCCACCAGGTCCAGGACTTGAACTGTGGTCAACTACATGGGAATCCAGCGACGTAGCCGTTAAACCAACTGCTGGTCCCCATGACATATTTTATCTATGTTTTTCTATGCAAAAATGCATCATGAGTTTTCCAACAACCCAGTGTTTTGAGATTTCTCCCACAGCTAGGTCCCGGATCCAACTGTTATTTCTTTTTTTTTTTTTTGGCTGTAGGGTGCATGTGCTCACCAGAGAGAGACAGAGAGCAAGAAAGAGGGAAAGGGAAAAAGCACCCCGCAGTGGGGCATGATCACGCTGCAGTCCCTTCTCCTCCTTTGTTCCATCCTGTTGGGATTTGGGGCACCCACGCACACGTGCCTGGTGTGTTTGTCAGGCCTCCGGGACCGGGATATGAATGACAGTTGCCATGTGGGATCTGATTCCCTTAACCACAGGGCTGGCCCCGTCTTTAAAGGGTTTTGCACCCCCTGGGCTGCTAGTTAGCCAAGTGCAGTTGCCATGTGGGATCTGATTCCCTTAACAATGACAGTGGCCCCGTCTTTAGAGGGTTTTGCACCCCCTGGGATGATAGCCAAGTGGCAGGGAGGAGGGGACGTCGTATGAGTCCCAGCACTTCTGTAGCCAGGGGACTCTTAACTGCAGGCATTCTGATGGCCTCTGCGCTCCAGGTTAGCCAGGTGGTGGAGCATTAATCCCAGGCCGAGGGGAGCAGCCGTGTAAGTTTCAGCGAAGCTTTGTTCTACTCTGTCTTGGCTCTGGGTTGCCCAGGCTCTCCCAGGACAGGTGTGGTCAGTGCAGCCCTGTCTGGGATCTGAAGCGTGAGTGCCACTCATAGAGCAGGCCTTCCTCCTTCACCCTGGGCGTACATACCCTGGCGGCCCACATACCCACAGTGGTAGGGGAATTCACATGCGGATTTTGATTTTCACATTTCTTCTCTCCAAACAGGAATTAATATCCTCGTGAAGTCCAAGGCCTTCCAGTATTTCATGTGTAAGTGACCTCTCATGGCCCTAGGTCCTTCTCCTCCTGCGTCCTTTCTTGTTCTAGAAGGGGACGAAGAGGCAAGAGATTGGTCCTGCAGTCATGTTTTCGGCTTTGTAATTCTAGGTAATTCCAGGCGTGTGTAAGAGCAGAGAGCTTAGAAGGCACATGCGTGTGCCCTTCCCCACCTTTCACACTTAGAGCTCATGGGCAATCTTTCTTGTTCGTCTTTCTCCTCACTCCACTCATCATTCTTTCAACCTGGATTTTATATCGTTGGTGGATGAGATTCTCAAGTCTGTTTTTATTTATTTACTTATTTCTTTTGAAAGAGAAGAGATTTTTGCTATAGGACGTGTGCACTCAGCGGAGAGACAGAAAGCAAGAAATCACCCCCCAGGGGGGATGGCCACACCGTAATCCCTTCTCCTCCATTCTCCTCTTGGGATTTTGGGCACGCATGCACACGCGCCCGGTGCATCTAGGACTTGAAGCCACCCGGTCTAGGACTCGAACTGCAGTTGGCCATGTGGGAGTTCAGCACCTTAACTACTATGTCATCTGCTAGTGCTTCTCAAGTCTCATTCAAGCTACAGATTGCTCTTCCACCCTCTTGACATTCTTAGTTGAAGATAGAGGATTGTCCCTTACTCGTGCCTCATGTAACGTGGTAGTTATAACTGGAGTGTGTTGTTGGATGTGGTAAAAACCTAAAGCGGGATCTGAATAAGAGTGAAGATGGAATATTCTATTGGGTTGTTCGAAAAATCATGACATACATATATATATATATTTTTACGTGTAACTCATATAAAAAATGCACTTACTGGGGACCAGCAGGTGGTATGGTGGTTAAGGTGCTGGACACTCCCACATGGCTAACCATGGTTCGAGTTCCAGACCTGGTGGCTTGCTTTCTCACTTTCCCTCTGTCTCTCTCTCTCTCTCTGTGTATGTCTCTCTCTGGTCAAATTAAAATAAATGAATGAATACATTTTTAAAGCTGGAGTTACCCAGTCATGTCTCACATGTCCAATAGCCACAGAGAGCTGATCATTAGCAGTTGGGTAGTGCAGGTGAGAGCATCTTCATTGTCCTGGAACATTCTCGAATGGCACTACCCTAGAGGCTTGAGACGCAGTCTTTCCGAGGAGCTCTCCTTCGTTTCCACGGGAAATGGTACTTAGAGACCACAGTGTGAGGCGCTGGGCTGCTCCTTGCTTGTCAGTCACTGTTTCTTGGTCTTTCGTGACCAGAGGCAGAGTCTTATTTTCGTTTTATAATTATTTGTTTTAATTTTATCATTGTTATTATTATTATTAAATACGGAACGCTTCACTAATTTGCATGTCATCCTTGCTCAGATTCCATGCTAATCTTCTCTGTATCGTTCCAATTTTAGTATATGTGCTGCCGAAGCAAGCACCGTTGTTATTATTTTTTAATTTGCTACAGAGAGAGAGAGAGAGAGACAGAGAGGGCTGGGGTGGGGGGTGGCGGTAGAATGAGAAAGCAAGCTGCCAGGTCCGGGACTTGAACCACAGTTAGCCTGGTGGGAGTCCAGAGCCTTATGCCCTATGCCACCTGCTGATCCTAAGTCTTGTTTGTTTGTTTTGTAAGATAAACTGTATTGTGAGTTATTTCTGATACTTTGATTCAGGACAACAAGCTTTTTATTTAACTTGGTTAATCTTACATATGTACATTTTTTATCTTAAAATGCAAATTCCTGACAACACTATCACCACAACTCATTTGCTTTATAGTGTTCTCAGAATAGCAATCCCAACAATATAATTACTAGGGACATCACTCCAGGAGAGACATTCAGATTATAGACATCCCTCAGGTCTGTGGAGGGGTGACTCTGGAACCCCAAGTGCCAGAGCTCAAGTCCCTTACATAAGGTCTCCCCAAATGGAAGGCCAATTTTACTGTGCTTTAAGATCACCTGGAATAATTCCTCTCCACGTGGATATGTCACCAGCTGGATGTTTAGGGTCCTTTATTTCACTTTACTTTTGATTTTTAGGGTTTTATATTTTATAACTATCTATTGCATTGTCGAAAAAGTCATGTCATATTTTCCTATGTTTTTCTATGCAAAAAAGTGTCATGGGGACCAGCAGATGGCATAATGGTTACATCACTGAACTTCCACATAGTCGACCACGGTTCAAGTCCTGTACCCGACAGCTTAAAACTCACTCCAGGCGCATGTGCATGTGTGTCCAAAAGCCCAAGAGGAGAATGGGGGAGAAGAGATTTTTGTCATGGCCATCCCCCCTGGGGGGTGATTTCTCACTTTCTGTTTCTCTGTCTGTCTCTCCGGTGAGCACACACGTCCTATAACAAAAATCTCTCTCTAAAAAAAAAAAAAAAAAAAAAAGAGAGAGAGAAGGTGTCATGACTTTTCCAATGACCCAATACAATATTTACATAGTTCTCAAGTCAGATCAACAAAATGAAATATAGTCAAGGAAGTTTAGGTTATATACCCCCGTCACTTACCCAGCGTGTAGTGTGTAGGCTTCGGCTTTGAACAGAGCGAGAAGTAGACACGTATATTTGCATATCTCTGTCTTAAATAAACGATCACATACTTCACACTCTTTTTTCTCCTCTCTCACTTTTCTTAGTTAACAGTTGCATCCTAGAGACTATTCCAGTGTCATGCACAGAGCCGTACCCTGTTTCTTTCTCTGGTAGATAGGGTGCCTTTTCATGAGAACCACAGTGCATACAACCAGCCCCCCTGGACGGTTTGGGGGTTGTTTCTAGTGTTTTGGTATCACAAATAGCCGCGTGAAGAGCTATCAGTGTTCATCCTTCTGTGTTTTTGTTAGTGCATCCTTGGGATGGATCTCTGGAAGAGGGATCATAAGGTACCAGGCTAAACACATATGTAGTTTTGCTAACTAGTACATGCGTTCTGTTTAAGTCAGATACCTCTAATGGAAGTATCAGCTTGGTACCAACAAGTGTTTTCTTTGTTGTTGTTGTTTTGTTTTGTTTTGAGAGTTTTTTGCTATAGGGTGTGTGCACTTACCGGAAAGACAGAGAGAGACAGAAAGCGAGAAATCACCCTCTAGGGGGGATGGCCACGCCGCAATCCCTTCTCCTCCATTCTCCTCTTAGGATCTTGGGCATATATGCACACGTGCCCGGCATGAGTTTAAGCTACCGGGTCCGGGACTTGAACCGCAGTCGACTACATGGGACTCCAGTGACACAGCCATTACACTAACTGCTTGTCCCACAACAAGTATTTTTTGATACTCAAACTCTTTGTACCTTGTCCATCTTTGACACCAACTTGGAATAACATATAGAGTTTGTCAAGATAGCTCTTAACCAACATCCTAAAGTAGCGTAGAGGATGTTTTTAGAAATTTGGAGCTATTTTCTAAGAGAAACCACTGATTGACCTAGATCTTGTAATAAAAGCAGTGAGCAGAAAGAAATACCCTTTCAAATGAGTATGTGGAGCAGTTCTGTTCTCTGCCCCCCAGAATTCCCCAGGCGCTGAGCTGGGCCCTGTAGATTTCTGAGCCCACATGCCTTTTCCCTGTCTTCCATGGCTTGTCCGTTTCAGACTTGGTGGTGGCTGTCAATGGGGTCTGGATCCTCGTGGAGACGTTCATGCTGAAAGGTGAGCCCCAGTGAGGAGGTGGCCACATCTTGGCATGCCTGACTTGCCTCTTAAGCTGCTGTTTCTCCGTCTTACAGGTGGGAACTTTTTCTCCAAGCACGTGCCCTGGAGTTACCTTGTTTTTCTTACCAGTAAGTGGCCGATTGCTTGTCTTCACCACAGGCTAGGAGACCTTTCATCTGCTTTAGAATCCTGTGGCTCTTCCCTAGAAGCTTAGAAGGATGGAGCAGAAAAGTGGCATGATTCCATTCTTCCCTTGTTTGAAACCTTCCTGTGGCCCTCCACTGCCCTCCAGGCCCAGTTCAGATTGAGGTGGGACTCACGCCTGGCCAGCGTGTACCTGGCCACTCCAGCCTCCCCAGGCAGCGTTTCCCTCTCTAGTACACTCTCACCTCTGGGCCTCTGCACGGGTTGTGTCCTGGCCTGTGCTCTCTGCCCTGTGCCCCACCTCTCTGTCTGACTCTCCCCAGCATCCTGTGAGGTTGGAACAGCCCTGAACGCCAGACTCCCGGTCCCTGTTCACATGTCCCTCCTCCTGCTTAGACCGCAAGGTCTGGGCTGCAGGCTCTGTGTGGTGTGGGCCCCTGTTGCAGCCCGGTGCCCTTTGCACTGCCCGGCATGGAACAGGTGCTCAGGAAGCGCCTGCGGGTGGACAGATGGCTGGGCAGTTCCCAAAGCAGGGGGTGTAGGGGGAGGTCTGTGTCCTAAGCAGTTGCCCTGATTGACCGTCATCTGCGACCGGCCCTCTGCAGAGCGCGTGCCCTCACAGTGGGGCCTGCCGTGACGTTGGCTCAGTCCAGAGGGCGTGCGGCCTGCAGGGGAGACTGGCAGCTAGGGGGAACCTCTAAGAAGAAGCTGAGCCAGGCCAGGCATGGGAGGGGAGAGGGAGGGCGCTGCCGCTCACCCCTCCTCCCGCCCACAGTCTACGGGGTGGAGCTGTTCCTGAAGGTGGCTGGCCTGGGCCCTGTGGAGTACCTGTCTTCCGGATGGAACCTGTAAGTGGAGACCGTGTTTCCCAGCCATGGCTGAGACTGACAGCCCTCATCCTCTCTCCCTGCAATGCCTACAGTGTCCGCCTGTCCGGAGGTGCAGAGGGAAGGGGTACGGAAAGGCCGAGCCCTCGGCACCCTGGAGCACTTCTCTCTGCGGCTCTGTACCGCCCAGGGTCAGGCTTTCGTCTGAAGTCTCTGGGCGCCATGGCCTTGAGGTTCCTTGGGCCAGGCGGCTCTTCTAGAGTTAGTGAGTTCGGTCAAAACCATGTCATTGGAACCAGCAGTTAGCGTAATGGCTATGTCGCTGGACTCCCACGTAGTCAACCGCGGTTCGAGTCCTGGACCTGGTGGCTTAAATTCATGCCGGGCATGTGTGTGCATGTGCCCAAGATCCCGAGAGGAGACTGGAGGAGAAGGGATTGCAGCATGGCCATCCCCCCGGGGGGTGATTTCTCGTTTTCTGTCTCCCTGTCTCTCTGTCTGTCTGTGTGGCGAGCGCACGTGCCCTATAGCAAAAACCTCTCCAAAAAAAGAAAAAAAAAAAAAAAACCCCAACTCA
>NW_006159817.1:1325780-1325996 GCF_000334495.1 Tupaia belangeri chinensis | reverse complement strand
CAGGGGAGACTGGCAGCGAGGGGGAACCTCTAAGAAGAAGCTGAGCCAGGCCAGGCATGGGAGGGGAGAGGGAGGGCGCTGCCGCTCACCCCTCCTCCCGCCCACAGTCTACGGGGTGGCGCTGTTCCTGAAGGTGGCTGGCCTGGGCCCTGTGGAGTACCTGTCTTCCGGATGGAACCTGCAAGGGGAGACCGCGTTTCCCAGCCATGGCTGAGA
>NW_006159817.1:1324108-1325336 GCF_000334495.1 Tupaia belangeri chinensis | reverse complement strand
TGTGTGGCGAGCGCACGTGCCCTATAGCAAAAACCTCTCCAAAAAAAAAAAAAAAAAAAAAAAAACCCCACATCACTCAGAGAAGGAGCCCAGCACCCGTGTGGTCAGCAGTGAGGAGCCCTCACGGCCCTTGTCCCCACCCTCCGAGAGCTCAGGGGTCACCTTCCCACCCACTGGAGTTAGCTCAGCCGCGCAGTCAAGCCACGCTCACCAGGTCTCTGGTCGTGAGAGGGAAACACATCAGCACACGGGAAGGGGTCGGGGGGGGGGGACAAGGAGGATGTGCGTGTGTGTCTGTCATGTCAGAGGGCCTTCTGTCCCGTCCCCCAGTGGGACTCTCACCGGCGGGGCCTGTCCTCCTCCCGGGCGGCTTCCTCGGGGTGGTTCAGGTACCCAGCGTGGCCAGATATCAGCTCGCCTGTGCTGCGGGCACGTGCACATGTGTCCTTAGGGCCCCCTCCCTCCTCTGTCGTTAGACCAGCACGGGGCCCCATGTGGGGCATGTGGCAGGGGGCGCCAGGCCATCTTGCCTGGGGGTCAGACCCCTGAGTCACGCACTGTGATCGGGGCTGGCTGAGCAAAAAACCTGCAGCAGCAGAGTTGCCCTCTCGGCGTTGCTGGGTTGGCTGTGGTGCCGGGTGGCTCCTGGGGGCCTGGCCGAGGGCAGGACTAGGAAGGGCGGGTCCTGGGGGAAGCCCGGGTTCCCTGAGTGCACTGCGGCCTCTATCCTCCCGCAGGTTCGACTTCTCCGTCACAGCCTTCGCCTTCCTGGGCCTGCTGGCCTTGGCCCTCGACATGGAGCCCTTCTACTTCATAGTGGTCCTGCGTCCCCTCCAGCTGCTGAGGTGACGGGCAGGGCTGGGGCGGGGGCAGACAGAGGGCGGGAAGGCCCGGCCTGGCCTGGGGAGGGGCTGGACGAGCTGGGAGGACTTGTGAGCTGGTGGCACAGACTCATGCCCTGCAGAGGTGAGGGCGTGCGGGCTGCCCGCACTGCCTCACCTTGCTAACCCGAGATGGGGCCCAGTCTCGAGTCAGAGAGCTGAGGCTCCTAAGCTGCAATGTCCCTCATGTTTTTCTGGCTCAGCCTCTCATTAAGGACATCCACAGCTGGAACCAGCAGTTAGCGTAATGGCTATGTCGCTGGACTCCCATGTAGTCGACCGCGGTTCGCGTCCCGGATCTGGTGGCTTAAACTCACACCGGGCGCGTGTGCGTGCGTGCCCAAGAT
>NW_006159817.1:1317802-1323632 GCF_000334495.1 Tupaia belangeri chinensis | reverse complement strand
AAAATAAATAAATAAATAAATAAATAAATAAATAAATAAATAAATAAATAAATATAAATAAATAAATAAATAAAATAAAATGAAAAGGACATCCACAGGGCCCACTGTCCTCCTAGGGATGGCCGTGGGAAGTTAGGGAGCGCTGCTCCAGGGATGGTATCTCCCCTAGTTCTCTGTCTTTGGGAGCCTGGGTTTTCCTCTTACTGCCCAGCCACGGTCTCCTCCCTGCAGTCGCCCCATCTTCTCCTGCGGGGGCTGCCTTCCCAGAGACAGTCAGCTACCAAGGCACAGTGATGGCGACCAGGGCAGGGAACGCCCCCTCCCTCCCACGGCCACCTCTCTGTGGACACAGCGCCATGCGTCAGTGCCTCTGTGACCTGGGCGTCTGCTCCTCTTTCCCCGCGTTTGCTCCACCATCCAGTGAGGCCCGGCCCCTCTGAGCCTCCTGCTTCATTTATAACTGGTGGGGTCACTGCCTCCTCCTCCCCACGTAAGAGACTGTGTGGAGACACAGAGGTCTCTGCGTCTCTTCACGGGAGGGTCCTGACCAACCCCATGGTCCTAGGCCTGCCGCTGTCCCTTCCCTGTGCACGTGCACCTGAGCCGTGCTGGGCAGGCAGCTCGGAGGGACGGGGACCCACAGGTGGACAAGGGCACCCCTACCACCCTCACCCCATGGCAGGGTGGGAGGCAGGTGGGACAGCCCAGGGAAAGGCTGAGGCCATGCTGCGCCCCGGAGTGACCCAGCGTCCTCCCGTCACGCAGGTTGTTCAAGCTGAAGAAGCGTTACCGCAACGTGCTGGACACCATGTTCGAGCTGCTGCCCCGGATGGCCAGGTACTGCCTTAGGTCCAGGCGTCGCGAGGCTCACGCCGTAGGGCTGGGGCGCTGGGTGGCAATAGGGGTGAGGGGGAGTCTCAGAAAGAACTGGAACCGAGGCCAGTGGGTCTTCGAGACCGAAGTCGTGAGCAGCACAGGTCTCCCCGGCCTGTCCGGACTGTTCAGTGGGAGGGCGGGGAGCAGTCTGCTCACTCAGCCCCTGTCTACATTCACAGGTAAGGGCCCCCTGGGAGTCTCCCTCCACAGGTAAGGGGCGACCGCGGCGGAGGGCGTCTGTTAATAGAGGCCTGAACCGAGCCGCCCTTTACCCCAGGCCTGAACCACAAGGCCCCTTCCCTGCAGGATCTTCCCAGCTGGGAAACCTGGCTAGGGGCATGCCTCCCCTGCAGCTCAGTGGGGCTGAGGCACCGGGGCTGCCCTGCTGGAGGAGTGGGCTGAGGAGCGGGCCCCCGCCCGGCCCACACCGCCTGTCCTCCCCTCCCCAGCCTCGGCCTCACCCTGCTCATCTTCTACTACTCCTTCGCCATCGTGGGCATGGAATTCTTCTGCGGGATCCTCTACCCCAACTGCTGCAAGTGAGTAGGGCAGGCTGGGGAGGACGGCGCCCTAGCAGTGAAGTGCCGTCCCCGGTACCACCCCCCTCCAAGCCTCAGCACCATTTAAAGCCCGGGGACTCTCACGGCTTTGCTTTTGGGCCTTATTCTGTGTGGTGAGCTCAGTGAGGGGCCTGGACTCGGGTTGTCACAGGGGCTGGGCAGAGGCGGGTCTGATGGGGCAGCTGGTCAGGAAAAGACACATGCAGAGAGGGCTCGGGGTCAGGGACAGAATTGGGACAAACCTCCTGCCACCCCGCTTTTAGAGAGAGGTTTTTGCTATAGGGTGCATGCACTTGCCAGAGAGACAGAGACAGAAAGTAAGAAATCACCCCCCAAGAAGGGAGGGCCACACTGCAATCTCTTCATTCTCCTCCATTCTCCACTCAGGATTATGGGCATGCACCCAACATGAATTCGAAGCTGCCGGGTCTGGGACTCGAACTGCAGTCAACTACATGGGAGTCCAGCAACGTAACCATTATGCCATCTGCTGGTCCCAAGCCCACTTTGAGCCCCCACAGGGCCATCACCACACTCTGCCACTGATTCTCCATTCTAGGCATTCTCCTTATCCCTGGTCCTTACGGCTTGGCATGCTGAGAAATGACTTCCAGGAGCCAGGGGCTGTAGGCACGGGTTACACGTACACACCACTACAGGCTCCAGAGCTCCCTGGAGCTTCTTCAAGTTCCTGACCTTGCCCTTCACCCTCCTATTTGGTGGTAGGCTCTGGCTCTGCCTTCTGGCCAGACTCCCTGATGGCCTAAGCACTGGACTTTTAGAAACCCTGGCATGGACTTCATAGCCATAAAGGATTGGAAGGCGGGTGTCCTCAGGCAGGGCATCCCATTCAGGCTGGGAATGCACTCTGGCCCAGTACAGAGAGGCCCCAAGGAGGACTCTGCTTTTCCCTGGAGCTGCTGCATCCAGCTGGCCTCTCGAACACATCTGGACTGGGCCCAACACATCTGGACTGGGCCCGGGGGATCCCTTGCTTCCCTCTCCCTCCCCAGTAGGCAGCTGCTAGGGACAAAGGAAAAGCAGTTGGGGACAGGGCTGGGCCCTCCCAGCAGCAGGATCGTGGGCCAGAGCTAGAGAGGCCGCACGGAAGGGCCCTTGGTTGGACCCTGGTCACTTCAGCTTTTTGTCCCCCATGGAGGTGACCCGCTGTCTCCTGACCCCGTCTCTGCCTCCTTCGTCCCCCCTGCCAGCACTAGCACTGTGGCGGACGCCTACCGCTGGGTCAACCACACCGTGGGCAACAGGACGGTTGTGGAGGAGGGTTACTACTATCTCAACAACTTCGACAACATCCTCAACAGCTTCGGTGAGTGGTGCAATCGCAGGGCGTTCCTGGACACCGGCCTCTTCCCGGAGCAGAGCTGCCCGAGGCCCTCCCTCTCCTCCTGCTTCTCCCTCCCTGCGACCAGCCACACCCCTGGAGTCCCCTCTGGCCAGATGGCCTCAGCAAGGGAGTGTAGTCTAGCTCCCCAGGCCCACATAGCCACCAGATTTCGTTTTATTATTGCTATTTTCTTCCTTCCTTCCTTCCTTCCTTCCTTCCTTCCTTCCTTCCTTCCTTTCTTTTTTTTTTTTTTTTGAGAGTTTTTTTTTTGCATCAGGGCTTGTGTGCTCACCAGAAAAACAGAGACAGAGACAGAAAGCGAGAAATCACCCCCCAGGGGGGATGGCCACGCTGCAATCCCTTCTCCATTCTCCGTTCTCCTCTTGGGATCATGGGCACACACGCATCCATGCCCAGCATGAGTTTAAGCCGCCAGATCCAGGACTTGAACCACAGTCGACTACATGGGAGTCAGTCTAGCGATATAACCATTGCGCCATCTGCTGGTACCTGATTACTATTATTTTTTAAATTCTTTTTAAGAGAACTTTTTAGCTATAGAACCTGGGTGCTCGCCAGAGAGAGAAAAAAAGAGAAATCACCGCTCAGGGGGTCATGGTCACTCTGCAATTCCTTCTCCATTCTTCTCTCAGGGTTTTGGGCATTGCGCGCTCACACGCGCACCCAGCAGGAGTTTCAAGCTGCCGGGTCTGGGACGCGAACTGCGGTTGGCCATGTGGGAATCTAGTGCCTCAACTACTATGCCACCTACTACTGGCCCTTTCATTAATTAATTTTTTAGACAGATTATTGAGTTAGAGAGACAGAGACAGCACCCTCCGGAGGGTCCTGATGCTGGCATCCACACGCCCCTCCGTCTCAGCCAGCTCAAGATCACTGACGCACACGTGCCTGGAGTCCTCAGGGAAGTCTCTGGATGAGAACTCAGAACCTTCCCGTGTGGGTCTGCCTCACAGAACGGCACATTTTACCTGTGTCTAGCCCCGTGGCCATCAGATTTCACTGTATTTTTTTTAAAAGAGATTTTGTGGGCCCAGCAGATGGAGTAATGGTTGCGTCACTGGACTCGCACGTGGTCGACTATGGCTCGAATCCCAGACCTGGCAACTTAAAACTCATGCCGAGCGCTTGTGTGTGCCCAAAATCCCAAGGGGAGAATGGAAAAGGGATTGCAGTATGGCCATCCTCCCTGAGGGGTGATTTCTCATTTTCTATCTCTCTGGCAAGTACGCGCCCTATAACAACAACAAAAATTTCTCTCTGAAAAAGAGATTTTTACTACAGAGTACTCGCCAGAGACAGAGAGACACAAAGTGAGAAACAACCCCCTGGGGGATGTCCACACTACAATCCCTTCTCCTCTTGGGATTTGGGGCACATGCGCATATGAGCCAAGCATGTGTTTCAAGCCACCAGGTCCGGTACTTGAACCATAGTTGACAATGTGCCATCTGCTGGTCCCCAGATTTGACTCTTGGTGCTGATACTTTCTCAGTATTGGGAAAGAGAAGAGCTTCATTCCTTAACCAAGAGGGTCCAGCCCCTCGTCCCAGTGCCAGCCGCAGGGGGGGGCCCGCTGCCCACCCCGCTGGGTCCCCTCAGTCCTGTGCTGTCCCCGGGTCTGTGGAGCGGCCTAAGCGGGAGGCGGCCCTGCCAGACACGGCCTCTCTAGAGGGAAGGGAGCCCTACCATGTCCCGATCTGTACACACTGGACCCGGATGTTCTTTCCCAGGCCCCCAGCCAGCCTGGTCCATCACAGCTACTGGGCCAACATGGCCGGACTCCCTGTGGTGCGGACGCGGGGGGCTGGGCTGGTCCTCCTGCAGCTCATAGCCCTAGCCAGCCTCCGGTGACCCCGTCGCGTTAGCACAGGCACCCAGGATAGGTCGAGAGGGGCTGCTGACGTCGACTTTGAACGGGGGGCCTGACCGAGACACTTCTTTCGCCTTCCCTCCGACAGTGACCTTGTTTGAGCTCACAGTCGTCAACAACTGGTACATCGTCATGGTAAGCCTGCCGTCCGCCCTGGTGGCCGTTTCCCCGCCATCCTCCAAGGCCAGCCCTGGGGACCCCCTTGCCCGACAGGGAGTGCGTTGCTTTTCCGGACCCCGTGAGCTGGTGTTCTGCGGGCGGCCGTAGCCTGGCAGACCCCAGGAGACGCCTCGGCACCTGTTGCACCGGGCTGTTCTCCCTGACCGTGCGTCCCTCAGTGGCCAGGGTGACAGTTACTGAGTCTGCCCCGTCTCCCCCAAAGACAAATGGACTTTTTTTTTTTTTGAGAGATTTTTGCTATAGGGCGCGTGCGCTCGCCAGACAGACAGAGAGAGACAGAGAGACAGAAAGCGAGAAATCACCCCCCAGGGGGGATGGTCACGCCGCAATCCTTCTCCTCCATTCTCCTCTCGGGATCTTGGGCACGCACGCACATGCGCCCGGCGTGAGTTTTAAGTCACCGGGTCCAGGACGCGAACCGCAGTCGACTACGTGGGAGTCCAGCGACATAGCCATTACACTAACGGCTGGTCCCAAGACAAATGGACTTTTCGGCCAGGAAACTGTGTGGCAAGGGCTGCTGGGTATTCTCCTTTCCTTAAATTCGCCCAAGTCTGGTCCCTGCCCGGGCTGAAGACCGTCCGTGCTGGTCCCGCACCCAGGGCTGTGTCTCCGAGAGTGTCCAGGCTTCTTCAGCAGAAAGAAGTCTTTAGACCCAGGGAGCCCGGCCCCCTCTGTCACCCACACCAGAGGCCAATTGGAAGGGTCCGTAAAGGCCAGGGCCCAGGAGCCGCCCGAGTAGACAGTCCCCGGGCCCCACCTGGCACTCGCTCACTGGCTGCTCCTGTGTCCCCAGGAAGGTGTCACCTCTCAGACCTCCCACTGGAGCCGCCTCTACTTCATGACCTTCTACATCGTCACCATGGTAGGTCCCAGGTCACGGGCGCTCCCAGTCCTGCTCTTATAAAGCCCGCGGTGGCCCTGCCCACTGGGCTGCCGTGTCGGAGAGAGGGGCTGGGGCATCTCTGGGCCGGG
>NW_006159817.1:1301962-1317662 GCF_000334495.1 Tupaia belangeri chinensis | reverse complement strand
TACTGGTTGTCCAGCTGTCTGGCTGTCTAGCTTTTTGGCTGGTGGTCCAGTCATCAGGTTGTCCAGCTTCGGGCCTTTCATTTGACCTCCCTGGCTTGTCTCTCTAGATCTCTTACTTGCTTTGATCTCCAACTCTGTTATGGCAGAAAAACGCACACCGTCTAATTTCAAAATAAAAGCGGTCCATGTCTTATCCAGAAAAATCCAATAGAGAAAGCAACCTTTGTCCTACTTGCCTTTCTGAGAGACACTTTTTATTTTCTAAGAGGTTTTCGCTATAGGGCACGTGAGCTCGCTGGAGAGACAGAGAGACACAGAGACGGAAAGCGAGAAATCACCCCTCAGGGGAGATGGCCACGCCGCAATCCCTTCTCCTCCATTCTCCTTTTGGGATCCTGGGCACGCAAGCACATGTGAGTTTAAGCCACCGGGTCCGGGACTCGAACCGCAGTCGACTATGTGGGAGCCCAGTGATATAATCATCAAGCCATCTGCTGCTCCCCCCAAACATTCTTTAAGAAGGAATGTGTGCTCTCCAGAGAAAGAGACTCAGAGAGAGGGAGAGAAAGCAGCCCCAGGGGGTATTGCCACCCGCAGCCTCCTTTTCCATTTCTCCTTCGCATCCGGATTTCGGCCACAGATGGGTACTGTGGGTATAGGTGCACGCGGGGTAAACTCCCGACGCACACAGTGTAACCACTGCCCTTTGGGGCCGCCCCGTTCCCAGAGCCTTTTAACTCAGCCGCTTCTTCTTTTCGTTTTCTCCACATTTCCAAAGAATGTGCTCCTACCACGGTTCTTCTCGATTTAAATGGCGCAAATACTAGGGGCCAGCAGTTGGCGTAATGGCTATGTCGCTGGACTCCCACGTAGTCGACCGCGGTTCGAGTCCCAGACCCGGTGGCTTAAACTCACGCCGGGTGCGTGTGCATGCGTGCCCAAGATCCCGAGAGGAGAATGGAGGAGAAGGGATTGCGGCGTGGCCATCCCCCCTGGGGGGTGATTTCTTGCTTTCTGTCTCTCTGTTTCTGTCTGTCTGTCTGGTGAGCACACATGCCCTATAACAAAAACCTCTCAAAAAAAAAAAAAAATGTGCAAATACTGTTACCTGCCAAGGCGGCTGGTCTTCCTCCCGTGGCTGCACTGGCGCGTTAATCATCTCGTTGGCTCCTCCCGGCAGCTCGGGTCTCGGCAGTCTCCGCTCCTCCCCTCTTTCCAAACTCGCCACCCAGCTGCCTAGCCGCCACCACTCACTCTGGAACCTGTCATCCCAGGCTGTCTGGCCACTTTCTTTCTTTTTTGGAGAGGTTTTTGCCTTAGGGCACGTGCACTCACCGTAAAGAGAGACAGAGACAGAGAGAGGGGAAGATGGTGATGGCCACTCCGCAGTCCCTTCTCCTCTATTCCCCTCAGGACCTTGGGCGCGCACACACATGCACCTGGCACGTTTCAAGCCACCAAGTCCAGGACTTGAACCGCAGTCGGCCATGTAGGAGTCCAACGCCGTAACTGCCATGCCATCTTCTGGTCCCTGGCCAGTTTCTTTTTGCTTAGACACCCTCCCGAAACCCCGTCTCCTGGAGCCACAGGATGGGCAGGGGTCGGGAGGGGAGTCGCAGGTGGCCCGAGGTGAAGGGCAGGTCGTGTAGATCCAGGGTTTGCTGGAGAGAGAATGGGGGTGGCAGGGAGGAAGGTTAATGATGACCACGCAGCAGGGCTCTGAGCCACTGGCTCCCTCCTTCCCTCCCTCCTTTCTTTCCTCTTTTTTTCACAGTTGACAGCGGCATCACCTTGGAGAAGGAAATCTCCAAACAAGAGCTGGTGGCCGTCCTGGAGCTCTACCGGGAGGCACGGGGTGGCACCTCAGATGTCACCCGGCTGCTCGAGACTCTTGCCCAGCTGGAGAAGTACCAGGTGAGGAACCCAGGCCTCGTCCCTCCGGGAGCGGGGGCTAGCGTCGCGTGGTCCCCCCCCAAACGTTGGTGACCCATTTGGGTGGCCCCGTTGCAAAACCTGGAGGAACAGGAGTGTCCTGCCTGGCACCACAGCCCTCACCTGGGGGTCCCCCAGCTTCCACTCTTCCTTTTTTTATTTTTGAGAGATTTTTGCTAGAGGGCGCATGCGCTTGCAGAGAGACAGACACAGAAAGCGAGAATCATTCCCCAGGGGGATGGCCACGGCGCAATCCCTTCTCCTCCATTCTCCTCTTGGGATTTGGGGCACCTGTGCACAGGTGCCAGACGTGTTTCAAAGCACCAGGCCTGGAACTCGAACTGCAGCCAGCATGTGGGAACCCAGCACCTTAACCGCTTTGTCACCTGTCGGCCCCGTCTCTGCTCTTCAGCAAAATTCCGTGGTGTTTCTGGGACGGAGATCTAGGACCAAAAGTGACCTGAGCCTGAAGATGTACCAGGAGGAGATCCAGGTAGGAGCCCAGATCCTGCCCTGCTAAACAGGGGCTGCCCTCTGGGCCCGCAGGAGAGGGTACAGGCTTGGGCGAGGGCGCGCGGGCATCCTGGGGAACACCATTAGTGGTGCCTGGGCCTGGGGTTGGGGCTGTGTGAACCTGGAACCACGGGGCCGGCTCTCCGCCTGGCCCTGCAGTGTATACCCCTGCCCCTAGTGTAGTCTCCAGACTTCCCGCTCCATCTCTTCCCGAGCCAGAGCTGCAAACGTGACCGTGTTCGCAACACACACACCCACTCGGGGTAGGCAGGGCATGTGAGCCTGCAAGGACACGTCCATGCACAGGGTGGCCTCTTCCCAGTTCCTGCCCAGGGCCGCTCTTAGGAATGAGGCCCTGATAGGCCCAGGTATCTTGGGTTTGTTGATTGTTTTTTCTGTCTTTATTCAAGAGAAGGCAGAGTTGTTGTTGTTGTTGCTTTTTTTTTTTTTTTTTTTTTTGGCAGCACGATCTCTCCATCTTTCCATATTGGCAAGTCTAATAGTTCGCAAGGCACCATGCAGGCTGGTGCCATGGCCTCTGGGCAGGACCACTGCACAGGCCCCTGGTGACAAGCCCTGCTCTGCGTTTTCCTTTCCACCTTGGCATCCCGGTGTTGGGAGAGGCCACTGGCAGGTTTTCAGTTACTAGAGTCCACGCCCAGGAAGCTGCCTTTCCCCGAGGGCTTTCACTTCCTCTCTAGAGACACACGGAGCAGGGAGCAGGGTTGGTGCTCCTCAGGCAGATGTGTGAGGCGTCTTCCAAAAGTTCATGGGTGTTGGGAACCAGCAGTTAGCGTAATGGCTATGTCGCTGGACTCCCACGTAGTCGACCGCGGTTCGTGTCCCAGACCCAGTGGCTTAAAACTCACGCCGGGCACGTGTGCGTGCGTGCCCAAGATCCCGAGAGGAGAATGGAGGAGAAGGGATTGCGGCGTGACCATCCCCCATGGGGGGTGATTTCTCGCTTTCTGTCTCTATGTCTCTCTCTGTCTGTCTGGCGAGCGCACGCGCCCTACAGTGAAAATCTCTAAAAAAAAAAAAGAGTTCATGGGTGTTGGCCCCACAGCCTGGTGGTTAAGGGAGACCAGATCTTTAGCACCAGCAGGTGGTGTAGTGGTTAAGGCGCTAGATTCCCACATGGTCAGCCATGGTTCAAATCCTAGACCTGGTGGCTTGAAACTCACACTGGGTGCATGTGCATGTGTGCCCAAAATCCTGAGTGGAGAATGGGAGGAGGAATTGCGGTGTGGCCATGCCCACTGGGGAATGATTTCTTGTTTTCTGTCTCTCTGTCTCTCCAAATTCAAAAATAACAATAATTAATAAAGTAAAATAATTCTTTTTTAAATGATAGTGAGAGAAAGATAGAAAAACAGAGACAGATAGCACCCCAGTGGGGTCCCAATGCCATGATCTACCCTCAACATCCTCAGAGAGGTCCCGGGACGTGAACTGGGGGCCTTCTCACATAGGTTGGCCTCGCAGAGCATTGCATTCCCACTGTACCACGGTCTGGTCTCTCCCTGAACTTTATTTTATTTTATTTATTATTATTTTTAATTTGGTGAGAGAGAAAAAGTGAGCAGGCAAGCCACCAGGTCCAGGACTTGAACTGTAGCCAGCCATGTGGGAGCCCAGCACCTTAACCACCATGCCAACTGGAGGCCCCCTTCCATAAACTTTTTGATGTCCCCTGGTGTAGGGGCTCTGTCATCTTGATATCACAGAGACATGGAAATAATGAGCTTTAATGTCTTGAACGGGTTTGATTTCCGGTGACCTTGGGCAAGTCACTCAGTGCATACCCGCTGTGAGGGGCTCAGTCTCTGCCTCACAGACCCCTGGGGGCTAGAGCACAAGTGCACACACCCAGACCCAGTGACCTGAACACTCCAGGTGCGTGTGTGTGCGTGCCCAAGATCCCCAGGGGGAGAATGGAGAAGGGATTGCGGCATGGCCATCCCCCCGGGGGGTGATTTCTTACCTTCCCTCTCACTGTCTCTGTCTCTCTCTCTCTCTAGAGTACACACATCCTAAGGCAAAAACCTCTAAAAAAAAAAAAAAGTAGAGTGTACTTTAAAAAAATTTATTTATTGGGACCAGCAGTTTAGCATAATGGCTATGTCGCTGGACTCCCATGTAGTCGACCACAGTTCGCGTCTGGACCCGGTGGCTTAAAACTCTCACCGGGTGCGTGTGCGTGCGTGCCTAAGATCACAAGAGGAGAATGGAGAAGGGATTGCTGCGTGGCCATCCCCCCTGGGGGGTGATTTCTCGCTTTCTGTCTCTCTGTCTCTTTGTCTGTCTGGCGAGCGCACGTGCCCTATAGCAAAAACCTCTCTCAAAAAAAAAAAAAATTTATATATTTACAGTCATTCACTGTACACCAATACAGTATGCAAAATGAGATTTTTCCACCCAGAATATACTGTATATTGGCTCAGTCAAGGATATTACCATACGTGTTATCATCAACAAATAATTTTCTGTTTCTTTTTTTTAATGTATTTTGTTTCTGCCCCACCCCCGATTTCCTGCCTCTCACCCTCTGTCAATTCCCTCCCTCCTCCCCCACTGTCTCTGGTACATACAGTTGTTTTCCATGCCTTTTTATTTTTCACATTTTATTGATTCACTAAAGATCTTAATTAAAAACTTTCAATAGCAGCACAGCTATGAATGCAGGCGTAAACCTCAGTGAGTAAAGTGAACATACTATAAAGTAGCATCTCGTTGGGGCTAGATAGTCATTAAATAGGTATTAATAGGTATTTTTAATGCATTTTTTAATTTCAAGAAAAACAGTTTTGGGAGCAGCAGTTGGCCTAATGGTTGTGTCGCTGGATTCCCATGTAGTCGACTGCAGTTCGAGTCCCAGCCCCGGTGGCTTAAACTCATGCCAGGTGTGTGTGCGTGCGTGCCCAAGATCCCAAGATCTGGGAGAATGGAGAAGAAGGGATTGCGGTGTGGCCATTCACCCTGGGGGGTGATTTCTCGCTTTCTATCTCTGTTTCTCTCTGTCTTTCTGCCAAACGCGTGAGTCTTATAGCAAAAACCTCTAAATTGCTTAAAGCCAGAAAAAAGGTTAAGATTCAGTTCAAATAGTAGGTAAATGAACCTATCACCAGTTCAAGAGAAGACCAAAGTCTTTAAATATGGAAATCAAAGCATCGAAGAAAATCGGTACTGTTTTAGTCTAAAGTCACAAAATTCTATTTCACTAGTTCAGACTCACTTAATCTCTCTATTGAATTTGCAGTGTTCTTGTGGTCTGATCTTTTCATTTAAACTCTGGAAGTTAACATTCAACTCCACACTTGTCCCTACCACTAGGCCGGCCATTCTCTTGGTTGTTTTGTGTACTCTTATTTCTTCTGTGTATCCAACTTTAGTATTCCTGGTATAGCACTCCCTTCAGCACTTCTTTTTTTCTTTTCTTTTTTCTTTTTCTGGAGAGGTTTTTGCTATAGGGCGCGTGTGCTCACCAGACAGACAGAGAGAGACAGAGAGAGACACAGAAAGGTGAGAAATCATCCCCCAAAGGGTGGCCATGCTGCAGTCCCTTCTGCACGCTCTTCTCAGTATCTTCAGCATGCACATATATGCACCCAGTGTGAGTTTCAAGCTACTGAATTTGGGATTGAGCTACAGTTGACTGTGGAAGTCTGACAACATAACCATTACACCATCTTCTGGGCCTCTATATTCTCTCGGTTTCTATTTTTTTGGACAGATGATAAGTAATTAGTATCATTTCTTCCTTAAATACTTGATAGATTTCACCAGTGAACCCAACTGGATTTGGTACTTTCTGCTTGTGGGAGGTTAATAATTATTGAAGAAATTATTTAGCAGATCTGTTTCCAATGAGAAGACCAATGTTAGCCTTATGGGATATCCTTGGAAAGTAACTTGACATTTCTCTCTTGCCAATTTTAGTATCTTGTCTCTTTGTGTGATTTTGGTCAATCTGGCTATGATGTGCCTTGGAAGATCTTCTTGAGTTGATTCTATGTGGGATCCTTTGTATTTTTTGAGTCTAGATATTTGAGTGCCTCTCTAGGTTTGGAAAGTTTTCTTCCAGGATTTCATGAACTAGATTATCAATGCCCTTGTTAGTCTCTTCACCTTCTGGGATACTTGTGATCCAGATGTTTGGGTGTTTAATAGTATCTAGTATTACTCATATTTATTCTCATTTTTTGGGCTATTTTCTCAGTCTTTTTGGTGAATTTTTCTAGGTCAGAGGTTCTGTCTTCTACATCTGAGATTCGATCTTCTGCATGATTGAATCTGCTTTTGGTACTTTCAACAGAAGTTTTGATTTCCTATATTACAGTCTTCATCTCTAACAATTCCATTTGATTCTCTTTTATGATGTGTATCTCCTCTTTCAGATTGTGTAAAAACTTCCTCATCTCCTAGAACTCAGTGTCTCTTTTCTCCTGCATCTTCTGGAGTTCCCTGTCTCTCTTCTCTTGCATCTCTGTTAGCTTTGTCACTATGAATATTTTAAACTCTTTATCTGACATTTCCGTAGTTCCCTTGTATTCTCTGGCTAGATCTGGGGAGCAGGAGGGTGAAGTCTGGGCAGAGGGTCTTCGATGGTAGAAATCCTGGGGTGTACTTCTTTCTATTTTTTTCTTGGAGAGGTTTTTGTTATAGGGTAGTTCCCTTGTATTCTCTGGCTAGATCTGGGGAGCAGGAGGGTGAAGTCTGGGCAGAGGGTCTTCGATGGTAGAAATCCTGGGGTGTACTTCTTTCTATTTTTTTCTTGGAGAGGTTTTTGTTATAGGGCATGTGCGCTCGCCAGAGAGAGACAGAGAGACAGAAAGCGAGAAATCACCCCCCGGGGCAATGGCCACACCACAATTTCTCCTCCATTCTCCCCTTGGGATTTTGGGCACACATACATACATGCACCTGGTGTGATTTCTAAGCCACCAGATCTAGGACTCAAACCACTGTTGGTTCCCCCTTTTTTTTTAAAAGAGGTTTTTACCTTAGCGTGCATGCGCTCATCAGATTAAAAAAAAGAGACAGTAAGAGGGAAAGTAAGAAAACAGCCCCCAGGCAGGATGGCCGCACCACAATCCCTTCTCCATTCTCCTTCTAGGAGCTTGGACACACACACATGTGCACGTTATTTTCAAGTCACAGGGTCTGGGACTCAAATCATAGTCGACCATGTGGGTGTCCAGCCAAATAACCATTAAACCATCTGTTAGTCCCTCTTTTTCCCTCTTTAAAAAAAAAAAAAAATGACACGTGCCAAGCACACTTTGCAAAGAGGTGCACCAACCTGTAATTAATAAGAGAAGGTTTTATTATATTTTTTTAGAGGTTTTTGCTATAGGGCGCGTGCGCTCGCCAGAAAGAGAGAGAGACAGAAAGTGAGAAATCACCCCCCAGGGGGGATGGCCACGCCGCAATCTCTTCTCTATTCTCCTCTTGGGGTCTTGGGCACGCACATACACGCACCTGGCATGAGTTTAAGCCACCGGGGCCGGGACTCGCATTGCGGGTGACTACATAGGAGTCCAGTGACATAGCCATTACACCAACTGCTGATCCCAAGAGAAAGGTTTTGTCATTTTCTGATTCGGGAACATGTTCAGAATCCCTAGCATGTCGGGGGTTCAGCCCCGATCAGGTCAGGGCCAGCAGCTGTCTGCCCCGTCCTGGACTCCCCACCTACCACCCCAGCAGGCAGAGACACTCGCTGTGGGCTGTCTGTTGGGTGACCCCTCAGGCGGGGCATGAGGGGTGGCCAGGAGGACGCAGCCCTCAGCCCCTGCCCGCTCTCTGCCCTAGGAGTGGTACGAGGAGCACGCGCGGGAGCAGGAGGAGCAGCAGCGACAGCTCAGCGGCCGCGGCCTGGGCCCCGCCACCCAGCAGCCCCCCAGTAGCCGCCAGCGCTCTCCGACCATCACCTAGCCCCAGCGCGCGGAAGCCCTCTTGGACAAGGCGGGGTGCAGTCTGTAACCCCCTCCAGAAGTCAGTTTGGCTTGAAGGAGTTAGGGGTCAGGCTGCCACTGAGCCCTTCCTAACCATGGAAAGCTCCAGAAGCCGCCCTCACAAGACCACTCGGGCAGACCTCACTGGGCCCTGCAGGCCAACCTTCAGTGGGCCAGCCTTCGCTGGGCAGGTTAGATTCAAACCCAACTTCCTGCTGCTTCCAGCCCTGCCTCCCACCTGGCGGGGTCCCACTAATTTCCCTGTGGCCCACATCACGGGTCTGTGTCCTGCTTTAGGGACAAAACCACTTAGGAAAGAAGGAACCCCAAACCCCGGGGCCGGGATTTGTCTGTCTGATGATGTGTTAGGACACCCCCTCTGGGGTCTGCACACATGGACTGAACAGGAGGAGTGGTTGCGGGGTGTGGTTCTGCCCCGTGGCCAGATCCCCTTGTTTGCTGGCTCTGTAAGCCTCTTCCCCTACCTGGTTCAATCCTTGTTGCAAAATCCTTCCACGGTGGCCTCTGTGGGCTCCAGGCCAGCCCCTAGAATGGGCTTTCTGGACGAGATCCCTTTTCCTTTCAACTTACCTGTTCCAGCAAAGGACATCGTTTGGATTAGTTATGGATTGTGTTCCAGCCCCAGCACACGCATGGGGCCCCTGTTGGAGCGGGAGTGGGAGCGGGCAGTATAGACCAGGCTTCACGTCCACAGGCAGCCCTGTGCCCGACTCCTGCTCACCCAAGGCAGCTGCCCTCCCCGCACTCGCTCACTTCCAGGTCTCCGGTAACAAGAGTGCTTGGTGCGGAAGCTGGTTCCGTGAACGCTCAGGCAGTCTCATTTCCCTGGCGCGTTATGGGAGTGGGTTTAAAACAGGACAGGAGCTCTGGAATCCAGAGTAGGCTGCCAGGGTGGCCAGCCGTGGAGGATGGCAGCAGAAGCAGGGGGCGGCTGGAGGTTGCACTCGTTCAGCTCCCTTGGGCTGCAAAACCAAGCACAGTGCAGGCGGCTTCGCAGGAGCAGGGGTGAAGGGTGTGGAGAGGACGCAGCTGCCACCCGCGAGCCTCCTGGATCATCCGCAGCCACCTCAGAGGCGGGAGGAGGGCAGAACCGGACCCTGGGGCATAGGACCTGGTTCCCAACTGTCCACCCCAGCCACCTCCAGGGTCAGGCACAGTCCCCCCCGCCCCCATCCGGGGAAGTCATTTTAAAGCACACCCCATTAGGAAAACAGTGACTCCCCGAGAACCACTGTGATTCCCAGGGGAGGCAGGGGACGGCCTCTGGAGGCCATCGGCCACCCAGGGAGCTCGGCCCCAAGCCAGAACCCCTCTCCTCTCCAGAGAAGGAGCTTCATTTGCACAACTGGGTGCCTTGTTATTTTGTGTATTGGATGGGCATTGGGAGTAGGGCAGGGCAGCTTCTATAGGAGCATCTGGCCTCATCCACCCCCCGGGAGCCGAGGGGGTACATGCGTGTGCGTGGACCAGCCTTTGTACCTGGGGAGTGTCAGGCTGGCCCAGGACAGGCGGGATCTCAGCCCTGTTCAGAGAGGGTTAACTGGTCCTTCATCCCAGTCCTGGCCTAAGCCAGGATCCGAGGAAAGCAAAATGACCGAAGTGCTGGCCGGTCAGACTCTGGTCAGTGCCGAGGCTAAGGGTAGCTGTCCTCACAGGGTCACCCTCATTCACACCTGCCCACTGAACAGGGCACAGGTATTGTCCAGGGCCAAGCTCTGAGGGCCCTGGACATCACCTAGCCGATGCCCCATGTCACAGCTGAGCGCACCTGGTGACACACCGATGGCTCCAGGTCGCTGCCTGGCTCTGGCGGCCATGGCAGTGCCCACCTCTTCCCCGCCGAAGGCGCTTTGGGGTAACACTGTCTGGTCCCTCCTCGCTTCCCCTCCCCAGCCCAGCCTTACTCCATGCCACGCGGACAATCATTTTGTACGGATCGCGGGAGCAACGCTGTCAGGTTTTGTACATTGTTGATTTATTACCTGGAAACCCACTGTCTCCGGATTTCTGGCCTATTAATAAAAGCCTCTGCTTTGTAAACGTGGCTGCTGCCTGGTGACTTCTGGTGGTGTGGGGGATGGAGAGGGCCCCTGTGGCCATTCCTGACCTGCCTCGGCCTTGCCACAAAGCCCCGTGTTACTTACGGTTTGGATGATGGTTCGTTCCCCCAAAGGTTCATGGAATTTGGCCATAGTGGATGGTGATTAGATGTCCCTAGACATTCATGTGTTTTTTGGGGACTTGAAAATGTTGAGTGAGGAGCCAGCAGGTGGCATAGTGGTTAAGGCTCAGAACTCCCAACACAATCGTTCGAGTCCCGGCCCTGGCAGATTGAAAATCATGCTGGGCACCTGTGCGTGCATGCCCAGAATCCCAAGAGGAGAATGGAGAAGGGATTGTGGTAGTGTGGCCACCTCCCACCCCCCAGGGAGTGATTTCTTACTTTCTTGTCAGCAAAAGACTTAAAAGAAAGAAAGGAAGAAAGAAAGAAAACATGTTGAGTGAAAATTTAATTCCTTCGTGGCATCCCGCAGTGGCGCCTTTGGGTGTCAGAGGGTCATCAGGGCAGGGCCCTGCAGTTGCTCTGGCGGGTCTGTAAGCAGAGGGAATGAAGTCAGAGTAAGAGAAGCCACGCGGATGCAGACCATGCCCTGCTCTGCCATTCTGTGATGCCTTCGCACTTGCCAGCTGCCAGGAACATGAGCTTTTCAAATCTATTTATTTATTTATTTCTGAGAGAGATTTGCTATAGGGCATGTGTGCCCACGGGAGAGACAGAGAGACAGAAACTGAGACATCACCCCTCAGAGGGGATGGTCACGCTACAATCCCTTCTCCTCCATTCTCCTCTTAGGATTTTGGGCACGCACACACACCTGGCGTGAGGTTTAAGCTGCCAGGTCTGGGACTCGAACCGTGGTCAAGTACGTGGGAGCCCAGTAACATAACCATGACACCATCTGCTCGCACCTTCTTTTATTATTTTAACTCACCAGAGGGTAGATGTGCTTGCCAGAGAGGGAGAGAGAAAGGACCCGCTATGAGGGGTTGTCTTCCTGGAATCCCTTCTCCATATCGCCCCGTTCCAGATTTGGAGCATGCACACACACCCTCTGGGTCCAGGACTAGAACTGTGCAGCTAGCCAGGTGGGATCCAGCTGCCTTAACCACCAGGCCACAGGCTGGCCCACCGTTGTTTTCTTTATAAATTACCCAGTCTCGGGTATTTCTGTGAACTTCACACAAATGGACCAAGAACTCTGGAGAAAGTGCTCATCCCCTGACCAGGTAAGGAGGATCAAGAAGAGTTGGGCTGGGAACCAGCAGGTAGTGTAATGGCTATGTCGCTGGATTCCCACGTAGTCGACCACGGTTCGCGTACCGGATCCGGTGGCTTAAAACTCACGCTGGGCGCGTGTGCGTGCATGCCCATGATCCCGAGAGGAGAATGGAGGAGAAGGGATTGCGGCGTGACCACCCCCCTGGGGGGTGATTTCTCGCTTTCTGTCTCTATGTCTCTGTCTGTCTGGCGAGCGCACACGCCCTATAGCGAAAATCTCTCAAAAAAAAAAAAAAAAGAGTTGGGTGTAGGTTATTTTCTGCATACTTAAAATATTTCATCACTTTTGAATTTGGGGGAAAAAAACCCCAGCTAATCCCTTTTCTTTCTTTTTTGCAGAAGTTTTTGCTATAGGGCACATGTGCTCACCAGAAAGACAGAGAGAGACAGAGAGATAGAAAGCGAGAAATCACAGGGGGGATGGCCATGCCACAATCCCTTCTCCTCCATTCTCCTCTCGGGATCTTGGGCACGCACGCACACGCACGTGGTGTGAGTTTAAGCCACCAGGTCCGGGACTCGAGCTGCAGTCGGCTACTTGAGAGTTCAGTGACATAGCCATTACGCTAACTGCTCATCCTTGATCCCTTTTCTTTACCACTGGCATAAGGCAGCCAGGCAAACTGAAGAGCTGCTTATCTAAAAGGCAGTAAGACAGGCCAGCAGGTGGCGTAGTGGTTAAGGTGCTGGACTTCCACATGGCTGACCGCAGTTTGTAGTCCCAGATCCAGTGACTTGAAAATCATGCTGGGTGCATGTGCGTGCATGCCCAAAATCCCAGGAAGAGAATGGAGGAGAAGGGATTGTGGCATGGCCATCCCCCTTGGGGTTGATTTCTCACTTTCCCTCTCACTGTCTCTGTCTCTCTTTCCAGTGAGCACACATACCCTATGGCAAAAACCTCTAAAAAAGTTAATGTATATTTTTTAAAAGGCGAGAAGGTACCTGGGCGCCCCCCATAGCGCTCCCTCTGAGGTAGGCATGGGGCAGCAGCTGCCTCCTGGTTTGCTGCTGGGAAAACCAAGGCTCTGAGCACAGAGGAGCGTGGGCAACTATGGGCAAAGCTGTCGATGGGGAGTCTTAACACCCTGCTGTCCTATATGGCACTGCCAGCCAAGAGGGTATTCCGGAACCAACGGCTCGATAAAACGCATTGCCATTACTTCCTCCTGTGTCTTCGGCTTTATTAACGTGGCAGCTAGGAAGGTCACGCTTAGCTACGGCTCACGTCCTATTCCGCCAGATGGCGCAGTGCGAGGACCCACCCTGGGCCCTCCTGTCCAAGTCATCCTGGTGCTGAGCCAGGGCTGGGCGGCCTCTGGGCCCTGAGAAGGTGCAGGAAGGCCTGAAGCCCAGTGAGGAGGAACAGGCGGGAGCTGCGACTCTGCAGGTGCCCGCGGCCCCAAACGCTCCAGGGCTCTTCTGGCACAGCCCCGTGGGCACCCAGTCCCCTTTGTTGTCCAGCCTCCAACCTCCCAGAGAGGATCTGGAGAGAGGCTTTTGTCCCGGACTCCTCACCCACAGCAAAGCCCAGTCTCCAAGGGCCTAGCACTGAGGCTGTTGGCGTTGGCCATAGAGGGACTTTGCTGTCCCCCCGCACAAAGCAGCAGCAAGAGCCGTCCACAGGAGCCTGCAGCCTGCTCACGCCCGTGTGGGCTCTGCTGAAGGTGCTCCCCTCACAGCGGCCCCGCGTAGGGTGTCATCTCCACGCCACCGGGTGGGCTCGGCAGTTCAGCGTTGGTCACACGCTCTTCAGATGGATCACTCCGAACTCGGTGAGCAGGGCGATGACCAGGAAGTTGAGGTAGAAGAGGAGCAGGCAGAAGCCGTAACCCTTGCCGAGCTGGAAGCACTGCAGCGGCACCGAGACCAGGGAGAAGGTGAGGCTGAGCCCCAGCGCGCCGGCCAGCACCCACACCAGCAGTCCGTCCGGCTCCAGCTGGGGAGGACAAGGGAGACAGGCTGGTCACTAGCTGTCACGGCGGCCACCGCCAGGATGACAGCCCACCCAGAAGTTACCCAGGTCAAGCCACAGGAAGAGGAATCTCTCCCCACTGCAACCAGTCCCACCTGCCTGGCTGTTTCTCCGCTGCCCGAGTCTGACATGATTACAGTTCTGTATTTTTGTTGTAATTGTTTAAGGTTTTTGCCACAGGGCATGTGCCCTTGCCAGAGAGAGAGAGAGAAAGAGACAGAGAGAGGAAAAGTGAGAAATCACCCCGAGGAGAGATGGCCACACTGCAATCCCTTCTCCACTCTCCCGGGATTTTGGGCACACATGCCCAGTATGATTTTCAATCTGCGGGTCCAGGACCCAAAGTGCAATTGGTCATGTGGGAGTCCAGCACCCCGACCACAACACCACCTGCTGGCCCTATGTGTATGTGTATATATATATTTTTTTTTTCTTTTGTAAAGAATAATTTTATTATTATTATTAAATTTGATGGGGGTTGGGGGAGATGAGTGAAAAAGCAAGCTGCCACATCTGTGATTCAAACTGCGGTCAACCACGTGGGATTCCAGCACCTTAGTCAGCACTCCACCTGCTGGCCCCTGTATATTTTTCATAACGAACCCTTATGCACACGCCGAGGTCCATTACTTACTGTGAAATGCATGAAAAGTCAGCCGGATGAAAGGGTGGGCAGACAGGCGGAAAGGCAACCCCAGCGAACTGTGACTAGCACAGTCTGATGGTAGGAACAGGAGCGCCCCCTGTCTGCGCCTTTCAACTGTTCTGCTTGGCTTTTCAAAAGATTGAAGAATGTCTGTAACTTTTTTTCCCCTTCATTTACCAAAAGGAGCACGTACTCAATGAAAAAAGAGGGAGAACGCACCGTAGAATGGGGCATGCATGCACATGCACCCAGTATGTTTTTCAAACTGATGGGCCGGGACTCGAACCATGCAGTTGGCCGCTTGCGGTCTGGCTCACCCAGCACAGACTAGCATAACCCGAGCTGCTGTGTGGGGTGGCCTCATGCACCACAGCCTTTTCCATCTACCCAGAGGGAAGATGGTTCTGACCAGCCCATAGGTGAGGACACAGTACTGAGTGCAAATCTTGGCCGATACCCTCCCTACCCACCTTCCATGTGGTGTATGGATACACACATACAGACATGGGCAGCAATTTCTCCTTCTCCTTCCAGGATATTGTCTCCCTGTTTCCTTTTTATTATCTAGCTCCCAAAGATTTTTGCTTTAGGGCATGTGGGCTCGCCAGAGAGACAGAGACAGAGAGAGAGAAAGTGAGAAAGTGGGATGGCCATGACAATCTCTCTTCTTCCATTCTCCTCTTGGGATTTTGGGCATGCATACACACTGCCTGGTATGAGTTTTAAGCTGTCAGATCTGGGACTCGAACCATGGTCGGCCATATGGCAGTCCTGCACCTTAAGCACTACACCACCTGCAGGCCTTCCTACTGCCTGATCCTCCTGCTTCAGCCTACCAAGTAGCTGGACTACAGGTACATGCCACTTTGCCTGACTTTTTAGGGTGAGCTGGGTCTTGAACCTGGGCCTCCAACATTGTGGGGCTGAATAGCAGTACCTCCTGCGGCTGGGCCTATACAGCAGTTCTGACAGCAGAAATGGTTCATGCAATAGACAAGTGTTTAAGAGCAGCTTGTGTTTGTTCCCAACAGTGCACCATAAATATCCTTTTAGGATTGGGGCCAGCAGGTGGCACAGTGGTTACGTCACTTGGACTCCCACATGGTTGACCATGGTTCGAGTCCCAGACCTGGTGGCTTGAAAATCACACTGGGTGTGTAGACGTGCATGCCCAAGACCCCAAAGGAGAATAGAGGAGAAGGGATTGCGGAATGGCCATCCTCTCTGGGGTAGGGGGTGATTTATCCCTTTCCCTCTCACCATCTCTGTCTGTCTCTCTTCGATGAGTGCACGCGCCCTATGGCAAAAAAAAAAAA
>NW_006159817.1:1266093-1286565 GCF_000334495.1 Tupaia belangeri chinensis | reverse complement strand
GCCCGGCCCCAGCTGGGGAGGACAGGGGAGACAGGCTGGTCACTAGCTGTCACGGCGGCCACCGCCAGGATGACAGCCCACCCAGAAGTTACCCAGGTCAAGCCACAGGAAGAGGAATCTCTCCCCACTGCAACCAGTCCCACCTGCCTGGCTGTTTCTCCGCTGCCCGAGTCTGACATGATTACAGTTCTGTATTTTTGTTGTAATTGTTTAAGGTTTTTGCCACAGGGCATGTGCCCTTGCCAGAGAGAGAGAGAGAAAGAGACAGAGAGAGGAAAAGTGAGAAATCACCCCGAGGAGAGATGGCCACACTGCAATCCCTTCTCCACTCTCCCGGGATTTTGGGCACACATGCCCAGTATGATTTTCAATCTGCGGGTCCAGGACCCAAAGTGCAATTGGTCATGTGGGAGTCCAATCTGCGGATCCAGGACCCAAAGTGCAATTGGTCATGTGGGAGTCCAGCACCCCGACCACAACACCACCTGCTGGCCCTATGTGTATGTGTATATATATATTTTTTTTTTCTTTTGTAAAGAATAATTTTATTATTATTATTAAATTTGATGGGGGTTGGGGGAGATGAGTGAAAAAGCAAGCTGCCACATCTGTGATTCAAACTGCGGTCAACCACGTGGGATTCCAGCACCTTAGTCAGCACTCCACCTGCTGGCCCCTGTATATTTTTCATAACGAACCCTTATGCACACGCCGAGGTCCATTACTTACTGTGAAATGCATGAAAAGTCAGCCGGATGAAAGGGTGGGCAGACAGGCGGAAAGGCAACCCCAGCGAACTGTGACTAGCACAGTCTGATGGTAGGAACAGGAGCGCCCCCTGTCTGCGCCTTTCAACTGTTCTGCTTGGCTTTTCAAAAGATTGAAGAATGTCTGTAACTTTTTTTCCCCTTCATTTACCAAAAGGAGCACGTACTCAATGAAAAAAGAGGGAGAACGCACCGTAGAATGGGGCATGCATGCACATGCACCCAGTATGTTTTTCAAACTGATGGGCCGGGACTCGAACCATGCAGTTGGCCGCTTGCGGTCTGGCTCACCCAGCACAGACTAGCATAACCCGAGCTGCTGTGTGGGGTGGCCTCATGCACCACAGCCTTTTCCATCTACCCAGAGGGAAGATGGTTCTGACCAGCCCATAGGTGAGGACACAGTACTGAGTGCAAATCTTGGCCGATACCCTCCCTACCCACCTTCCATGTGGTGTATGGATACACACATACAGACATGGGCAGCAATTTCTCCTTCTCCTTCCAGGATATTGTCTCCCTGTTTCCTTTTTATTATCTAGCTCCCAAAGATTTTTGCTTTAGGGCATGTGGGCTCGCCAGAGAGACAGAGACAGAGAGAGAGAAAGTGAGAAAGTGGGATGGCCATGACAATCTCTCTTCTTCCATTCTCCTCTTGGGATTTTGGGCATGCATACACACTGCCTGGTATGAGTTTTAAGCTGTCAGATCTGGGACTCGAACCATGGTCGGCCATATGGCAGTCCTGCACCTTAAGCACTACACCACCTGCAGGCCTTCCTACTGCCTGATCCTCCTGCTTCAGCCTACCAAGTAGCTGGACTACAGGTACATGCCACTTTGCCTGACTTTTTAGGGTGAGCTGGGTCTTGAACCTGGGCCTCCAACATTGTGGGGCTGAATAGCAGTACCTCCTGCGGCTGGGCCTATACAGCAGTTCTGACAGCAGAAATGGTTCATGCAATAGACAAGTGTTTAAGAGCAGCTTGTGTTTGTTCCCAACAGTGCACCATAAATATCCTTTTAGGATTGGGGCCAGCAGGTGGCACAGTGGTTACGTCACTTGGACTCCCACATGGTTGACCATGGTTCGAGTCCCAGACCTGGTGGCTTGAAAATCACACTGGGTGTGTAGACGTGCATGCCCAAGACCCCAAAGGAGAATAGAGGAGAAGGGATTGCGGAATGGCCATCCTCTCTGGGGTAGGGGGTGATTTATCCCTTTCCCTCTCACCATCTCTGTCTGTCTCTCTTCGATGAGTGCACGCGCCCTATGGCAAAAAAAAAAAACCTCTTAAAAAAAAAAGAAAGTCCTTCTGTGATTTGTCTTGTCTTGGGCAATGTGACAGCAGAAGCACTTCCCCAGCTCAGCGCCAAGACAGTGGAATACACGTGTGTGTGCTTGTGCACACACAGACACACACACACGCACACCAACACCCAAGAGGAAAGAAGAAACAGGCCCCTGGGAGGGGCAGCCCTAAAGCCTCATTCTCTAGAACTGCCCGGGCATGGATAATGAAAGGGACCCTATTAAACCCATGAAGAGTGTCAACAAAATTTGCAGAGGGCATTCCCCCTTTCAGAAAAACAAACTCCAAGCCCGGCTTAGCTGTCTCCTTGTGGGTGTGGCTAGTGAGAAGCCAGGACCCTGCTGTCAGCTAATTTACAGGTCAGCTGACAGTCCGTTTAAGACTCAGATGCCTCTGGAGAAAGACGTGGGTGACTCAGTCCCCACCAATGCCAGGCATCTTTCAGCTTCACAGTGTTCAAATGCTTTCCCACGGGGAGGCTTCAAAACCACAGCTCCCTCCCCACCTTACGGGGTTGTCGGGGTTGTTGGAAAAGTCATGCTGCATTTTTGCATAGAAAACGACGTCATGATTTTTCTGCCAACCCAGTCATTTTTTCTTTGTTGATCTCTGAATTCAAGTCCTTTGGGAGAGAGACCGGTGATGGGGACTGCCAGCTTTGCTGTGTGCAATATTTTTAAATGGAAAAAAAACTCCCCCAGGCCTCGATTTCTGTCCTTAGAGAATCTGGACTGTTGGCCACAAGGTCCTCCCGAATGGCCTGGTACCTTCCTGGCCCTGGTCTGTGTTTTCCACCCTTAGAACACTTTCTCAGGATCAGCAGATGGTGTAATGGTTATGTTGCCGGACTCCCATGTAGTTGACCGTGGTTCAAGTCCTGAACCTGGCAGCTTGAAACTCACACCGGGCGCGTGTGTGTGCGTGCCCAAGATCCTGAGAGGAGAATGGAGGAGAAGGGATTGTGGTGTGGCCATCCCCTCTGGGGGGTGATTTCTCACTTTCTGTCTCTCTGTTTATCTCTGTCTCTCCAGCGGGCACATGCACCCTATTGCAAAAACCTCTCTGTTGGGATCAGCAGGTGTTGTGGTGGTTAAAATGCTAGACACTCCCCCATGGCCAACTGCAGTTCAAGTCTGGGACCTGGCGGCTTGCTTTCTCACTTTCCCTCTCTCTTTCTATCTCTGTCTCTCTCTATGGTCAAATTAAAATGAATGAATGAATGAATAAAATTAAATAAATAGTTCTTTAAAAAAAAGAAACTTTCTCAAGAGGAGGCCTTGCACTACCTGCTTTGGCCACTAGGGGCTTGTTAAAAGTGCAGATTCCGGGACCACCCTGTGGCATAGTGGTTAAAGGAGCCAGATCTCACACGGCTGATGATATAGTTTGAGTCCCAGCCTGACGGCTTGAAAATTACACTGGGTGCCCATGTCTGTGTGCCCAAAATCCTAAGGAAGGAGAAACAGAGGAGAAGAGATTGTGGTATGACCATTCCCCATGGGGGTGGGGGTGAGGGTGCTGCGCTTTCTCCTTCTCTGTCTCCCTGTCTCTCTCTGGTGAGCCAGAATGCCCTCTGGCAAAACAAAAACTGAAAAATAAAATAAATGCAGGCCTCAGCGTGGGCTGGTCACGTGGTGATTAAGGCACCGGACTCCCACATGGCTGACTGCAGTTCAAGTCCTGGACCAGATGGCTTGTTTTCTCACTTTCTCTCTCTCTGGTCAAAGTTAAGTGAATAAATAAATAAACATTAAATCATTCTTTTAAAAATAAATAAATAAACGCAGGCCAGCCAGGTGGTTAAGGTGACTCCATCACCCATGGCTGACTACACAGCTGGGAGTCCTGGATCCAGCAGCTTGAGAAAGACACAGGGCACATGTGTGTGTGGGCCCCAAATCCAAAAAGAATGTAAAAACGGAGGAAAAGGGATTGCAGCATGACCACCCCCATGGAGGGGATGCACTTTCTGACTCCCCCCCACCCTACCCCTATCTCCCATGAGTGCCCTCTGGCAAATTAAAAAAAAAAAAAAATGCAGATTCCCAAACAATGTCCCTAGGAAATTCTCAGGCCGCCCATGAGGACCTCCAGGTCTGCGGGGCTCCCCCGTCTTCCATAGCAAGGAACTTGATTCTGTCCTGCCCTGTGGGTAGCGCTGGGCCTTGTGTTCTGCGGGGTCATTACCCATGTGTGCTTATCCAGGGGCTTAGGAGGTGTCATCAGTCCCATATTACAGGTGGATACACTGAGGCTCACAAATGTCCCACCTGGGCCCTCTAGCAAAAACCTCTCAAAAAGAAAAGAAAAGAAATGTCCCACCTCGCTCTGAGTCCCCTAGCAAGAGACTGAAATGGCAGGGCCAGGACCAAACCCAGGGTCTTCTTACCTTCCCCACCCCCAAGCTACGTCTCAGTTACTCTGCGAACTTGGTGAGGAATTTTAAACCCTATATGCAAATAGCTTTCAAAAGATTCTGTACAATGCATAGGAGCTGACAGGAACTCTGGGAAGTCTGAACCAGGGAACTGTGAGTGGTCCCCCGAGGACAGCGCTCCACCAGGTCCTTGTGGTAGCATCGGGCCACTTACCTTCACGTCTGCGTGGCTCCGGGACACCTGGAGAAGGCAGCCCAGTCCCACGCCCACCAGGATGTCTGCAGCCCAGCTCAGGAAGCTTCGCCAGAACAGTCCCAACAAGCCAGCCCTGCAGCCCGTCCCTCCTAGTAGGTGTGACCCTGGGATTTGGGGCCCATGGCAAGAAGACATGTCCCCCTCTGTCCCACCCCCAGGAAAAAAAAAAAAAAACAACCCTATCTGAAACCTATCCAGTTTAGCACCTCTAGAAAGGGAGAGTCAAGGGGACCAGCAGATGGCATAATGTTTACATTGCTGGACTCCGACGTAGTTGACTGTGGTTCGAGTCCTGGACCTGGCGGCTTAAATTCACGCTGGGTGTGTGCCCAAAATCCCGAAAGGAAAATGGAGGAGAAGCGATTGTGGTGTGTCCATCGCCCCAGGGAGTGATTCCTAACTTTCTGTCTCTCTGTCTCTGTCTCTCCAGTGAGCACACACGCAAAAATCTCTATAAAAAATATTTTTAGAAAAAGGGAGTGTCAAATGTATGTTTTGCTCTTAGTCTGTCAGGATCGAATGAAGTGACAGAAATGCTTGGCACCTGCAGGCACCCAGGAGCTGGAGAAACAGGCCAGGTGAGTTCAGCCACAGCTGTGGGGACACAACACCTGACTGAAGGCCATCTCCAGGGCTGTTCGTGGCTTCCTCCTTCCCAGCCGACCTGGGAGGTCAGGAGAGGCCACAGTCCCAAAGCCAGGAGCAGGTTTCGGTGGGTACAGAAGGGCCACAGAGGGTCCTGCTCAGCCTGGGAGTGACACGTGGCAGGTGTGCTGTTTGGTGCCCACCAGTGCAGGCCATGCCCGCACCACGGCTCACCTGCAGGCCATGCTGTGGAGGTGGGTGAGAGCTGCACTCCTGGAGCTCTGTTCTAACACTGCTTCCATGAGCTCCCCATCACAGCCAGCCACTGCTGGCTGAATGTCGACCAGGTGCCGGGCACTGTCCCAGGTCCGTCTTCCATGTTTAGCTCAACTCATTTCTTTCCTCTAAATTATCATTATTTTTTATTTATTATTATTTTTTAAATTTGCTATAGGGCACGTGTGCTCACTAGAGAGAGAATGAGTGAGAGAGAGAGAAAGTGTGAAATCAAACCACGAGGTCCAGGATTCAAACCATAGTCCAGCCACGAGGGAGTCCAGTGCCTTAACCACCACGGCACCTGCTGGCCCCTTTTCTAAATTATTATTTAATTCCATTTGTGATTATTTTTTAAAATTTGACCAGAGAGAGACAGAAAGAGAGAGAAAGGGAAAATAAGAAACTAAGTCATGGGGCCAGCAGGCAGGATGGTGGATAAGGGCGCTGGATTCCCACATGGCCGACCATGGTTCAAGTCCCGGACCTGGTAGCTTGCTTGCTCGCTTTCCCTTTCTCTCTCTTTCTCTGGTGGTCAAATAAAAAAAAAAAAAAAACCTAACAATAACAAATGGATTAAAAAAAATAAATACTTCTTTAAAAAAAAAAAAGAAAGAAAGAAAGAAAGAAACTAAGTCACCAGGCCCAGGACTCAGCCATGTGGGAGTCCAGTGCCTTAACAACACCACCTGCCGGCCCCTAGAGCTCAACTCATTTTTTATCCACGGCAGAGATCACCAGGATTCATGGTGGTTAAGGCGCTGGACTCCCATGTGGTCGACCACAGTTCAAGTAGTGGACCTGGCGGCTTGCTTTCTCTCTCTCATAACCACATGTGCCCTATAGCAAAATAAAAAAAATAATAACAATAAATAAAATTAAATAAATAATTCTTAAAAAGAGAAAAGGTCTGCCAACCCTTCCCGCAAACCACGGCATGGCCCTGTGGATGGGAGGGAGAAGTGGGTCTTCCCCGGGACACATGGTGACCATCTGTTGATGGCCCTGAGAGCAATGGCCGCTGCCTCCCCCCCCATCAGATGCTTGCCAGGTGCCAGGGACTTCATTCACCTCACTCAGTCCTCACCACCCTCCTCTAAGGTAAGCACCCTCAATATCCCCGTTTAACAGAGGGGGAGCCTGAGGCTCAAACAGCCACATCATCAAGAGCCAATTCGGAGGGTGGGACAGGACCACTCAGAGCCCGTGACAATGGCGTGGAGGCCCACGGCATTTCCACAAAGGATACTGAAGATGATGCCACCGAAGCAGGCCGAGAAGGCCATCCGCGGGTAGCCCTGACGGGCCAGCGTGAAGTCTGAGAAGACGTCTGCATGGAGACAAGAGGGCCTTGAGCGGCGGCGAGCAGCTTCGCCGGCCCCCGGGCCCTCCTCACTCTGTCATTCTCACCACGGGCACTCGGTCAACAAACACTGACCCTAGCTGGCTGGGCGCTGTGGGGGGCCATAGCATCCTATAAGACCCAATTCCCTCTTTAATTCCTTTCACCCGGGGACAAGCAGATAGCATAATGGTTACGTGGCTGGACCCCCACATAGTCAATCACAGTTCGAATCCCAGACCCAGCTGCTTAAACTCATGCCAGGTGTATATGCGTGTGTGCCCAAAATCCCAAGGGGAGGATAGAGAGAAAGGATTGCAGCGTGGCCATCTCCCCTGGGGGCATGATTTCTCGCTTTCTGTCTCTCTGTCTCTGTCTCTCTGGCAAGCTCATATATCCTACAGCAAAATCTAAAAAAAGATGAACAATTCCTTTCACCCCGCTACCAGGAGCAACTTTGTGGGTGAGGTATGACATGCTGCTACTCATTCTTCACCCGAGTCCCAACGGCAGCTCACAGGGCACCTCTGTGTGAGTTAGGACGAGGGGAGCTAGGATTTCGCCCCAGCCCCATCTGCATGTGCTCGTGCAATGCACACGGCAGCTCACAGGGCACCTCTGTGTGAGTTAGGACGAGGGGAGCTAGGATTTCGCCCCAGCCCCATCTGCATGTGCTCGTGCAATGCACAACCCGGCCCACCTCACCTGGCTGCTGGAAGTAGGGAGGTCTGTGTGTATGCATGCACATCTGCATGCCTGTATTTATCGCACACCCATGGACACGTTAGCCGTGGCTGGCTGCAGCGGGCTCCATTCCTGCCTGAACTCTGGGGAGCCCCAAGTGTCCACACATCCCAGTGGGGAAGAGAGAGCAGCCTTTAGAATTTCCAGATCCAGCTACCGTCTAGGCCCTGTCACCCCGATGCCCGTGACAGTCACTCCAAAGTGACAGTGCGGGCTGAGCACACAGACACACAGCAGACCCCGCGTGCCCCTGTCCACGTGCAGCTCAGGCTGAAGAGCCAAACACCCCGACGCCCACATCCCGACAGGCCCCAAGTCACCTCCGATGCTGTTGCCCCAGGCGAGCAGGGTGAGCCCCAGGACGGTGTTGCTCAGCCGGAAGACCACGCCCAGGGACCGCAGGATGTTCACCACCTCCGTGGCAGCTGCATTGATCCACAGGGCGCTGGTCAGAAAGCCCAGGAAAGCGAAGAGCTGGGGAAGGAACGGGGTGTTGGATTGGGCAAGCCGACCCCAGACTCAGTTCCTCCTCTGTACAACGAGGTGAGGACAGTGTCGACCTCAGGAGGACATTGAGGGAGGGGGGAGCTCAATGTTATCACAGCGGGAAAGGGTGCATGACCACGCTCATCAGATTTCCAGCATGTGAACCAGATAACACTCATCACCCCGGAAAGTAACCCCACAGCCATGCCGCCTCCTCACCCACCCCTTCTAGTCCTGGCCAACCACTTGTCTATGAAGCTGCCTGCCATGGGCACTTCCTGTGCATGGGATCACGGTCTATGTGGTGGGTCAGCAGGTGATGCGGAGGTTCAGGTGGCTGGATCCCATGAGACCCGCAGATGGCATAATGGTTATGTCACCGGACTCCCACGTAGTCGACCAAGGTTCGAGTCCCAGTCCTGGAGGCTTAAAACTCATGCCGGACGCATGTGCATGCCCAAGATCCCAGGAGGAGAATGGGGAAGGGATTGTGGCATGGCCATACCCCCTAGGGGAGGTGATTTCTTGCTTTCATTCTCTCTGTCTCTCACTGTCTCTCTGGCAAGTGTATGTGCCCTATAGCAAAAATCTCTCTCTAAAAACATAAAACAAGAAAAACAGAAAGGCAGCTGGACCCCACATGGCTGACTGTGCAGCTCAAGTCCCAGACCAGGCAGCCTGAAAACCATGCCAGGCATGTGTGTGGGCATGCCTAAATTCCAGAGAGGAGAACGGATGAGAAGGGACTGCGGTGTGGCCATCCCCCCTGGGGGAGGTGTTTTCTCACTTTTCCTCTCTCTCTTTCTCTCTCTCGCTCTCGCCCTTTCTATCTGAGATGCATGCCCTCCAGCAAACAGAAAAGAAAAGCTACACGTGGAGTTCAAACTTGTTTGCACCAAAAGAAACTCAGACTTTAATCCCATTTTCCACAAGCTTTCTGAAGTCCCCTGGTATTAGTCAATCATAAAAGGGAAGGAAGCATCAACACATGCTACAACATGGATGAGCCTTGAAAACAGGCCAAGGAAATGAAGCCAGACACAGAAACCACATGTTGTAAGAAATGTCCATGACACGCAGAGCCACAGAGACAGGAAGCTGGAAGGAGACTGTCAGGCCCTGGGGCTGGGGAGAAGGGAAGGGACAGCTAATGGGTGTGGGGTTTCTCTGGGGATGATGAAAATGTTCTACAGTGGATTGTGGGAAGACAGCACAAATCTGTGAATAAATAAAACACATTCCATTGTTGGGGCCAGCAGGTGGCATAGTGGTTAAGGCGCTGGACTCCCACATGGCTGATCATGGTTTGAGCCCTGGACCCAGAGGTTCGAAACTTATGCAGGGCACATGTACGAACATGCCCAAAATTGTGAGAGGAGAATGGAGAAGGGATAGCGGCATGGTATCCCCCATAGTGGGTGATTTCTTGCTTTCTGTCTCTCTGTCTCTGTCTTCCTAGTGAGTGCAAATGCCCAATGGCAAAAGTCTATTAAGAAAAAAAAAGAAAAAAGAAAAAAGGGACCAGCAAATGATGTAATGGTTATGTCACTGGACTCCCACATGGCTGAGCGTGGTTCAAGTCCGAGACCCAGCGGCGTGAAACTCACGCAGGGCACGTGGGCATGCCCAAAATTCCAAGAGAAAAATGGAGGAGAAAGGATTGTGGTGTGGCCATCCCCTGCAGCAGGGTGATTTCTCACTTTCTGTCTCTGCCTCTATCTTTCCAGCAAGTGCACATACCCTATAGCAAAAATCTCTCTTAAAAAAAAAAAGAAAACAGTTAAATGACATACTTTAAATGGGTACATTTCTTTTCTAAAAAAATTTAAGAATAAATGGGTGAATTACATCTCAATAAAATATTAGGTCGTAGAAACATCATGACATATTTTTCCATGTGTTCCTATGCATAAAAAATGTGTAATATATCACACAAAGGTTGATTTCTTTTTTTTTTTTTTTAAGAGGTTTTCACAACCACAAAGGTTGATTTCTAAAAAAAAATATTAAAACAGTAAAGTATTGGAAACCAGCAGTTAGCGTAATGGCTATGTCGCTGGATTCCCACATAGCTGACTGCGGTTCACGTCCCGGACCCGGTGGCTTAAAACTCACGCCAGGCACGTGTGCGTGCATGCCCAAGATCCCAAGAGGAGAATGGAGGAGAAGGGATTGCGGCGTGACCATCCCCTCTGGGGGGTGATTTCTCGCTTTCTGTCTCTATGTCTCTCTGTCTGTCTGGCGAGCGCACGCGCCCTGTAGCGAAAACCTCTCAAAAAAAATAAATAAATAAATAAAGTATTTATTTTGCCTAAAAAAAAAAAAATGTGTAGTGACTTTTCTGATGACCCAATAAAACTGTTAACAAACAAAAAAAGAATGCTAAACAGGTACAAGTTCATTAAAAGGGGCTCTAAGTTCAGCACCCCAGTCGTCGTGGAAAGTGGTTACTGCTAAACTCTTCCCGAGGCGCGGACAGGATACTGCCCTGGGCTCCAGGGCCCGCTCAGCAGCCCTCCCAGCTGGGATACTCACCCAGTGCAGCCGGGGGGGCTCATTGTTGGACGTGGAAAAAAAAGTCACCGAAGCCACGCCCGTTCCCACAGTCACCACCACGGCCCAGACAGGAACGAGGCCACCTATCTCATAGATGCCATCTGCAGGGGACAAGAAAGGGAGCTGGGACTCTCCACGGTGGTAGCTCAGCACCAACTCCTGGCGGCCCCCTGAATGGCTGAGGAGGTCCGGGGGATGAGATCCCTAGATAAAACCCACTTATAATGGATCGTCTGGATATAGGTCTAAGTGCCCAGTGCCATTCTAAGCACTTCAAGGGAACAAAGAAATTTAAAAACACAGCCGTCCTCCAACCCTGGGGTCAGCAGGTGGTAGGATGGTTAAAGTGCTGGATTCCCACATGGCTGATTGCAGTTCAAGTCCTGGATCCAGGAGTTTTAAACTCATGCCAGGCACATGTACATGCCCCAAATCCCAAAAGGACAATGGAGGAGAAAGGGTTGTGGCATGGCCACCACCAGTACCTCACCCCTGGGAGTGACTTCTCACTTTCCCTCTCACTGTCTCTGTCTCTCTGGCGAACACACGTGCTCTATAGCAAAAATCTCTCAAAAAATAAAAATAAATAAACGAACAGCGGGACCAGCAGATGGCATAATGGTTATGTTGCTGGACTCCCTCGTAGTTGACAATGGTTTGAGTCCTGAACCCGGCAATTTAAAACTCATGCCGGGCACGTGTGTGCGTGCCCAAGATCCCGAGAGCAGAATGGAGAAGGGATTGTGGCGTAGCCGTCCCTCCAGGGGGGTGATTTCTCACTTTCTGTCTCTCTCTCTCTATATCTCTCCGGTGATCACATATCCCTATAGAAAAATCTCTCTCTCTAAAAAAAATTAACTTAAATAAATAAATAAAAATAAAAACACAGCCCCCTGTCCTCCAGTGAGTCGCATTTGAAGGAAATGACAGACGCGTGTAAAGCAGACCCTCTCCAGCCTGTGGAACTGGGGTGGGAAGGGCAAAGACTGCTCACCACTACCTCATCCCACCTCCATGGCAGACATCACTAATCAACCACCATGCAGGTGTCCAAATGAGTTTCAAGGCAGCAACCTCCAGCCAGACATTACTAATGAATGGCGCTATCCCAGGAGATGAACCTGATAGTCACACCCAATCTTACCCACTGACTCGAGCCCACACTTACTCTTTCGGTAAGTCTATTCCACACACCAATATGCTAATAAGTGATAGCATGGGCCAGCAGGTGGCATAATGGTTAAGGTACTAGACTCCCACATGGTCAACCATGGTTCAAGTCCTGGACCCAGAGGCTTGAAACTCACACTGGGTGCATATACGTGTGTGCCCAAAATCGTGAGAGGAAAATGGCACAGAAGGGATTGCAGTATGGCCATCCCCCTTGGGGAGTGACTTTTCACTTTCTGTCTCTCTGTCTCTCCGGCAAGAGCATCTACCCTATAGCAAAAAGTCTCACAATGAATAAATAAATAGGTAAATAAAATAGGGGCCAGAAGGTGGTGTAAGTCCCAGACCTGGTGGCTCACTTTACTTTCCCTCTCTCTCTCTGTCTTTCCAGTAAATTAAAGTAAAATAATAATAATGATAAATAAAATAAATCTTTAAGGAAAAAAAGAAAGAGCTGATTTGGGGTCAGTGGTGTGGTGGTTAAGGTGGCTGGGTCCCACATGACTGCTCGTGAAGTTTGAGTCCCAGACCCAGCACCTTGAAAATCACACCAGGGTGGGACCAGCAGATGGTGCTATGCTTTTGTTGCTGGACTCCCACATCACTAACTGCGGTTCAAGTCCTGGATCCGGAGGCTTAAAACTCACACTAAGTGCATGTGCGTGTGTGCCCAAAATCTTAAGAGGAGAATGGAGAAGAAGGGATTGCAGTGTGGCCATCTTCCTGGGGGGGTAATTTCTCACTTTCTGTCTCTCTGGCAAGCACATGCACCTTATAGCAAAAACCTCTCTTTAAGAAAAAGAAAAGAAAATCATTCTGAGTACATGCGTGTGCATGCCCAAAAATCACAAGAGGAGAATGGAGGAGAAGTGATTGTGGTATGGCCATCCTCCCCGGGGGGTGATTTCTCGCTTTCTCTCTCCTGCTCTCCTGGTGTGGTTGACAAGCAAACCCTGGGATGTAGGGAGGAAGAAAGTGGGCTTCCCGGGGGAGAAGACACTCACAGGCCCCAGACTGTAGAGTGAGGACCAAGACCAGGGGGCTGATGACCAGATGCAGGCAGTTGAGGGGCCGCTTCCAGTTCCGATCGTCCTTGTCTGGGTCCACGACGGGGACCGTGAGGAGCAGCAGGAACTCCACAGGAATCTGTCGAGGGGGAAAAGAACAGGCAGAATTGCAGAAGCCACAACCATGCAGGCCTCAGAAAGGCCAACAACCTGGCAAGGGACCAGCAGATGGCGTAATGGTTATGTCACTGGACTCCCATGTAGTTTTAAGCCACCACGGTTCGAGTCCCGGACCCAGTGGCTTAAAACTCATGCCAGGCACATGTGCGTGCATGCCCAAGATCCCAAGAGGAGAATGGAGAAGAAGGGAAAAAGAAAAAGAAACAAATGAAAAGAAGAAGAAGAAGAAGAAGAAGAAGAAGAAGAAGAAGAAGAAGAAGAAGAAGAAGAAGAAGAGAAGAAGAAGGAGAAGGAGAAGGAGAAGGAGAAGGAGAAGGAGAAGAAGAAGAAGAAGAAGAAGAAGAAGAACCTGGCAAAGCTGCTCCTGTTACATCCCAGTAGCTCTTGGTTCCAGCAGCACCGACTCACTTGGTTGTAAACCACCAAGACAGAGTGTTCTTACAGTTCTGGAGGGTGGAAGTCCCACCGCGAAGGCCTCTGTGCCTCTGGACGCTCGAGGCATACAGATAGAGTTTATCCTTGATACCCTAAAGGTCTCCAGTTAAACTCCAGGAGAAGCTCAGGAGGGCTGACTTCTGGCCTGGATCGTGGAAGGTGACTGCAGCTGTGCCCAGTGTCATCGAGCCCAGACACCTGCTCAGATCTAGACCCCGAGAGACACAGTGCCCAGGGAGACAGCGGCAGATCAAATTCAATCTTGTTCTCCTTTTTTGGTTTTTAGATTTTTGCCATAGGGCGCATGTGCTTGCCAGAGGGACAGGAAGAGACAGTGAGGGAAAGTGAGAAATCATACCCCAGGGGAATGGCTACACCGCAATCCTTTCCCCTCCATTCAGGATTCTGGGCACACAAACACAGGTACCTGGTATTTTTCAAGTCACTGGCTCTGGGACTCGAACTGTGTAGTTAGTCGTGTGAGATCCAGTGGCTTCACTACCACGCCACCTTCTGGTTCCATTTTGATCTTCTTATAACTCTTTTTTTTTAGAGATTTTTGCCATAGGGCACATGTACTTGCCAGAGAGACAGAGACAGACAGAAAGTGGGAAATCATGCCCCACCCCGGGGAGCGAGGCTGGCCAAGCTGCAATCTCTTTTCCTCCATTCTCCTCTTGGGATCTTGGGCACCCACACATGCACACCTGGCATGAGTTTCAAGCCTTCCGGTCTGGGACTCGAACCATGGTAGGTCACGTGGGAGTCAGTGATGTAACGATTACGCCATCTGCTGGTCCTCTCTTAATTCATTTGACCACTCCTGCACACCAGCCCTAGTTCTGCCCCGGTGCTGTCTCTGTCCTCCTTCCTCCACAGAGGGCAGGGCCCCAGGTCAGACCATCAGTCAAACTCTATGACTCGGTTTCCCTGTCATGTCCCAAGTCGTCAATCCTGAGAGGGTCTCAGCAGATAAGGGTCCCTTTCCCCACAAGGCTGGAGAGGTGGGAATGGCTACCCTCCTCTGCTGCCGTGAATCGAACAGCCCGACTCCAGGGTGCTCCTGTCCTACCTTGAACACCTTGAGGGCCCTCCAGTACACAGACTTGTTTCTCCACTTCCTGTAGTCCAGGGGGTTCAAGGCCCGGACCAGGATCTGAACTGTGGTCTCCTGGTAGAAGAGCAGCGGCCGGTACTCGTCGCCTGTGTTGGGGTGGAGAGCAGGGAGGTGCGGCCATGGCTGGCTCAGTCTCCAGGAAACCGTCCCCACCTCTACCCCATCCTCCCACTCCTCAGGAAGGAAGAAAAACCCAGGGCTGGCAGAGGGCAGATGTGGACCTCGCTCACAGCACAGGTGAGGTGGGGCGGCATGGAGCCTTCCTCCTGGGACCCAGGCCCTGGCAGGCCCCCAGCCCTGCCCCAGCACCCGCCCCACTGGGCACGGGGCACCGACTCACCGTAGTCGTAGCTGTTGGTGTTGGAAGACACCACGTCATCCTCGGCATCAGAAAGCAGCTCTGCAGGACAGGGTGTGTTAACACCAGCCGAGCCACGGGCCCGGCCCGCCTGCCCCAGGAGGTGGCCTCTGGGACCCACCCCTGGAGTCCGGCTCTGTCCCCTCTGGCCAGGGGAGGAATTGATGTCTCTGAGTCTCTTTCCTCATCCAGAAAAGGGGGCAGTACCGACCCTCCCTGGAGATGTGACTGAGAGGAAGAACACGCATGTGCCCCCAGCTAGTGCACACGCACTGATGGGTGTGTGTGTGTGTGCATGTACAAGGGCGCACTGCATACATAGTTGTGAGTGTGTGAGTACAGGGGTACGCTGTGTACATAACTGAGTGTGTGTTATATATAGGGGTATATTGTGTACGTAGTTGTGTGTGTGTGTGTTGTGTACAGGGGTGCATTGTGTATGGACTTGTGTGTGTTTACAGGGGTGCACTGTGTATGTAGTTGTGTGTGTGTTGTGTACAGGAGTACATTGTGTATTTAGTTGTGTATGTGTGTATTGTGTATGTGTGTTTATACAGGGGTGCATTGTGTATGTAGTTGTTTGTGTGTTATGTATAGGGGTATATTGTGTATGCAGCTGTGTATGTGTGTTTATACAGGGGTGCCTTGTGTATGTAGTTGTTTGTGTGTTATGTATAGGGGTATATTGTGTATGTATATGTGTGTGTGTTGTGTACAGGGGTGCATTGTGTATGGAATTATGTGTGTGCATGCACAGGAATCCATTGCATATGTAGTTGTGTGTGTGTTATGTATAGGGATGCATTGTATATGTAGTTGTGTGTGTGTATTGTGTACAGGGATGCATTGTGTATGGAATTCTGCGTGTGTGTTTACAGGGGTGCATTGTGTATGTAGTTGTGTGTGTATTAAGTATAGGGGTGCAATGTGTATGCAGTTGTATGTGTTGTGTATGTGTGTTTATACAGGGGTGCATTGTGTATGCAGTTGTGTGCGTGTGTACAAAGGTGCACTGTGTATACATTATGTGTGTGTACAGGGATATATTATGCACATACTTGTGTGTGTGTTGTTGGGACCACAATGACAGCAGTGGCCTCAAGAGACGGAGCCATCAATGAGGTGACAGATTTCTCCAGGACGGACGCAGATCTCACCTGGGGTGCCCGGCGTGGAGCAGACCCGGGACATCCTCCGTCTCCAGCGGTAGAGCCAGGTGCAGAGGACCACGGTGAGCACATAGAACACGTACAGCCCCAGGGAGCCTGCAGACAGAGGCCATGCCGTCACCAGCTGGCATCCTGGCTGTAGGGCCCAGGGAACGAGGGCTGGCGGCGGCACTGGGGCGCATGGCAGGAAGCTCCCAGAGTCGGCCTGGCCTAGCACCAGCAGGTAAGGGGCAGTGCCTTGAGCCCTCCACTCCCTCCTGCTCCCACGGCCGCCTTCCCTTCCTGCCTCCCTGCAATCCATCCATCAGGGAAGCCTGGCCTGGCACAGAGGGCGACCTCCTTCACGTGCTAGGGGCCGGGGTCCTGCTCAGAGCCCCGCAGACCCAGTCACCCAAGTGCACAACTGGGGTCAGCCAATGGGCGGCGGACAGGGCTCGGAGGGTCGCAGGAAGGCCTACAACTCCACAGCTGGGGCTCAGGCTGGGCGGCACCTGCTCCGGGCCTCCAGCCCTCACTGGGCTGCGGCCATGGGGACAGGGTGGTAACTGTCCCACTGCTGCTGGCCCCTGGGTGTCCCCACCTCCAAGCTCCACATTGCTTTTAGCAACCCTCAGTATACATAGCCCCTCATTGGCGTCTCTGAAAATCAGCCTGAAAGGACTGAGTTTGCTCGGCGCCCTGGCTGGCACTTGGTCAAACCGGGAATGGAGAATTTCCAACATGCCCTGGCTCCACTCTGCATCCCTGGAGTCAGGTCTGCCCCCTGCTGGTTGCCCCTGGCCTTCCTCGGGTCCAGGCACTTTCTGAGGCTCCCGCCCATCAGCCCTGGGCACGCGGGCAACTCACCCAGGGCCCAGGCCAGCGTGACTCTGCCGAGGTAGAGCGCGGTGAAGGTCAGGAACACGGCCCCCATGTAGAAGATGATGTCCCTGAGGAAGGGCCTGGAGGCGGCCGTGAAGGGATGCAGGATGGCGATGCCTCCGGCCACCACAGTGGTGACCAGCACACCCGCACCTGGGGAGACACACGGGGGCTCAGCCGCCCTGCACCTCTCCTGCTGCCGCCAGCACCCACTGGGGCCACTCTCACCAAACAGCGCCCCAAAGGCCAGGCTGGCTGTACGCGGGTCCGAGAAGGCCACCAGGGCGCTGAAGATGTCGGGTGCGCCATTTCCAAACGCCAGGAAGGTGACACCATGGGAGCCGCATGTCAAGGAAGGATCAGTCCAATGCCACAGCCCGCCAGGGTCTTTCCAGGGCTGTGAGCCACCACCTTGCCCCCTGGAGACGGCCCTCCCTCCTGCCGGTGTGGGACTGTGGACAAAGGATACTGCCACATTGTGGGACAGCTTGAGCGTGATGGAAATGGCCGAGAGGTTAGGGCAGAAGCTGCAGAGAAGGCGCAAACAGTAAGCGTGTCCACGGCGATGGCCCCAAACTCGGGTCACCACCCAAGTCCAGCCTACCGGGACTGCTTCCCCATCTCCAAGCTGGGCGAAAGCCCAAGGCCAAACTCACAACTTGGCTGCCGTGACGCCCAGAATCAGGAACAGGTAAAGTAGCCAGAAGACCTGGGTGGGGAGCCAGGGAGGGAAGGAGCGGTCAGTCCCGCCGGGGCACCAGCCCCTGTCCCCGTGTCCCCAAGGCAGGGCCTCACATAAAGGATGATGGCCAGAGGGAGGAGGCCGGGAGAGAAGTGGCAGAAGACGCCCTCGAGGTAGTCCAGGTAGCCTCCTTCGTTGTGGCAGTCGGGGTTGGTCTGGATGAAGCTGCAGCGGTCAGAGACATTCAGGCCACACACATCGCGACACTGCAGGAGGGAGGCACGGGGACCTCAGAGCCTGTAGGGCTTGGCCAGGCCATCTAAGCAGTTGGCATAACCTCCCTTCAGCCTGGTCTCCAGTGCACCCACTGCTTTTTACTTAAAAAAAATAAATAAATAAATAAACTTGGGACCAGTAAATGGTGTAACGGTTATGTCGCTGGACTCCCACATGGTCGACCGCGGTTTGTGTCCCGGACCCGGTGGCTTAAAACTCATGCCGAGTGCATGTGCATACGTGCCCAAGATCCTGAGAGGAGAATGGAGGAGAAGGGATTATGGCGTGGCCATCCCCCCTGGGGGGTGATTTCTCGCTTTCTATCTCTCTGGCGAGCACACAGGCCCTACAGCCAAAATCTCTCTCTAAAAAAATAATAATACAAATAAATAAATAAACTTGTGTGGGACCAGCCCGTGGCCTGGTGGGTAAGCTTGCAGAATCCGACATGGCCAACCATGTCCCAGATCCAAACCCAGCAGTTTCAAAATGCACAGGTGAGGGGCCAACAGGTGGCATGATGGTTAGGGGCGCTGGATTCCTATAGGGTTGACTGTGGTTTGAGGCCCGGACCTGGTGGCTTGCTATCTTACTTTCCCTCTCTCTCTGCCCTTCTCTTGTCAAATTAAAAATAAATAAATAAATACATAAAATTAAACAAAATAATTCTTAAACACACACACACACACACACACACACACACACACACACACACAGGACCAGAAGATGGCATAGCGATTATGTCGCTGGACTCCCACATGGCTGATCGTGGTTCAAATCATAGGCCTGAAGGCTTGAAACACATGCCAGGCATGTGTGCATGCATGCCCAAAATCCTGAGAGGAGAATGGAGGAGAAGGGACTGCGGTGTGGACACCCCTGGGAGGTGATTTCTCTCTTTCTGTCTCTGTCTCTCTGGCAAGTGCACGTTCCCGTAGATAAAAAAAAAAAAAAAACTCTCTGAAAAAATAAAATAAAATAAACACCAAGCACGTGTGCATGCTCAAAATCCCACAAGGTGGGAAAGATGAAGCAAAAAGGATTTGGGGGTGACCATCCTCACTCAGGATGCTGTCTGTTTTATCTCTGTCTCTCTCTGGTGAGTGCACACACCCTCTGCCAAATTAAAAATAATAATCATAGAGGCCAGCAGAATGGTTAAAGCACTGGACTCCCACATGGCTGACTGTGGTTCCAGTCCTGAACCTGGCGGCTTGAAACTCACGCCAGGCACAGGTGCGTGCATGGCCAAAATCCTGGGAGAAGAATGGAGGAGAAGGGATTGTAACATGGCCATCCTCCCTGGGGGGTGATTCCTCACTTTCCTTCTCACTGTCTCTCTCCTCTCCAGTAAGCCCATGCACCCTATAGCAAAAACCTAAGTAGTAATAATAAACTTGTGTTTGAGGGGCCAGATGGTGACGTGGAATAACACAACTGGAATCACATGAGAAATTCCTGGGATTGGATCCGGGGCCCCTCCTGGACACAGCAGGTGGGCATGGACACCTGTGAGACAGGCTAGCTGAGGATGGGGGTGGATCATGGTGTGAAGGCCCTGTTGAGGGGGCCCGCTCTCTCTTTCATGGAAGAAATAAATAAATTTTTTTTTTTTTTTTTGGAGAGGTTTTTGCTATAGGGTGCGTTCACTCGCCAGAAAGACAGAGACAGAGAGACAGAAAGCGAGAAATCACCCCCCAGGGGGATGGCCACGCCGCAATCCCTTCTCCTCCATTCTCCTCTCAGGATCTTGGGCACGCACGCACACGCACCCAGCATGAGTTTAAGCCTCTGGGTCCAGGACTCAAACCACGGTTGACTACGTGGGAGTCCAGCGACATAGCCATTACGCTAACTGCTGGTCCCAGAAATAAACTTTTAAAAATAAAGAAAGAAAAATAAACCTGTGTTTGAAATGAACAGAAGTAATGCATGTTTGTTTCAAAACCCAAAAAATTCAAATACTATACAAAGATGTCTAAACTCCTCTTTCCATTCCTGCCCTTCATACTCGTCTCAACCATGATCAGTCTGGAGCGCATCCTTACGCTTCTCGGTCAAGTTACATTTGCTTATACACCCCGCTACTCAGTTCGTTACAAAAATGTGCCCATCCTAACCTCTTATTCCTGCAACTTGCTTTTACCACTGAACATGAACACACATTGGTACACACCATAAAGTGAAAATGTAATGAGCGATTTCTCTACGCCAGGAACAGCGCTCAGAGCTTAAACCATTTCTCAGTTAGGGCGAGCAGCTGGTATGGTGGTTAAGGTGCTGGGTTCCCACATGGCCGACTGAATTTAGCATCCTGGACCCAGCAGCTTTAAAATGACACTGGGCACATGTACGGAGGAGAGGGGACTGCAGTGTGGCCATGCCCCCAGAGGGTTATCCTTCATATTCCCTCTCTCTCTGTCTCTCTCCTGTGAGCACGCGCACCCTATGGCAAAAACCTAAAAAAAAAAAAAAAAACTCAATTAATCCGCACAACATCCTGACAGGTGATCAG
>NW_006159817.1:1250671-1266074 GCF_000334495.1 Tupaia belangeri chinensis | reverse complement strand
GAACCAGCAGTTAGCGTAATGGCTATGTCGCTGGACTCCCACGTAGTGGACCGTGGTTCGCGTCCTGGACCCGGTGGCTTAGAACTCACGCCGGGTGCGTGTGCGTGCGTGCCCAAGATCCCGTGAGGTGAATGGAGGAGAAGGGATTGCGGCGTGACCATCCCATCTAGGGGGTGATTTCTCGCTCTCTGTCTCTCTGTCTCTGTCTGTCTGTCTGGCGAGCACACGCGCCCTATAGCAAAAACCTCTCCAAAAAAAAAAAAAAGGAAACTGAGACAATGGTAGAGTCAGAGCTTGAGGCTCAGGTCCTTGGCTCCCCACAAAGGCTTTTTTTAAAAAAATAATTATTTTATTTAATTTTAGTCATTGTCATTATTAGTATTTTTTTTTAAGTTGACCAGAGAGAGACAGAAAGAAAGAAAGTGAGAAAGCAAGCTGCCAGGTCCGGGACTTGAACCACCATCAGCCATGTGGGAGTCCAGCTGCCTTAACCACCATGCCACCAAGCCGGCCCGGGCAAAGGCTTTTTTTAACCCCAGCAGAGTATTTTATACTCCAGATGATGCATACGTGAGATAAGCATTTCCTCACTGTAGGCACGTGAGTCTGATTTTCAACATCGCCAATGAGGAACTTCCTTGCACATGACCCTCTGAGTACATGAGATTATTCTATCAGAGAGAATTCTGGAAGTGAAAGTGCTGAGTCGAAGGGTATTCCACTCTAGGTTCCTCTAGAAGGGAGTTCCGGGATAGAGAGTCAGATGTAGTATATTGAGGAGATTTGAGAAACGTTAATATAGATACAGAGAAGCAGGAAAGCAAGGGTTACTAGAGCTCAGTACCAGAGGCAAGGGAGCTGGGGTATTTATACTGGTGTAAATACCCTAGCTCTGATCAGTCAGTGGGTAAGGACGACTGGGATGCAGAAATTAATTCCCCAGCACTTCCAGGCTACATGGCAGCTTTGGAAAAAGATACTGACAACTATGGGGTCGTTGGAAAAGTCATGATGTATTTCAAATGAGTCATGACTTTTCCAACGACCCAAGAGAAGTCAACAAAAGTCCACTGAAAGGTGTGGTCCAAAGATTATGAACAGAGCCCTAAAAATATCTGTCGGCAAGATAAGGATCTTAAAAAATTTTTTTATGCTATAGGGCGTGTGTGCTCACCAGAAAGAGACAGAGAGAGAGAGAAAGAGAGAGAGAGATAGGAGAAAGTAGCCTCCAAAGAGGATGGCCATGCCACAATCCTTTCTTCTCTATTCTCTTCTTGGGATTTGGGCCAAACACCCACACTCTCCCAGTGTGTTTCCAAGCTGCCGTGCCCGGGACTCAAACTGTGAAGCTGGCCATGTGGGATCTAGCCATGTTAACCATCATGCCCACCACCTGGCCCATATCTTTCTTTTTACATTTTGTAAAAATATATTTCTTTCACGAAAGAGGGAGGGGAAGAGAGACAGAGGCAACCCTGAGAAGGTCTTCGTGCCACAATCCTCCTCCCAGCCTCAGCCAACCGGGATCACGGGCACACACATGCCTGCTGTGTACAGGGAGACCTCAGGCAGTGAATCTGGAACCTCCTCACATGGCTCTAGCATCATAGAGTGCTAAGCCACCATCCTAGAGTGCTGGCCTGGGATGAGTAACTGAAACACTGATGGGTTTCCAAAACACCCTCTCCGGTTCTACCGAAATACACTCCCACCAGGAATGGAAAACAGTTCTCCTGAACTCACAGCAAGGCTGGCATGAGAAGTCTTACTCAGACCAATTAGCAACAGTAATCTCCTTGTTAAATTGCAAGGTCTTGATTACAAATTAAGCGCTCTTTTCATGTGTTAATGGCCCTTTGTATTTCTTCTTTGAACTGCCAGATTTTCCAATTAGAATGAGGGTTTTTTCTGACTGTTTTGTAGCAGCTCTCTATGTAAGGCCATCCATCAGCTCTATGTTGGATTGAGTATTTCCTCGTCTCGAGCTATTTTTTAGAGAGATTTTTGCTATAGGCACAAGTGCTTGCTGGACTGCTGGAAAGAGAGGGGGGTTGGCTTGTGGCGTGTGATTGTGGTGCTAGACTTCCACATGGCCGACCCTGGTTCAAATCTTGGACCTGGTGGCTTGCTTTCTCACCTTCTCTTCTCTCCCTTTCTCTCTCTCTCTCTCTCTCTCTCTCACACACACACACACACACACACACACACACTGTTCCTCTCTGGTCAAATTAAAATAAATTAATTAAAAGTTAAATAATTATTTAAAAAGAGAGAGAGAAATCAGTCCCCAGCAGAGATGGCCACACTGAAATCCCATTTCCTACATTCTGCTCTTGAGATTTTGGACACACACACACACACACACACACACACGCCAAGTGTTTGAGTTTCAAACTGCTGGTTTCAGGACCTGACCCAGGATCAGCCATGTGGGAATCTAGTGCCTTAATGACTATGCCACCTGCTGGCCCCTAAATCTTTATTTTTTAATTGTCAGAGGGCACGTGTGCTCTCCAGAGACAGAGAAACAGAGGGGGAGAGAGAGAGAGAGAACCCTCACATCCCAACCCTTCCCCATCCTGTTGGGATTCACACACACACACACACACACACACACTGAGCCACTGAGGCTGGGATTCAAACCTCAGGTGGTCATGTGGGATCTCTTCCCTAACCACTAGGCTAACAGAGCCCCTCTTAAACGTTTTGCTCAGGGGCCGGGGGGTGGTGTGGTGTTTGAGGTGCCGGACTGCCAGATGGCCGATCGTGGTTCAAGTCCTGGACCCAGTGGTCCCCAAATCACAACAAATAAGTAGATAAATAAATATATCAAAGTTTTTTTTTTTTTTAAATAAATGACTTTTTGCTCAAAAGCTTGGTCCATACCATCTCACACCCATCAACATGGCTACTATCAAGAACAAGTAAACAAAAAAAAAAAAAAGAGGAAAATAAATGATGATGAGGTGTGTAGAGATTGGATCCCTGGGCACTGCTGGCAGGAATGTAAAATGGTGCAGTTGCTAGCTATATAAAGCAGTATGGCACTTCTTCAGGGGAAAAAGGTATGTTTTTTTAGAGAGATTTTTGCTATAGGGCACAAGCGCTCACAGAGAAACAAGGATAGACAGAAAAGAAAGACAGAAAGTGAGAAATCACGCTCCAGAGAATGGCCACGCCACAATCCCTTCCCCTCCATTCTCCTCTTGGGCTCTTGGGCACACACACACACACATGTGCACTCCATGAGTTTTTTTAAGTTGCTGTGTTCAGGATTCAAACCGTGATCAACTACGTGGGAGTCCAGGGACATAACCATTACGCCGTCTGCTGGTCCCATCCTCAGAAAAGAAACAGGGGCTGGCAGGTGGAGTAGTGGTTAAGGTGCTGGCCTCCCACATGGCTGACCACTGTAGGTTGAATCCTGGCCCCTGCGGTTTGCTTTCTCACTTTCACTCTCTCTCTCTGTCTCTCTCGGGTAAGCACACATGCACTGTCGCAAATTAAAAAAAATAATAATGATGATACAAAAAATTAAATAATTTAAAAAAAAAAAAAGAAAAAGGAAATTAAAAACAGAATTACCACATGATCCAACAATTCTATTTGTTTTTTTTTTAAGAGAGATTTTTCCTATAGGGCATGTTCACTTATTGGAGAGACAGAAAGGGAGAAACCACCACCCAGAGGGATAGCCACGCTGCAATCCCTTCTCTTCTCTTCTCCTCCCATGCGCTTGGCATGAGTTTCAAGCCTCTGAGTACGGGAATCGAACTGCAGTCAATCATGTGGGAGTCCAATAAAGGAACCATTACGCCATCCGCTGGCCCCTGGCCCAGCAATTCTACTTTTGAGTATATACCCCAAAGAACTGAAAACAGGTCCCAAAGAGATATTTGTCCGCCTGCGTTCACAGCAGCAGTCCTTGCAATAGCAAAGGTTTGGAAATAACCCAGAGTTTCATGGGATGGAGGAATGGCTGGACGAGGCGGGCACTGTTTTCACACGCCACCACCCGGGGCCTTCCCCTCGGAGCACTTGCCACGTCTTGTTTAACATCTGCCCTTCTCCCCGTCTTGCATAGTGCTCTGCACACAGTAGGTCCTCTTACCTCTGTCCGCACACCGTGCATCACACCTGTCTTCCTAAGTGACCTAGGAGGTTGGCACAATGATCGCCCCTCACGGGTCAGGAAGGTGGAGGCCCAGAGACGGGGATGTATCCAGGGACCTTACACAGCACACCCTGGCTGGGTGGTTTCAGTCTCGGTCTGCTGATGTTATTCGCTGAAACTGCTGGGCAGACTGCCAGCGGGCAGAGAGTCTCTCTCCTGACCTCTTCCCACTTCCTGCCCTCCCTTCTTCCCCTCCTGGGGTCAGCCAGGGAGGACTCCTCTCGCAGAATGAGTCAGCAGGGCAGACCCCCAGATCTGGCCTCTAGCTGGACAGCCACTCCTCCCCCGGGCCCTGCCTGGTTCAACCTCCTCCTGCCCTTCCCATTCTCTTCCTCTCACTAACTCAGTCCCAGGGAAGCCAGGGAGAAGCGCCACTCTCAGGGTTTAAGCTAGACAGGAAAGGGCTAGATCTGAGAGCCCTGGGGGCCAGGCAGATTATGAGCGTCTGAAACCACAGGGTGCTGGGAAGTGCATGCGGGCTGAGAGCCAAGAAAGAAGCCCTGAGCTAGCCCCTGGGGCTTTCAGCCCTGCTCCAGTAGAACAGGTGCAGAGGACAGGGCCAGCTAAGGAGGTTAGGGCCCTGGGTTTAAGAGGGAGTTCTGCCACCAGTGTGCTGCGTGGCCTTTGTAAGCTCCCTGAGGTCTCTGGGCCTCGGTTTCTTTGCTTATGGAGTGGGCTTCCTCAAACCCGCTCTGATGGCTGTCACTTAGGGCATAATGTAATAGGTTATTGGAAAAACCATAACGTATTTCTGTGTTTTTCTGTGCAAAAACGTATCATGACTTTCCTGACAGCCTAATAGGAATACAGACCAGCAAAGTCCACATGGGTCTGTGAGTGAGCTAGGCAACCAAACATGTGGGAATCAAGACAACATGTTTAGGGACCAGCAGATGGTGTAGCGGTTACATTGCTGGACTTCCATACAGCCGACCGTGGTTCGAGTCCCGGACACAGAGGCTTGAAACTCACACTGGGTGTGTGATGGGGGGATGGCCACACTGCAATCTCTTCTGCATTTTCCTCTAGGGATTTTGGGCATGGATGCACACACGCGTGGCATGAATCTCAAGTCTCTGGGTCTGGGACTCAAACCACAGTCGAGTTCATAATAGTGAGAGGAGAAGGGATTGCGGTGTGGCCATCCTTCCTAGGGGAGGCGATTTCTCACTTTCTGTCTCTCTCTCTCTCTCTGGTGAGCGCACACACCCTCTAGCTAAAAAATCTCTCTAAAAAACTTTTTTTTTTTGGAGAGTTTTTTGCTATAGGGCACGTGCACTTGCCAGAAAGACAGAGAGAAACAAAAGCAAGAAATCACCCCCCCCAGGGGGATGGCCACGCTGCAATCCCTTCTCCTCCATTCTCCTCTCGGGATCTTGGGCACGCACGCACACATGCCTGGTATGAGTTTAAGCCACCGGGTCCGGGATGCGAACCACGGTCATCTACATGGGAGTCCAGCGACATAGCCATTATGCCAACTGCTGGTCCCAAGAAGACAACGTTTTTAAAGCCTTTCCATCTGTTAGTACCCATCAAGAAAGACTCAAGGTCATGTGATGGTGTAGTGGTAACACAGACGGACCCACCTGGGAGGGGTCCTGAGTGGGTTTGGATTCAGTATGGGGCAACCACAAGTTCACATCCCCGCTGTACCACTTCCTCACGGCCACCACTATAGTCTGGGTGCCCCCCTCACACACCAGCAGCTGGCGTGGTGGTTAAGGAGCTAGACTCCTACACAGTAGATTGTGGTTCGAGTCCCAGATCTGGAGGCTTGAAAGTCATGCCAGGCACATGTGTGGGTGTGCCCAAAATCCCAAGAGGAGACTAGAGGAGAAGGGATTGCAGACAGGCCATCCCCCTCTGGGCGTGATTTCCTGCTTTCTGTCTCTCTGTCTCTCCAGTGAGCACATGTGCCAGCCTCTACTCAAAAACTCCCCACCCCCCCCCCAAAAAAAAAAAAAAAAAAAAAAAGGAAACCTAGTGATGTGGGAGGTAATGCTTTTGGAATAATTAGGCGATCAGGGGAGAGCCCCGGTGACAGGCTCCCGGAGGGTTTATATGACACACACATAGATACAGTCGCGTGCACTCTGGTCTCTCATGACATAACGCCCTGCAGGCCTCAGGACCCCACCAACAGGGAAACCCTTACCAGGTGTGGTCCCTGAACCCTGGACCTCCAAACGGGAGCCGAAGAAATCTCCACAATCTCCAGACTCAGGCACAGCCACCCTCAGCTCCCTGGGCCCCGGCATCCTCCTCTGTGGCACAGAGAGCGTCACAGCCACCTCAGGGGATGCGCGGGAGGAGCAGTGATTTGGGCACAATGCCAGCCCAAGAACACGATGACTCAGGAGGATTACCTGCCGCACACCGCAGCTCACCCACTCCTCCCGTCCCCTCGCGGCACACTCCAAGAGGCAGCAATTTAATAAACAGTAACCACAAACCACCTTCCCATCTATAAAATGGGTTTAACGGCCTGTTTGTCTGCCTCAGAGGGTGGCCATGAAAGCACTTTCCTGCCCTACAAAGTAGGTGTGGGCACGGAAACTCTAAACTTCTTTTTTTTTTTTTTTTAAGAAAAGTTTTGCAATAGAGCATGTGTGCTCGCCAGAAAGACAGAGAGAGACAGAGAGACAGAAAGCGAGAAATCCCCCCCCCGTGGGGGGATGGCCATGCCGCAATCCCTTCTCCTCCATTCTCCTCTCGGGATCTTGGGCACGCACGCACATGCGCCCGGCGTGAGTTTAAGCTGCCTGGTCCAGGACTTGAACTGTGGTCGACTATGTGGGAGTCCAGCGACATAGCCATTATGCCATCAGCATCTGCTGGTCCCAAAAACTCTCAGCTTAAGGGCTGGAGTGCGGGATTCCTGTCAGAGAAAACACATAGCAAGAACTCTAGCTCCTGCAGCTGGAGGGGACTCCAGGGGCCACCTTTCATTTATTTTTAATTTGACTTCTTTCTTCCATGAGCGAGGAAGACCGAGAGAGAGGATACAGAAAGAAAAAGACAGCCCCTCTAATAGGTTCGCAATGCCACCATACCCCCTAGCCTTCGACCAGCCCAGATCATGGGCATACGAGTGCCCAGGATACTCAGGGAGGCCTGTGGACTTGAACCAGGAACATTTCCAGGTGGGTCAGCCTTGAAGAACATCACTTTACTTTTGAGAGAGAGAGACTTTTGCTATAGGGCACATGTACTCGTTGGAAAGACAGAGACCGAGAGAGAAAAAGTAAGAACTAACCCCCGGGGGGATGGCCACACTGCAACCCTTTCTTCTCCATTTTTCTCTAGGGATTTTGGGCATGGATGCACACACGCCTGATTTGAATCTCAGTCTTCGGGTCCGGGACTTGAACCCTAATCGGCCATGTGGAAATCCAGCACCTTAACCACCACGCCACCTGCTGGCTTACAGGTCATTTCATGTTCCCACTGTACCACCATCTGACCCAGGGGCTCATCCTGAGCCATCTCTCTGGATCTGCTCTCTGGGTTCCCTTGCAGACGTGAGAGTGGATCCTACAGCCTGCCTCGGTGGCCCTGGGGGAAGCCTTCCTGCCTTCCACTCCAGTGTCTCCACTGCTCCTCCTGGGAGCTCTTCCACTCCAGTGTCTCCACTGCTCCTCCTGGGAGCTCTCCATTCAGGTCAGTAGCACCTCCAGGCCACCGGTGGGTCAGGCCAGGAACCTGGAGCCACCAACTCCTCCCTTTCTCCCACCACTTGGTCCTTCCACCTAATCGGCCAGTCTGACCTGCCCACCATGTCCCCAGCATTTATTCCAGATCCCACAGCTCCTTCCCCAGCTCCTACACGGCGCTCTCTGGCCTGGAAGATGCAGGAGCCTCCCCACTGCCTTCTCTGCTACCACTCTCTCCCCCCTCCATCCATTCTCCCCAGAGCGGCTAGAGAGAGTCTTTGAAGAAATAAATCAGATTTCCCCACTTCTCTGCTTAAAATGCTCTACTGGCAGGGCCAGCAGGTGGCATCGTGGTTAAGATGTTGGACGTCCTCATGGCCAACTATGGTTCAAGTCTTGGACCCAGCAGCTTGAAACTCACACCAGGCGCACACGTATGTATACCCAAAATCTGGAGCAGAGAATGGAGAAGGGATTGTGGCATGGCCATCCTCCCTGGGGGGGTAATTTCTTGCTTTCTGTCTCTCTGGAGAGTATGAGCACTCTAAAAGCAAGCACACACACACCCACACACACCTACCAAAAAAAACCCGCTACTGGCTTCATACTGTCCTAAAATGATTCTCACCTCCTCATCTCAGTGTGTAAGGCCTTTTGTACTCTGGCCACCACTACCCCTCCATCCTCCTTTTAACATCCTTCCCCTTGCTCACCCTGTTCTAGTTCCTGGAGGCATGAGTTCCTGAATACCGCATGAAATGTCCTTGACTCTAGCCTCAGGCTGGGGTGGGACAGGCTTTCAAGGGGGAGCTGCCTGTATCTTCTGGCCTCTTTGCTGTTCCAGAAAGCACGGAGCTTGCTCCAGTGTCAGGGCCTTTACGCTTGCTGGGCCCTTTGCTGGAAATGTTCTACCGTTAGAATCTAGAAGCAGCTTCCTCTCTCCATTTAGAGCTTGGCTCCAGGGTCACTTCCTCCTCACAGGAGCCATCTGCTACTACCCAATCTTCTCTTTTCTTTCTTTCTTCTTTTATAAAGAGGCTTTTGCCGGGACCAGCAGTTAGCATAAGGGCTATGTTGCTGGACTCCCATGTAGTCAACCATGGTTCAAGTCCTGGACCCGGTGCCTTAAACTCACGCTGGGAGTGTGTGCATGCATGCCCAGGATCCCGAGAGGAGAACGGAGGAGAAGGGATTGCGGCGTGACCATCCCCCCTGGGGGGTGATTTCTCGCTTTCTGTCTCTCTGTCTCTCTCTGTCTGTCTGGCGAGCGCACGCGCCCTACAGTGAAAATCTCCCAAAAAAAAAAAAAAAAAAAAAACTCTCAAAAAAAAGAGAATTTTGCCTTAAAGTGCATGCACTCTCCAAGGAAGAGAGAGACAGAGACAGTGAGAGAGAAAGTGAGAAATTACCTCCAGGGGAGATGGCCACATAGCAAACCCTTCTCCTCCATTCTCCTCCTGGGATTGTGGGTATGCATGCACATGTATCCGGCGTGATTTTCAAACCACCAGGTTCAGGACTCTAACTGTGATCGGCCATGTGGGAGTCCAGCGACACAACCACTACACCATCTGCTGGCCCCGTGATCGCCCCATTTGAAATCGCTGGAAATGCTCCAGGCTCCCCTCCTCTATCTGACCTCACCATGTTCTATTGATCCTCCTTGGACCCCACCATGTTCTATTGACCCAGGGAAGTGACACTTAGCCCAGCACCACCTGAAATTTACATTTCTTTCTTTCTCCCTTGCCCAGGAGATGTCTGCTCCCCCAGCCCGAGGGCGGAGCTTGCTGCTGACATGGTTCCCTGGCGTCTCCCAGGGCCCAGCTCAATGTCCAGCCCATAGCAGATGACCAATCAACAGTTGTGGATTGGATGAATGCAACCCTGCCCGACCCCAGCTTCCTGTCTGGATACTCACATCTACTGTGGCTGTCTGGTTCACACCTGCAGCTGGAAACCGGAGGCTAATGTGGGTCCCTGCGTCTGGGCCCCAGGCCCCAGACACTATCTCCACCATGGGTGGCAGACAGAGTACTCAGCAAGCGGTGTAGATTCCGTCACCTGCAGGCCACCAGCCCCCAAGGGCTGGCCGTCACTCGGCCTTCCCCTTTTGCGATACTTCGGTTCCAAATGCTGGCGGCTCCAGTGGCCTGTGGGGTGGGCATGAGAAGGGCGGACAGTGTCCCTGGTAACTTCAGGACCAACAGGGGTCTGAAAACCTTTCCAGAGAAGGAGCTGCCTGCTGTCTTCCCCTCTCCAAAGGAAAGCCAACGCAGACACCCACCTGCTGGGTGGAGGCCCAAGCCCAGGCCCTTGCTCATTCTGCATGCAGATTAGACATGCTCCTCCCCTAGCACCTCTAGGAGGTTTCCCCAAAAGCCTACTGCACCCCCAGCATAAGGCCAGAATATCAGAATTAGAAGGGGGCAGAGACTTTGGACGGGATCCAGAGATTCATGGCTCCAGGGGCCAGCTGGGTGACCTAAATTCGGGAAGTGAGCAGTGGTGGGGACTGGGCAAGGCCTCAAAACTAATAAACAAGCACATGCTTCTGCGGGTGAGCAGGCACTCCGAGCCACCAGTTGCCACCTGGAAAGGCTAGCCTGGTACCCTGGAGGGAACCCACTACGCCAGGCAGTTGTTACGTGTCTTACAACGGGATATGCGCTTTGCAGAGATGACCTCATTTAATCCTAGTAAAATGCAGGGTGTCGGAAAGGGGGCGGGTGCTGGTAGTACGTCCGCTTTACGGGTGAGCAAACTGAGGCTGGGTGAGCAGAAGCCAGGCTTGTTTGCTAAGCCACTGCCACCATACCTCTTCATCCAGCCCTAAGGACAAGTGTGGAGATATTATCACCTTGGCCCCGCCCCTTTCACAGAGGAGGAAGTGGGGGGGGGCTCCGGGATTTAGGTAATGAATCCAAGGTCACTGGCAAGGTGGTCACAAAGTAACAGATTTTCTCCTCCAGGTGGGGAAACCGAGGCCCAGAGGGAAGTGAATTGCTCCGAGTCACAGTCCCTTAGCAGCCGAGCTGAGCTGGACAGATCTGCCTCATCCTTCCACACCAACAGAAAAATGGCTTCAGTCCCTTCCAGAGCAATTACATTTTTAAAAAAGGGCCTTGGCAAATTAACATTCTTCTTTTGGCTGCTGCACAGGGTCTGGGATGAGCACGTTTTACTTTGCAATCAGAAATAACAACATGGTTCTGTTTCCCTGACCACATCTTGCACAGACATTTCTCAACGCCCTAGTGGCTGAGGGGAGGAGAGACCGGGACAGGAAGACGACAGAAAGGGAGCCCGTCCCACCGCCAGCCCTCACCTGCTGCCGGGAAACTGGGAGGGTATGGCTCTTCCCTCTTCAGTGGTTCTCTCGAACTGTCTTCCACTTGGCACAGAATTGGAACCGGACTCTTCGGGTTTCCAACCGGTCTCGGCTACTGCGTGGCCTTGGGAAGTCACATCGCCTCTCCGAGCCTCGGATTCGTCATCTGTAAAGTGGACATAAACGCTGGCTGTCGGGTATACAATGAAAGTTCGCGTCCCTGGGGTCCCCAGCTCCTGAGGATCAGCGTGTGTCTCGTCTCTACCAGTTGCCGATTTCTTTTACTCACTGCGAGCGAGCATTTTACTGAGCGACTTCTGCATGGCTGAGCAATGCCATGCGCTCGCAAGGTTGGCAGCCTCGGTAGGAACCGGCGGGCCAGGCCACCCGGGCTGCGCTTTCCAAGCTGAGACCCCGGGAGGTCTCTGCGCTCCGCTTCCTAAGCCGGATGGCTGTTGAGAAGTTGTACTCGGGGTGTGCGGGTACCCCGGAGGCGCGGTTCATCTTACCTCGAGCCGGGTCTGGGATCCGCAAACTCTGAGCCTCAGCCCTTCTGGACCTCGCGGCCTTCCCGGTCCTAGCCCACCAGCCCGCGCCACCCGACCTTCCACCCCCGGCGGCAACTGACCAGGGCGCCCCGCCCGCTGCAGCGTCCTGGGCTCCTACCCCGCGGGCCGGGTGCTGGCTTCGGTTCGCCCCGCCCAAGCCACGCCCAGACACGCCCCTCTGGGGGCTCGCCACGCCCCTGTCCTTAAAGGTACAGGCTCCAGCGGAGGACCCGTGGATCCAACTCTCCCCTCCCTCCGCAACCTGCAGTTTCTGCGTTGTTCAAAGGTGAGCGAGGATGGGTAAAGACAGCAAGAGGCTGGAGAGCGATCCTCAGAGGATGCTCTTCTCGAGGGTGGGCTGGGCAAGAGGGTGTGAAACTGCTTGTGGTAATAAACGGTGATAAGGAGTATTTAAGAAGATCCCAGAAGATGCAAATACTCAGGCTGTCTTACCTGAAATGCCTCTATTGGTGCTCCTGACTGGGCTCAGCATCTGTCTCTAGTAGTATCACTTTTAGAAGAATATGGGTGGGCTGGACCAACAGGTGGCATGGTGGTTAAGGGCGCTGGACTCCCTCCCACATGACTGACCATGGTTCGAGTCCCGGACCTGGCAGCTTGCTTTCTCACTTTCTCTCTCCCTCTCTCACTCACTCACTCTGCCCTTCTTTGGTCAAAACAAAATACATAATAAAGAAGAATATGGGTTGTCTAGCCCATGGCCTGGTGGTTAAGGCAGCTGGATCCCACCTGGCAGAATGCTCTGTTGGAGTTCCAGACCCTGCAGCTGGAAAGACATGGTGGGCATGCGAGCATGTCCAAATCCCAAAAAGAGGATGAGTTGGAGGAGAAGGGATTGCAGCATGACCATGCCCCATTCGGGATGTTTTTTCCCTCCTTCCCTTTTTCTCTCTGGAGAGCACATGTGTCCTCTGACCAAAAAAAAAAAAAATTTTTTTTAGAGAGATTGTTGTGTGGCCGACAGGTGGTGTGGTGGTTAAAGGCTCTAGACTCCCACATGACCGACTGTGGTTTGAGTCCCAGACCTCATGGCTTGCTTTCTCACTTTCCCTCTCTTTCTCTCTCACTCTGTCCCTTTCTGGTCAAATTAAAAGAAAGAAAGTTAAATAAAATAATTCTCAAAAAAAATGATAGATTTAGTTTTTCCAAAAGCTAAACAAACAAATAAATACCTTAAAATAAGACCTCAATTTGTTTTCTTGCCTTCTTTGTTTTTTAGAGGTTTCGCTATAGGGCACGTGCGCTCGCCAGACAGGCAGAGAGAGACAGAGAGACAGAAAGCAAGAAATCACCACCCAGGGGGGATGGTCACGCCACAATCCCTTCTCCTTCATTCTCCTCTCGGGATCTTGGGCACGCACGCACACGCTCCTGGCGTGAGTTTTAAGCTACCGGGTCCGGGATGCAAACCGTAGTCGACTACGTGGAAGTCCAGCGACATAGCCATTACACTAACTGCTGGTTCAATTTGTTTTCTTGCCTTCTATGGATGTTTAATCAGTCTATTTCCCTCCCAGCACATACATCCATAATCTAAGTCATCATTTATCCACTTATTTCCTGTATTTTATAGAGAGAGAAAGCAAGAAACCACCCTGCAAGGGGGATGTCCACACCACAATCCCTGGTGGCTTAAACTCACGCCGGACGCGTGTGCATGCATGCCCAGGATCCCAAGAGGAAAATGGAGGAGAAAGGATTGCGGTGTGGCCATTCCCCCTGGGGGGTGATTTCTCGCTTTCTGTCTCTCTGTCTCTTTCTGGCAAGCGCACGCGCCCTATAGCAAAAACCTCTCCAAAAAATAAAATAAAGTAAAATAAAATAAATAAATAAAAGAAGAATGTGGTGAACAGATCAAGACAGGAGAGTCAGTGGTCGGCTTCTTCTGACATTCATCTCTCACTCTGGCCGTTTCCCCATCTCTTGGGAAAGTTCTGGTCATTTCTGCTTTTCCTTCAGCTAGGGATGAGGGTAGGCAAGGGCTGGAGCTGGAGGCGATAAGGCTGGGGGTAAGTGTCCCACCCCCTGCCTGCAATCTGTAATCACACAGGTCTCATCCTGCCTCTTCTCTCTTGTTTCTTTCTTTTTCTTTTTCTTCAGAATTATTCTATTTGACCTTATTTATTATTAATTTAAATTTGACCAGAGAGGGACAGAGTGAGAAAGAGGGAGAGAGAGAGAAAAAGAAATCCAGGATTCGAACTGCCGTCAGCCATGTGGGAGTCCAGAGTCCCTTAACCACGATATCACCTGCCGGCCCCCTCTCTTGTTTCTTTCTATTTGTCAGAGGGTGTGAGGGCTTACCAGAGAGACACAGACAGCAGGACAGGGGAGGAAGCACCCCTCCAAGTGGAGTGTGATCATGTGGCAATTCCCTCTCCTCCATTTCTCCATCCTGTTGAGATCTGGGGCAGTTGTACACATGCCTGGCCTGTTTTTCAAGCCTTCGGGGCAAGATTCTTTTTTTTTCTCTCTCTCTCTCTCTCTTTTTTTTTTTTTTTTTTCGAGATCTGATCTTATTTCTTTCTTTCTCATGAAAATCTTATTTTTGACTGGATTCAGACTTACAAGTAGAAGCTCTCAGAGAGGACAGCCTGCATCTCTTTGCAATCTGTTCTTGACGTTTTTCTTTAGCCCTCTTCAATCTCTTGGCCAAAAGCTGAGCATATTCTGCTGCCTCTTCCTTATTTTGCTGAGTACGTTGTTTCTTGGGAGCAATACGCCGGCGTTGGTGCTGCAGGACACGGGGAGTCACAAGATGCTGAATCTTAGGTGCCTTGGTCCTAGGCTTCTTACCTTCTTTATGTAAGGGCTTTCTTCCAACATATTGGTGGACATTGTCTTCTTTAGAGAGACTGAAAAGTTTTCGGATTCTGCTAGTTCTCCTGGGCCCCAGGCGATGAGGCACAGTAGTATCAGTCAGTCCCGTAATATCCTTCTCTCCTTTATTAACAATAACCAAGTGGAGAATGCTCAGCTTGGTATCCACGGTACAAACCCGGGCAGATTTGTGCTTTTTTTTTTTTTTTTTTAAGAGAGGTTTTTGCTACAGGGCGCATGCGCTCTCCAGAGAGACAGAGACAGACAGAGAGACAGAACGTGAGAAATCACCCCCCAGAAGGGATGGCCACGCCCGCAATCCCTTCTCCTCCATTCTCCTCTCAGGATCTTGGGCACGCATGCACACATGCCCGGCGTGAGTTGAAGCTACTGGGTCCGGGACTCAAACCGCGGTTGACTACATAGGAGTCCAGTGACATAGCCATTACGCCAACTGCTGGTCCCGATTTGTGCTTCCTTTCTCCAGTTCTCCTTGGTCTGTGACAGGAATGTCCCTTACTCAGTAGCAGGCAAACACAGCCGTGGGTCAAGACACCCTGCTTCATGGGGAAACCTTGCTTGCCGTTTTCATCCCTGATTTGAACTACGTCACCCTTCCATTCTTCACCCAAAGCATTAGCAGCAACTTCTGTGGCCATGCGCTTCTCATAAAAAGACGCAGTTTGGGGAACCAGCAGTTAGCGTAATGGCTATGTTGCTGGACTCCCACGTAGTCGACCGCGGTTTGTGTCCCAGACCCGGTGGCTTAAAACTAACGCCAGGCGCGTGTGTGTGCGTGCCCAAAATCCCGAGAGGAGAATGGAGGAGAAGGGATTGCGGCGTGACCATCCCC